>NC_058133.1:178627035-178653658 GCF_016433145.1 Gracilinanus agilis
GAGAGAGAGAGAGAGAGAGAGAGAGAGAGAGAGAGAGAGAGAGAGAGAGAGACTGGGGTGGGAGGAATGCCAGTGTTGTTTGGGGGAAAAGGTGGAAGAACAAGCAGGCAAGTGATCCAGATGCCTCATGCTCTCTCTTTTCCTTTCCCCACTTGGTCCCCATATTGGGCTTTTGTCTACCGTGAAAAAAGCCCCAACCTCGCTAGCTCTGGAGGAAAGAGTCAAATTATTAGCGTAGCACTGATGTGCTGTAACACTCGCTTGCATTCCCATTAAACAAATACTAAACTGCTAATTGCCAAAATAGATCTCCACGACTTTGACCGAATGGGGAGAGGGTGGGGAGGAGGGTTTATAATTACCGAGTGTGAAAAAGCATAGTCTGTAAATAACCACCTCATCTGTCCTAATATGTGCTGATATTGATGGGCGTGAAATAAACATCGGGACCAAATGGAAAAATCATCCTCATCTCCTGTGGCCAATGCAATCTTGGATGGTGACAAGCGTAGCCACAGCCCCTGGCTCAGCTCAGGGAGGGAGTTCAATGGAATTGGGAATTCTTGGCCTGAATGCTAACTTTGGTGCTTTGATACAATGACTGAGCAGCTTGTTTGTTTGTTTGTTTTTTCCCTCTTCCCTGCCTTGGCTTTCTTATCTAGGAAATGGGGGACGTCACACTGCAGGGGGGATGACTTCCACAAAAGTAGTAGTATACATCCTCATGATGCTTGTCCTAGGCAAGGTCTTGGGGTTTGGATCATTGCTTTCTTCTTTCTCATGGGAAGGAGCAAATAGAGCAGATTATTCCCCAAAGCCCTGGGTATACAGACTCACCTAATTAGAGATCTGGAAGGGATCTCTCTGAGCCCAATTCCCTTATTTGACAGAGGATGCTGGGGCCCAGAGAAGGGAAGTGATTTATTCCAAATCACATGGCTAGTGAGTGTCAGAACTAGATAGAACCAAGCTCTCCTGAGTCCCAGTGGAGCATTCTTTCCACTTGTGACACAATGCTACTCCTCCACGCCCCACTGTTCCCTGGGGCAGCACATTTATTTCCCCTGTGACTTGTCACTTGGCAGACAAGGAAAGCAAACAAGGTGGGAATCTGAGATTGTGTAAATTTCGACTACTGAAGGAGAAGAATCTTTACTTAAATAAGAGGATCCCTGGGTTGGAATAGGAGCTCATGAGGTCACATAAACATTCCTCTAACAAATATTATTTTTTATGTTAATAATAAAAATATATATTAATATAGTCATAGTTTTCTTATCATAATCTTGAAGGGTTGATAGTACAATATTATTACTTCCATTATAGAGATGAGAAGACAGCTTAAGAAAAGGTGATGTGATTTGTCTAAAGTCACACTTTAGTAACTGGCAGACTCCAAGATTATCCAAGGGCCCTAAAGTCTGGACAACCCCCTTCGGAAACACATGGATCTTTCTTTCTATTAAAACCACCCCCACCCTAATTCAGGCCCTCTCTGCCTCCTGCCTGGACTATTGCAATAAGAGCCTCCTAATTGGTCCTTGCCTCAAGACTCTCCCAGCTCCAAGCTCTCCTCCACACAGAGCTGCCTAAGTGAATTTCTTAAAGCCAGTCTTGACCATAACACTGCCCTACTCAAAAAACTCAAAAGCTCCCCTGCTGCCGACAGACTCAAACATAAACTCCTTTGTTTGGCATTTAAAGCCTGGTCCCAACCGACCTTTCCAATCTAATTACACATCATCCACCTTCACACGCAGTACAATCCAGCCAGACTGGTTAAAAACAAAACAAAACAAAACTGTTTTTGTTTATTGATTTCTTTAATTTCCTATCTTTGTACCTTTTCTTTGGGTGCCCCCCCACCCCATGATTGGAAGACCCACTCTTCTCACCTCCACTTCTTAGAATTGCCTAGCTTCCTTCAAAGATCATCTCCAGTGAGATGAAGCCTTTCCTGTTACCCCAAATTATCTTGAATCTATTTTGTATCTCTCTGGCTCTGCCTGCCTGCCTGCCTGCCTGCCTGTCTGTCTGTTGCTTCTCTTTCTCCTCTGCCATGATTATATGCTCCTTGAGGGCAAGGACTGCCTGCCTAGTGTCTTGCACAAAACAGACATTTTAATAAATGCTTGTTGACTGATTAATCCTGCCATTGTGCACCCAGAAGAAAAAATGTTGTGTCCATAAAAACAGCCTCTTGCCTAACAAGCAGAAATAGATTTTCTTATATGAATGTGTCCAGCCTGATTCTGGGTGGTGGTGGTAGGGAAGCAAAGCTAGTATTGGTTCTAAAAAAATGTAAGTTCTTCTTTTTTTTTTTTTTTTTTAATCCTTACCTTCTGCCTCAGAGTCAATACTGTGTATTGGCTCCGAGGCAGAAGAGTGGTAAGGGCTAGCCAATGGGGGTCAAGTGACTTGCCCAGGGTCACACAGCTGGGAAGTGTCTGAGGCCAGATTTGAACCTAGGATCTCCCATCTCTAGGCTTGGCTCTCAATCCACTGAGCCACCCAGCTGCCCCCCAAAAATGTAAGTTCTAATAGGGTAGGGGAGTGTTGACTAGAGAGAGGCCTTCCCATTTGGAAAATTATAAGGTTGATGTTTGTAGTTATCAAGGAGTAAAATGAGGCATGGCTGGAGTTGGTCCTAGATGAGCCTTGATGAGGTGGGCAACTAAGGACAATCACCAATTTGGATAATGGGGCCCAGGACAGGAATCCAGATAAAAAGGTGTTACCTCTGTGCTGGATTTCTAGACTAGGCATCATGATGGAGAGGAAAGGGTGAAATGATCTCCAAGGTTTATTCTAATTCAATTGTATTGTAGAATTGTGAAATGCAATGAGATGGAATATAATTGTAAGATTCTCGAGTTACTCAATATAAAAAAATAATAAAAAGAGCTTTTGAGAGAAGTCAGGATCACAAATTTAGGGAGAGAAGATATCAAAGACCATCTAGTTCATTCCTCTCAATTTATAGTTGGAGAAACTGAGGCAAAGGAGTTAAATGACTTATCCAAGGACCCAGCAATGGTAAATAATAGTCCTTTAGTCACTAGTTAGCTGTGCAGTCTTGGACAAGTCTCTACCTCAGACCCTAGCTATGGATATATTACTAATCCCAGTTCTCCAAATAGCACTCTCCTCCTCTAAAATTTTTTAAGACTGATCTTACACTGAATTAACCATGTTAAACTTAATACTGACATCTTCATTCCTTTCCCTCTCCTCCTACCCTCATGAGACATAAACTTCAGGAGGATAGGGGCCATATCTTAATTTCCTGTTACCCCTAGCACTTGGTGGGGCAGCTAGGTAGCACAGGAGACACAGCACTGAACATGAAGTCAGGAAGACTCATTTTCATGAATTCAAATCTGGCCTCAGATACTTACTAGCTGTGTGACTCTGGGCAAGTCACTTCAACCTGGTTACCTCAGTTTCCTTAACTGTTAGCTAGAAAAGGGAATGGCAGTATCTTTGCCAAGAAAATCCCTACTAGTTTCACTGCTAGCATTACACCTAGGAGGAACACAACAAAAATTTGTTGTTTGAGTAATTCTTGATGATATTTTGTAGAACTAATAAAATTATTAAATGATTATTAAAGAATAATTCATTAAAGAATTATTTAAATTATTTATTTTTTGATTATTAAAGAATCTTTTCACTCTCTGTGAAACTCAAGTTAATCCACAGATTTTTTTTGAGCCCATTAACAATGACATCAAATAATAGTCACCCCAGCTTAGGAGCAGAGAATGTCAGAGCTGGAAGGTACTTAGAATATGGAATGTTCCAGGGAGAACAAAGGAACTCAGAACATAGAACATTAAGACAAACTATCAGAATGACCATGGCAAGTCACTTAACTCCAGTTGGCTACCCCTTACTGTTCTTCTGCCTTAGAACCAATATTTGCTATTGATTCTAAGACATAATGTAAGAGTTAAAAAAAAAAAAAGAAAGAGAATGTCAGAACATGGACTGCAAAAAACAAAAGGGACTTAGAAAATAGAAGACCAGAACACAATATTTCTAGCAAGAAGGGCATTACATTTTAGAACATTAAGACAAAGCATGTCAGGACATAGAATGTAAGAGAAAGCAAGGACATAGAAAATAGAATATGAGAATACAGAATGTTCCAGCTGGTAGGTCAAGCTGGAAAGGACTTTCAGGGACCATCTTGTCCCATTATTGCATTTTGTGGAGGAGAAACTAAGGCTCAGAGAAGTGCAGTGATTTGCTGAAGGTCACACCAACTTTTTCATCTAATGTGAGCAAGCTCTCTGAAGAGGTGGAGTGGGGGAAGCAGGAACTGGAGGGAACAATGAAAAAAAAGTCTAGCAATCTTTACCCAAAAAACATACCAATTCAAGCTGCTTCAAGACCCAGCAAGTATGTTTTTCTTTCATTTATTTCTACATCAACACTCTGAAGGATAAAGATCTTTCTCGGTTCAAGAACTGTCAATTTGTTTTAGTGAAATGTTTTTCATCTGTTTGAGGTAAGGAGGAATTATAAAGCAGGCAAATGAAATAACACTCTGTAATCTAACGTATTTTGGCAATTTGAATTGGAACCGAAGAGAAGGGAAATTAAACAAGAAAGACATACAAAAAAATACATCTGTGTGGTAGCTCCCTGCCCGCCCCCCATCCCCAACATCAGGACTCTCCCCACTACCACCCCAAACTCTACCCTCTTCCCTTCTTCTGTTTGCTAACTTTCTAACTTAATGAAGTCTTTAGCTCTTTGCTAAAAACTATGCTATGAGCTTGTGGCCTAATTCTGCAAATCATTTGTATATGTTGTACAACTCATGCAATATTTTGCTGTCTGAAGGAGAAAAAAAAATCTCTTAGCTGCTAGTCAACTGCCAGGAACTGTTATTTTAAATACCCCTGTGAAATCCAAGAGCCAGCAGCCGGCTCCAGAGGATTGACTACCTTTCTCCATATAAATTAACAAAGACAAATGCCCACTGCATGCTGGGCTGTCTGAAAATCGTTTTCGTATCAGGCCTAAGGCTTTGATTACAAGGGAATTTAAAAACAAAATTAAATAAATAGGAATAAAAGGAAGCCTCCATCTCTCGCTCTCTCCTCCTTTTCTGTCAAGGATGCCCCTGATGAATGTTGGGAAGTGGTGGGGGATGGAAGGAACATGAATTTATTTACATTTCTTTTCATTAAAAAAAGTATTAAAACTCCCTTGGCTGTTGGAAGGCTTCTTGTTCTTTCCTCGGTGACTCCAGGGCTGGGAAGACTTCCTGGGACTCCTACGCCCAGACACCTATGGGCTTCCCCCTGGCCCTTCCTTACCCTCCAAAGCTCGGCACATCCCAAGGTCTTTGGGCACTTAGGAGCCCGTCAGGAAATTGTCCTTCATACTTTCACCCCAGAGCCGCCACTGACCAAAGGGGGCTGTGAGCCCTGGAATGAGGCTTCTCTGGTTATCGGGGCTGATGGAAGTGGCCTCTTAGTTGGGAGGGAATGTGGTCAGGTGTCCTCTTCAAAGGTGGACCTATTCTGACAAGGAAGTTTCTCTGGCTTCCATGACCTCTGGGGCACTCAAACAGGGCACAAGAGAAAGAATTAAGCCTGCATAGCAGGAGAGTAAGAAGGCTTCAAAGCAGGGACTTACTTCCCACTGGCCTAAGGGACCTCTCCATACTCTTGACTGTCTTTTAAAGAAAATTACTTGGTCTTAGCAACAGAAAAGTTGCTTGAGTCTACCTTACAAAACCCGTTTTACCTGGCTGGTGAGAGGGATGTCTTAGATGAGTTGAGAAGGGTTGTCCATTCTTTTAGACAGAGCCTCCCTCTGATTCTCTGTCATCTGGTCACTCAGGGATTTGGTTGTTTTTGTTGTTGTTTTTTTTTTTTTTAATATATAAAATGAAGAGACTGGATTAGATGACCTCTAAGTTCCTCCCAAATCTACATCTGCTCCTATGAGGAAAGTGACTTCACTGAAACTTCCTGAGCCTCAGTTTCTTTATCCAGTAAAAGAGAGGGCTGGACTACATGATCTCCCAGATCTCATTCAATGACCTTAGGATACCAAAATGGGAGAAATGTCATTCTGTAAGGAAACTGGATTGAAAAGGGTGAAATGACTTGCCCATGGTCACACAGCTAGAAAGTGTCTGCAGCACACTAAAATCCCCCCCTCAAGTCCATTGCTTTTGTTATTTTCTCTTCTTGACTGTTTAGAGTCCAGAGAGAAGCCTGTGACCCCAATGAAAAGGCAGGGTGGGGTGGGGGAAGCATCCTAACACAGGCTACCTGATTCCCAACACCCTTTACTTCTAAGGTAAAACTGAGTTCCAGGGAAGGGTGGGAAGGGCATTTCTCCCAGGGAAGTGAGTCACCAAGGCAGCCTGGGAACATGAGTTTTCTCCTCATGCACGTTCATTGCTTCGTGGAGGGGAAAAAATCAGACTTTCTTTAAAGAGAAACACATTCTGTACTGGAACTCTGCCTTGTTGGGTGGGTCTGCACATGAACATTAATTAGCTGTGCTGCAGATGCTAGCAGCCAGCTTAAGACACCAAAGAGACAGGCAGCTTTCACTTGACTCAGAGGAGAGTTAAGAGGACAGCTAGCCAGGCCTAGAAATGGGAACCAAAATAGTCTTATATACTCTTCTTCTATAGATGCCCCAAGTGACAGAGCTGACCACCAGGGAACCAAGACTATTGTACTTCTCTCTGGGTTCAAATCTGGCCTCAGATGCTTCCTAGCTGTGTGACCCTGAGCAAGTCACTTAACCCCCTTTACCTAGCCCTCACTGCTCTTCTGCCTTGCAAACAATACTTGGTATTAATTCTAAGATTTCAATTTATTTATTTATAATAAATATATTAATTTATATAATTAATTCTAAGGGTTTAAAAAAAAGTCAGTCAGAGATTTCTTTATTCTTAGGAGTTAAAAAACAAAAACAACCCTATTGTAAGGGCACAGTGGCCTGAAGCTGGAATCCCAGCTGCCCCCTACCCTACAAAGCTCAGAGTAAGCAAGTCCTAGACATTCCCTAGCCTAGTCACTGAAATCACACTATCCTGGCAGGCGCGGACATCTGAGCTCCCAGGGACCCAGAAGCTTGCTCTGTAAAAGGAGGGGGCTGGACTAGGTTTTACGAACTCCCCCAAGATTCCTTTGGATCGGAATCTGGGATCCTATGGTCAAGTTGCTGAGCCTCTCCGGGCCTCAGTGTTGCACTAAATGACCTCCAAGGTCCAGCTCTCACTCTAGGTACCCATGACCTTAGAGCAAAGAGGCCACAACTGGAACAAGAGAAGTGACAGGACTGGGCGGAGAAGGAAGAAGCAGCTGTTTCCAGGCAAGGAGGATCCCAGAGCCTGAGGGGACTTATTCCAGAGGAAAGGGAAACAAGCATGCTGTGTGGATATGGGCTCATCCCTCATCCTGAAGCTTTCAAGTTTGTCCTTTTTTTTTTTTTTTTTTTTACCCTTAACTTTTGCCTTATTATCAATTTTAAGACAGAAGAGTGACAAGGGCTAGACAATTGGGGTTAAGTGACTTGTATAGGGTCACACAGCTAGGAAGTATCTGAAGCCAGATTTTAACCCAGGACTTTTCCCTTTCCAGCCTGGTGGTCTATTCACTGAGTTACCTAGCTGCCCCATTTTAAAATATTTTTAAAAAATTAAAATAAAAAAATAAAAATTAAATTTATTTTTTTAACTAAAAATTACATTCCATCTTTCAATCAATACTGTGTATTGATTCCAAGGCAGAAGAGTGATAAGGGCAAGGCAATGGGAGTTAAGTGACTTGCCCAGGGTCACACAGCCAGGAAGTGTTTGAAGCCAGATTTAAAGGCTAGGTTCTACAGGCCTGGCTACTTTGCTACCCACCTGCCCCTTTGAGTTTATTCTTTGTCCATGGGAAAACAGGCTCCTCAACATCCCTAAATCCAGGCCTGGGCTGGGAATTAGATGATTTTCTGACAGCTTTGGTTGCTGGGTATCTGTCTCATTTGTGCATGTGAGCACTTGCATGTGCACGTGTTGTTTCCTTGTACCCTGCCCAGAAGACCTCAGACACAGGGACTCCCACCAGGCTTTCGGTTGGCATTTCTTCAGCACTTAAGAGGTCCTCTGTTTGCATTATCATAATTTACACTTCCTGTTTTCTTTGTGCATAAATCTCCCTTAGGGAGGGATGTGCCTCCCAGATCCATCATTTTTGTATCTGGGCAAGTATCACCAACCCTAAACAAGACAAATTGCATGAAGCAGGCCCTCCTTTGCAGTGAGGGGAGAGAGAAGCCTTGGGGCACCAGCATGAAGGGCAGTTGGGGTCAGTGTGTAAAGTATAATAGGATTAGAGAGTTGGACCAGGGACCTCCAAGGTCCTATAGTCCAATGTTCTCATTTTTCAGATGGGGAAGCTGAGGCTCGGTGAGGGCATGTGGCTTGCCCTAATTCACACAGGTAGCAAGTGGCAAAGGTAGTACTTGAACTAGGTCTTCTGATGCCAGAGGCAGAGCTAGGGTGAGGTAGAGTTGGGAGAGGAACCTACTGCAGGTCCCATCTTGTACTTCTTATTTTAAGGAACTGTCCTGGCCAGCCAGCCAGTATGATATCTATGCTGCTGAAAAATTTTTTTGTATTCTCCAGAATTGATATCCATGGTTCAATTGATACCAAGTGTTCTACCCCAGTTAGGGTTCTAATTCTATCTCCACCCTTGGATTGTAAGCTCATTGAAAGGAGCAACTTCTAGGTCTTCTCTGTCCCTTGCTATCTATGTGACCTTGGGCAAAGTATTTAACCTCCCTAAACATATGGTTCTGGGATCCTTTATCATCTCCCCCGTCTAATTTGTTGTGGTTGTTATTCTCAGTCATATCCAGCTCTTTGTGACTCCATTTGGGATTTCCTTGGCAAAGATACTGGAGTGGTTTTGTCATTTCTGTGTCCAACTCATTTTACAGATGAGGAAACTGAGGCACATAGGATTAAGTGACTTACTCAAGGTCACTACTTCCAGACCCAACACTATGCACTGCATCACCTACTTGCCCTCTCCCTAATAAGTCACTTTCATACAGTACTTTAAAGGTTTATCAAATGTTCTCTTCACAATGAGGGGCAGTGTGCTTAGTGCAAAGTAAGATGGTCTCCAAGTCCAAAGCCCTGGTCTCATTGGGTACTTCTTTGCCACTCCAATCAAGTAACCCCTTAGGCTTAGGCAAGGGTTATGTGTCCACTGGGTATTCAGTCTGTTACCCTGGCTGTAGACTTTTTAAAACACCCTTATTTTTCATCTTAGAATCAATAATTTGTATTGGTTCCAAGACAGGAGAGCAGGAAGGGTTAGGCGATGGGGGTGAAGTGAGTTGTCCAGGGTCATACAGCTGGGAAGTGTCCAAGACCAGATTTGAACCCAGGACCATCTGTCTCTAGGCCTGATTCTCTATCCATGAGCCATCTAGTTGCTCCCAAACTGATAGATTTTTGTAGATGCCCATTTCCTGATAGATGCATTCTGTGTCTGCTGTACTCTAGTCATGTCACTGGGATGAAGATCAACGGAAATATGCAAGCTGCTCCTGCCCTGTCTGCATCCAGAAATGCTGTCCTCCAGAAGGGACAAAGCTGATCAATACCCCTGAAGTTTTGGGTCATCACACAAAGAAGAATTCTGGGTACAAATACTGGTTCAGTGACTACAGCATCATGAAATCCTTCCCTCCCATCACCAGCATTCCCCCCAATAGATATTACAGAGAGGGGTGCCAATAGGAGGACATTAAAGCCAGGTGGATGAACAAATTCTGTGTGTGTGTGTGTGTGTGTGTGTGTGTGTGTGTGTGTGTGTGTGTGTGTGTGTCTCTGTCTGTCTGTCTGTCTGTCTGTCTCTCTCTCTCTCTTCCAAGAATTGGCCAACTTCTGCAGCCTTTAGAAACTGTGCAACACTGAAGAGTCAGGCAAGGGAAGGGAGAAACACAGCATTATTTATGACTTCACATCAACCAAGCCAAGTGCTCATTAACATCTCACTGTAAAATATTATGGCAGGGCAGAGCACGAGGGATACGTGGAGATACAGGCAACAAACTCAACTTTCACCACCTCGTCAAGTCTGGCATCAGGTCTGGACAACGCCTCCTCCCGTGGGAAACCCCGATGGCTCATGGAGCCACTGATGGGGAAATATCAACAGGCGAGACCACAGGTCCCCCATAAGACAGAAAGTAAGGGATATTTACTCTGAAGCCAGGAAAGGCCACTGGTCTCATGATTCAGGTCAAGGAGAATTCACAAAGACCCGCTTGATTCTCTGATACTCTTTCCATCCCCTTCTTCCTCATCCCCTCACCTCCATCATGTGCCCACAATCCACCCAGTAAGATATCTGAAGGTTCTAAATACTTGCTCAAACAGTGCTAGTCTTTGTTCATATTCTGCACAGAGGGAACAGGCTCAGTTTTTCAGGAGAGAGAGGCTAAGAAATAAACAAAGGGGAAAGGAGTTCTCAAATGTGTGTGTGTGGGGGGGGGGGGCACTGTGCTTAATGCTGGAATGGAGAAAGACAAAATTAAGTAGTTCCTGTTGTCAAAGAGCTTACACTCTATTGGGAAGGGGGTGGTGGTGGAGGGAAGAACACATTCATATAAAAGTCAATTGAAAGGAGGTGCAAAATAACTTCTGGGGAACTGGAGAAGAGGCAGGTATAATTCAAAGGGTTGTTTGTTAATCATCTTTTGCCTTTTTTTCTTTTTCCTTCTTTCCTTCCTTCTTTCCTTCCTTCCTTCCTTCCTTCCTTCCTTCCTTCCTTCCTTCCTTCCTTCCTTCCTTCCTTCCTTCCTTCCTTCCTTCCTTCCTTCCTTCTTCCTAACCCTTACCTTCTGTCTTAGAATTAATACTGTATATTGGTTCCAAGGCAGAAGAGCGGTAAGGTCTAGTCAATGAGGGTTAAGTGACTTGCCCAGGGTCACACAGCTAGGAAGTGTCTGAGGCCAAATTTGAACCTAGGATCTCCCGTCTCTAGGCCTGGCTCTCAATCCACTAAACCAACCAGTTGCCCCCACATCTTTCGTTTTCTAAGAGGACCAATGGCATTATGAGGTGATGTCTTGACTTGTGCATGAATTAGATTTAAGTGAGACAGAGTTGTATGAAGTCAGCAGCTTCATTCTCTTTTCTAAAGTTATCAAAATGTCCAGTGGCAAGACAAAAGTCAAGATGACTGCTGATAGCCCAGGATGCAATGGATGATCTTGGCATCAAATTATCTGTTTGCAAAAGAAAGGCAATATCAGAGTGGCATGTGGGATATGGAACCCTGGAGGGTGGGGTGCCAGAGATGGATATAAGGGACCAAGGAGTGAGGCCAGAAAAGAGAACTTTGGTCTAGAAAGTCTACATCTCAGAATTACAGGGATTCTGAGTAGAGCCAGAGAGAAGTCACATTGATCAAAAATAAAAGCAATGATTTGGTTCCTGATCCCAAAGCGAGAGGTGGAAAATAGGGTCAGGATGGGTACTTATATGATTGCCAATAACCAAATTAATGGTTATTTCTTCCAAATTATGAGTTGCCTGTGGAACTGGATGACTTGCTCTGGGCATCTCCTGCTTTGTCCCAATGCAGAAGAACTTTTCATAGTTCAATGTGGGAGTAGGTCCTCTGCATTGGGAATGATGCCAGTCAGGCCCATTACCAACAACTCAAAGGGGTTCCCGGAATTTCCCTTGAGTTAACACAGAGAAATCTCTGCTAGGTAGCAAGGCATTGGTTTCCTCTCACTTAATAGTCTAATTTGATAGGGGGTAGTGGTTTTAGTTGTTTTGGGGCCTTGAGAAATGAGGTTCTTCCTATAGGCTAACAGCCTGGTAACCCAATTCCCTCACAAAAGACCAGTTTTTCACAGGTTTCACAGGTTAAAATTGACAACAGCTAACACTCTCTGGAGGCTGAGAGTTTCCCCACCTGCTATTTTACTGAAACCACATCTCAAACGTTAGTGCTGGGCATCTTAATGCACGAAGGCAGGACAACTACTACCTTGGTTGAGGCCCTTCTTACCTTTCACCTGCCTCCTACACTCAGAAAACCTCCTAAACTCTGACAGCACAAAAGCACAGTCCTGATCATGTCACATTCCCGCAGCAGAATTCTTTAATGGCTCCACAGCTCCTACAGGACGAAAGTCAAAACACCTTTGCCTGGTATTCAGGGGTCTGCAGAAATCTGGCTGGCTCCAACCTATATATTTAAGATCCAACAACAACCTCCAGGTTCCAACCTATGATATTATTTTATCATATTCACACCCACAGACACACCTAGATTCCTCCTCCCAAAACTGCACACATAGGGAAAATTGGACCAGTCACCATTTTTTGCAATGATTTCAGAGTCTCTAAAATGTATATGACCATCACTTAAAATGTGCAAACCTGTCACGTCTGAGCTTTGCAACATCAACCCTACGATATAAGCACTACAGTTATATATTATCCCTGCTTCGTAGGTGAGGAGACAAGATTTGAACCTGTCTTGCCAACTCCAAGCCCAGCACATTCTATCTCTCACAGATAAACAACCAGAAGCATAAACCAAGTTCCCAAAGCACTTCTGTGGCAAGTGCTATCAGGCTAAAGATGGCGGGATGGAACTAGCCATCTGCCAGGGGAATCCTATCAACCAGATGGGAACTCTTCAGCCAATTGGTGGCCCCAAGCGGTCAGACCCCTACACCCATTTAAAATTCCCCAGAGCTTCAGATTCTGTATTTAGATGTAGAAAAAGAGGATGATCAAGGTGTATCTAAGTAAAAGTATGGTGGTATTTACTTTTTGCTATATAAGTACATCCAGACTTAAAAGGGTATGAACTATTAAATCATGGATCAGGGGGAAATGTATGTGTGACAGCACCCTGAGAAGTATAAAGCTATAAACAGATTCAAGGTATCAAAGTATCAATAATTCCATAATTATAATACATTGTCCTACAAGGAAGCCCTATAGTAAAGAGGGCTGCGTCTTTGAAGCGATTTCCATGCACTTATCCTGAGAAGCCATTGCTTATATCATATTATATAATTTATATATTTATTATATATAATATACATTATTTATATATTTACATGTAATGTAAATATAATATATTTATATAATTTATGTGTAATTATATATATCATTTATGTAAATTGGGGCATGCGAATCCTATTTTTTGGGGCAAGGGCCTTTTGCAGTCTGTGAGGCAGACATAAGAATTATAATACAGTTGAGAGGCAAAGGGAGGATGACAGTAGCAAGCTTCAAATTTTATGGCCTCAGGATGCCTTTAAACTCTTAAAAATGACTGAAATGGGATGAGGCTTTTTTTGTTTATGTGGATTATATTTGTTAGCATTTGCATATTAGAAATTACAATGATTTAATATTACTATAAAATATTTTTTACCATAAGGACTCCCTGAAAGGTCTTGGGGACCCCTGAACCACACTTTAAAGACCAGTGGACCACAAGATTTCTCAAAGGTCTTTTTAGATGGAAGGGTTGACAGCTATTAGGGCCAGAGGGTTAACACTAGGGCTGAGTAATGTTCATGGGGGTGGGGGGCAATGAAGAAAGTCAGAAGAGAATAAAAAAGAAAGCAAATAGAATAAAAAATATGAGAAGAGATGGTAAAACAAAGGATGGAGAAAAGAGAGAGAAAAGAAGGGGAGGAAGGAGAAGAGGGAGAGAGAAGGAGGAAAAGGAGGAAGAGAAAAGGAGAGTCCTAAGAAAAAGTCAATAAAATTTAGGTGATAATTAGTAATTAAATTAATCAACAAATATTTTCTAAGTACCTCCTAAGTTCCAGGCACTCTGCCAGATGTAGTAGTGATTCAAAAGATAGGGGCATGGTCTATTCTTTTTAGTTCAGCTGCTCTTAATCTTTTTGTTTGTTTGTTTGTTTTTTGGACTCCTTTGTCAGCCTGGTGAAACCTGTAGAGTCTTTCTTGGAACAGTATTTTTAACTACATAAAAATAAAACACAAAGCATTATAAAGGAAACCCAGGGCAGCTAGGTTGGACAGTGGTTAGAACACTGGGTTTAGAGTCAGGAAGACTCATTTTTCTGAGTTTAAATCTGGCCTCAACACTCATTGTGTGACTCTGGGCAAGTCACTTCACCCTATTTGCCTCAGTTTCCTCATTTATAAAATGAGCTGGAGGAGGAAATGGCAAACCACTCCAGTATCTTTACCACAAAAACTAAATGGGGCCACAAAGAGTCAGACATAACTGAAATGACTTAGCAATAAAGAAAGGAAAATAAAGGTCTAATTTTTCCCATCAAAATGCAGACCCCTAGGCTTCATGAACCCAGGTGAGGAATCCCAGCTGTAGGTGCTTACAGTCATGAGAAGTAGTTGATATCATCAATCCTCTATTTGAATCCTCCCTTAATGGGGTCCTGGAAGGCTGCACTGGAAGATTCTACCACACTGGAAAGGCTTCTGACTTTTGGGTAGACTGAATATTTGTGCTTCAAGAATCAACCTAGCTACGTTTAACATGGTTGATCAGGTTGGCCACAAAGTGATGAATTTTAGAGGAAAATCTATTGGGGCAACTAGGTGACTCAGCAGATAAGAGAGCCAGGCCTCGAGTCAGAAAGGATCTGAGTTCAAATCTACCTAATAACTGTGGGAGTAGAAATACAGAAGAAAAACAACTGCTTGATCACATGGTTCTATGGGGATATGATTGGGGATGTAGACTCTAAATGATCACCCTAGTGCAAATATCAATAATATGTAAATAGGTCTTGATCAATGACACATATAAAACCCAGTGGACTTGCTTGTTGGCTACAGGAGGGGGGTGGGAGGAGGAGAGGGAAAGAACATGAATCATGTAACCCTGGAAAAATAGTCTCAACCAACCAACTAATTAATTAATTTTTAAAAATCTACCTAATAAGAAGGTCAACAATCAGAATGAGTCTCTAAGATGATGCTATATGAAAAGTATTAGCTGGGAAGGTTTGGCAGGGGACAGCCTGCAGTTGGATCTTCAAGGACAGGTAAGATTTTGAAAGAGTTTCGGAGGAAGGGCAGGAATGGCAGCAAGTTCATAGGAGTTGGACATTAAGTCAAGTAGAAGTGACAAAGGAAGGCCCTCATGGGTTCTCTGGGTGGGTGTACAGTCACAAGAGAGGAAATGAAAGCTCAGGTGTCTCTATCAATCCCAGCATACAGGACCAATTTGTTTATTTTTTTTTCCTGGTGTAATATTGATGTAGGCCTATGATTCACCCTGCTAAAATTTCTTCTGATTCTCACTTTCTACTTGGGTGAAAAAAAATGTTTAAGAAAAAAAACACATAAGTGGTGGAAAATCAGATTGCTAATCAGATTTAGTTATTTATCAGGATGGCTTCAGGGAGGCTATTTTCGGCTTCCTGTATGAAATAGTAATACTTAGCACTCCCAGCCCAATTCATCTCCAAAGTAATTTTCCCAATGTCAGCTCATTAATTCTCAACACCCTTGAGAGGTTAGTTTTATCCCCATCTCCCAGACCCGGAAGACAGAGGTAAGTCTTTTCAAGGGATGGAAGCCAACTGTAAAGAATCTGATACTAGGGAAGGCAGCCTGAGGCATGCTGAGCCCCTAGATAAGGCTGGACTGGTCTGGTACAAAAAGAATGTCACTCTTTTCTTCCTAACTTGATGGGCTCTCACCACCCAAACCACTGCTGGGATATTGCTCCTTCAGCATTTTAGCAGTCCAGGTGCAGGCCTGGGTGCAGAGCTCTTTTTACAAAACACTAGCTGCCTCAGCAGGTATAATTCTTCTCTCCCTTTCCTTATCTCTTCTTTCTCCTTTCCTCTGCTCTCCCCACCCACCTCTCTCTCTCAAAGGCCAGGAACAGGCATAGTGCTAGTAGAAATCTGAGAAAGAACAGATTCCTTTCAGTCAGGAGGGTGAATGGAAGCCTCCCTGGAGGAGGTGGCCTTGAAAGAGGAAATCAAGAGGCAGAAATGGAAACAGGGAGCACATATGGGATTAGGGTGGAAGACTGCATGGTCAGTCTATACTCCTGGATAGCAGGACTGACCTTTACCAAATCCACCTCTGCCCCATCTATTTCTTTCTCTTCAGAAGGAAGAAACTTTATTCCCCCTCCCCCCCATTTCTAGAGCTCCTCATCAGAACAATGACAGAGAAGGGAAGAGCTGTACTCTGTCAGCTCCCACACAGTTAATAACTTTGATCCATTGCCAATCTAGTCACATCCCATACACGCACACACATGCCCTGTTACATTATGTAAGAACACTCAAAGATTTCCATTTTCCATCCATCTTTGAACCTTTGCATTTCCTAGAATGCCCACCCTCTTCACTTCCAAATCCTAGAATTCTCAGTCTCCTTCAAAGCTTAATTCAAACACTACCTCTTCCATGAGGTAGTGATCTTCCCTCCCCCAGCTAGGAAGAGAAGAAGGAAGGAAGGAAGGAAGGAAGGAAGGAAGGAAGGAAGGAAGGAAGGAAGGAAGGAAGGAAGGAAGGAAAGGAAGGAAGGAAGGAAGGAAGGAAGGAAATTTTGGCATATCAAGCAATGAACTTGCTTTTGGGGGTAAGAAGTTTGGNGAAGGAAGGAAGGAAGGAAGGAAGGAAGGAAGGAAGGAAGGAAGGAAGGAAGGAAGGAAGGAAGGAAGGAAGGAAGGAAGGAAGGAAGGAAATTTTGGCATATCAAGCAATGAACTTGCTTTTGGGGGTAAGAAGTTTGGGGTTCAAGTCTTGCTTTTGACAAATACTGGCTGAGTGATTCTAGGTAATTCACTTAAATTTCTCGGTGTTCTAAGCCATTATCTTAAAAGAATATATGATACAGAGATGGTACCACTCTGCATTGGTAGAGTTTTGCCAAGTCAATGAAACCAGAAGTTCATTTTTTATCCCTTGCATTTTATAAATACTATATGACTCTCTCTCGTACCACTAATAAAATATAAACTCCTTGAAGGCAGGAATCACTTTCGCTTTGTACCCTAGCACCTAGCAGAGTGCCTGGCACATAGGAGGAACTTAATAAATTTCTATGGATTAGCTGATTTCTTTGAATTAAAGGAGTTGCAGGAAAATATAACACCAGGCAAAATTTTGCACTCAACAGTAAAAAGCCTTCTAACATTCATTTCTCAACGTAATGTACACCTCAAAATGGGTTTACCAAGCACCAAGAGAAGGTGACCTTTTTACTGGGCTAGGCTGCAGTTTCTTCCATACTCTCTGCAGAAACTTCCCAAATCACATCTATCACCACCATGTTGTCTATTTATTTCATAGATCCCTCATGACTAGTCTTTACGAAATTTTACAAGATGAAGCCGATCCCACCCAAGGATTACCTTTTGTTCCTTAGAAATCCATAAGTTCCACACATTATTTTGTTACTCTGTTACTCTATTCTAATCAAATAGGCTAAACAGAGCCTTGCAGCTCTTGAAAAATAAGGCCAAACACTCAAGGAAAGCGTGGTGTTTTCAGGCAAGCAGACTTCCTCCCCCTCCTTTGAAGGGCCAAGGGGAATCTGGAGGAAACAAACATGTGCAGCCCCCTTTCAACAAAATGGACAGTTTTCAGAGATGTTAAAATAACCACTGCTGCTCCATGTGTACATGGAGGCATTACCCTAAGCCAGCTATGTTACGCCTGACACCAAAGAGAGCAATAATGTTTATCCACTCGTGAGACATCTGGAAAACTAAAGAGGACACAAGCCATCTTTATCATATCTTTGTGCATACAAATACACAAAAGAAAATTACAGATTTCTCTCATCCAGCAAATGAGCCATAATAACCCCACAGGTTTTTCCCGGGTCTTGATGATACACCATGGCACACTGCTTATCTCTGGGAAAAGTCTTTTGGTTGTCCAGATTTAAAGCAAAGGGGGGAAAAAACCAACAGAAAACCAGGCTTCGGTGTCTTTCAAAGAGAGGGAGCTCAGTCAGGCAGCAGCAAAGCTCCCAACAGAGCTAACTGCCCTGCAAGGGCTCCAAGCCAGTCCCAGATGGACACAAGTGAGCATATCTCCAAAGAAACAGTCTTATGCAAGAGCAACCAAATAGATTTTTTTAAGACACATCCGCTGCCCCTTTGTAAATACCTGCTGGGTAAGAGGGAAGATAAGACAAGTATTACATTATGCTGCTTCTCCATGCATGAAAGTCTTTTTTACTGCAGGGTGGGAGATGGGAGGAAGGGAAAGGAGATGATTTGGGGTAACAGGTAAAAAGGAACAATTGACACTCAGTTAGAAAATACCTAACTACAGAAAGGAATCATGCTTTATCAGCGAAGCAAAATTCAAAAGCCACTCTCAGCTCCAGGGAAAGGAAATCATATAATTTGGGCATCTTAACGGGCTTTGGAGAAGTTTCCATTACTTTTACCTCAGCTCATTTTAACAAACACTCCTTAAGTGCCTACTGTGGGCAAAACACATGTATAGATGACTGAGGCCCAGGGCCCTGCCATACACGCATTGGCAGAGCTAGCTCAGCAGTTGAGAGGCTGTGAAGGAAAGTGTGGGAGGGGAGGTATTGGGCTGCCTACCAAAAGGAAGGTCTATAGAGTCACCATGCTTCCTTCACTGTTGTAAGCTTGGGAAGCCTGGACAGTCTACCAGCGCCATGCCAAAAAAATAAATCGCTTCCATTTGGAATGTCTTAGGAAGATTCTAAAGACCACCTGGCAAGAGAAGGTCACCGAGGTCCTCTCCTGAGCTGAACTGCCAAGCATTTAAATTCTACCTCAGAGGGCACAACACCTACTGGCTGGTTGGGGAGCCCACATGCCAAATGCACATTTACCTAAAAACCTAATTGACTGCAAACTCTCACATGGAGGTCAGAAGAAGTGATACAAAGACACTCTGGAGATCTTCTGAGGAACTCTGGAATCGATTGTGAGACATGGAAGTGATTGGCACAGGAACATTCAGTACCGTCTATCTGCATCAAAATAGGCACTGTGCTTTGTGTGCAAAGCAGAATCACAAGAGCATAAAGTAAATGTGAGCTGCACAATCTCACGAGGTCTCCATCCCAGAAGTTCTAATGGACTACTTGTGGTGGAACCTTCTGAGTCCGTATTGGACCCATCAGCCACAGTTGGACACACCATATACCTGCTCCCAACATCCAGACGTCACTGGTCCTCTTTGAAAATGAAGGCAGAACAATAGTCTAGCAGGGAAAATCAAGCATGCTACTTCCAAGCTACTTTAATAATGGGTTCTGGGTGAGGAATAAGGATGCTAAAAGAAAAAATTCTATCCTTTGATCCTTTTTTAAAAGGCAACCGGTGAAATGAACTACATCTCTCAACTTTGAATCAAGTTCGATTCAAAGTTCCCTCCTAGGCGTGGGATTGGTCCTTATATAGACCAATCCTGTGCCCGGAAGTAGGGGGCGGAGTCCCGCCCAACAGGAAATGGGGGGCGTGGTCCCTCCCCAGCGCGACCAAGCCCAAGCCAGGAGGTAAGGGGGAGGGACCCCTGGGGCACAATGGGGGACACAGTTTCCTGAGCCAGAACACTTCAAAACCCACAGGAACTTTTCTGGACTTTAAATGCCATCTTTGTGAAATGAGGGGGTTGGGTTGAATGGTCCTTTCCATGAAGATTTCTTCTAGCTCTAAGAGTCTTACACTATTTTTTGAGAAACAAGTATTTTATTAAACACCTACTATATAACTATATATATATAAAAACAGATGTTAGTCAGGAAAACCTGAGTTAAAATCCAGCCTGGGACACTCTAACTGTATGACCTTAGGCAATCTCCTTTACCTTGTATTGCCTCAGTCTCCTCATCTGTAAAATGAGCCAGAGAAATAAATGGCCAACCACTCCAATATCTTTGCCAAGAAAATTTCATATGGGGTCACAAAGAGTCAGACACGACTGAAAAAGACTAAACAACATGTACAAAGCACTAGACATACAAAGATGAAAATGTTATTGCCCTCAAGGAGCTTCTGTTCTGCTTAAGTGCTGTAAGATAAGAATGATCTAGGAGTTCAAAGAGAAAGAGGAGACATTGCATGGAGAAGGTTTGAAGAATGTAGTCACATCAGTCAGGAGACATTTATTAGGCACTATACTAAAAACTAGGAATACCTTCCCTACCCTCAAGGAGCTTCCATCTCAATGGGAATAAAGCTTTCTGCTTGAGTATGATAGCAAACACATAGCAGTAAACTGGCATTTAACAAGTCTGGCATCTTTCTAACGATGGAACCATGCCTTTTGTGTCAATATTGAACAATATTCCTGGATCACTCAGATCTGAATGGTGAGTTTTCACATTATCTTGCTAGGAATGGATTTCCCCACTATTTCCCAGCTATTTTCTCACTATAGTTATCTACAGTTCTGGCCAACAGTCTGCCACCACCTCCTTCCTTGACCTCCCCATCTTGGAATTCATCCCTCAGTCCCCAAGCTCTGATATTCTATATTGCTTATTATTGTGTTCCCAGTACATAGTGTAGTGCTTGATTCATAGTAAGGGCTTAATAAATGCTAATTCACTTTATATCTATAGATCTATAGATCTATGTATCTATGTGTATGTCTGTCTCTGTCTCTCTCTCTCTAATCAAACTCAGCAAATACACTTCTCATTTGCTAAGAGTCTTAATTAAGGCAGGAACAGTTCTCAAACAAGCATTTGGCCTAAAACTTGCCGATTTCCTCTCCTCACTTCAGGCATTAGGCAGAGTTCAAGTCTGTTGTGAAGACTTATCTCTATATGCCCAGAAAAGCCTCTTTGGATTCTTTTGTTACAGTCAGTAATTATATAGGAAATAACACAAAAAAATAGGATAGCTGAGCGACTCTTTTATTAAGCACACTCTCAGCCACTGTTCCAGTCTGCCAGTCTCCAAATCATGGGGTAATAAGATAGGTAGGCTCTGAATATGCAAGAAGGTCAATTGTTGGCAACTTATTCACCTGTCAAGGTCTTCCAGTGTGAACGCTTCTGTCTGCAGGGTGGGCTGCCCACAGAACAGCTTATCAGGAGGGGAGCTCTTAGGACCACCATAGATTTAGAGCTGAAAAGGACCTAAGAGGCCATTTACTCCCATTCTTTCACTGGGCAAAAACAAACAAACAAATAAATAAATGAATGAAGACAAAATAATGAAGCGTTATAGTGGTTAAGTGATTTGGTCACAAAGCTAGTAAATGTCTAGACAGGACTTGAACTCAAGTCTCCCTGCCTCTAAGTTTAGCACTCCATCCACTCAATTAAGTGGGTATAATGGGCAATAATCATATAAATATTATCCATTCTCCTAGTGATAAGTGAAAAAGGACAAGAAATGGAGAAAGAAGCTAAGATTGAACCAGCCAGTAACAAAAAAAGGTTCAATATTCATTTCTAGAAAACTGTCCCAGGAACATGACTAACCAATTAATTAACAATCATTTCTTAAACGCTTGCTATATGTTGGGCACTGGGCTAAGAGCTGGAGATATAAAAAAATGCAAAAACAATTCCTGTCCTACAGGATCCTACAGTCTTAAAGGAAGACAAGAGCTGACTTGGTGAATCCAAGATACATACACACAGCTCGGAAAGTAGCTTTACAAGGGAAGGCAAACAAATTAGACCTGTTGACCCTGAATCAAGCTGGATATGTTATTTAGGATTCATGTGGGTCAATTTTTAATCTATCTTGTTTTTCATGTTCATTTAAAGCTGATTTAACTATATAAAAGAGTCATGGCAGGCAGCTAGGTGGCTCAGTGGATAGAGAGCCAGGCCTGGAGATGGGAGGCCTAGGTTCAAATCTTGCTTCTTTCCTAATTGTGTGACTCTGGGCTAATCACTTAACCCCCATTGACTAGCCCTTACCACTTTTCTGCTTTAGAACCAATTGTTTCTAAGAAAGAAAGCAAGGGTTTAAAAAAAAAAAAAAAAAAAAGAGCAGTGAGTCCTAAATCAGATCTTGGTTCCCTGTTGCTTGACCTTCTGTAATCTCTTCATTAGTCTCCTTATTTCCAAGGTCTCCCTTCTCCAATTCATTCTCTCTACTTGCCAAACAATTCATCCAAAGATATCAACCTGACCATATCACTTCTCTGCTAAAAAACATCAATATAAATTTCAGAAAAACCTTTATAACTGATGCAGAGTGAAACAAGCAGAACCAGGAAAACACTGTATACAGTAACAGCAGCATTGTGGAATGATCAGTTGTGAAAGACTTAGCCACTCTCAGCAATACAATGATTGAGGACTATTTTGAGGGACTGAGGACAAAAAATGCTGTCCACCTCCAGAGAAAGAACTGATGTTGTCAGAATGCAGATGAAAGCACATGATTTTTCACTTGTTTATTTGGGCATACCCTGTGGGGTTTTGGTTTTATAAGTTTATTCACTTAAAAAAATGAGCATTATGGTAATAGTTTTTGGATGATAATACATGTATAACCCAGAAAAAAGTAATAAAATAAATAAAAATAAAAAGCCATCAAAATTTTCCTATCATCTCTAAGCTAAAATATAGACTTCTCCCCTCAGCTTGGCATGTAAGGTCCTTTCCAATCTTTTTTCTAGCCAACTTTGAAATCCTTATTCCAGTTATTTCCCTCTTCAGATCTATCTTCTAGCCAGATTGTCCCCTTGCAGCTTCTGGGGTTCAGTGCTTGCTTGCCCTTACTGCCATGGTTCAAACTATCCTCTATGCCAAGCACGCATGTCTACTTCCCCTCCATCTCTTGTAACCCTTCTCTCTTTTTTTTAAAGGTTCAGTCCAAGAGCCACCTTCTCTATGAGTGAGATCTTTGTGTTCTCTGTGAGAGTGTTATCTCCTTGAGAGCAGGGATTATTTGTTCCCCAGGGCTTGCCTTAACACATAGTAGATGTTTAATGAATATTTGTCCAACTGCACTAAAGGTAGGGGAAGGAAGGTAAAGGAATAAGGTTGTATTTGTCCAGATTACAAATCTCCTAGGGATGACTCCTACACATTTCCTGAAGATGAACCTGACTGACCCAAAGAATGGTAGAGTAGGAAGGAGCTCTAGTTCTGGAGTCAGAGACCCGGGTTCAAATTCCTCCTGTGACACATACTAGCTGTGTCATCCTGGTCAAAGTCATTTAATGTTTACCTTAAACCTCAGTTCTTTTTATTTCTAAAATGAAAGGGTTGGACTAGACAGCTCTGAGGTTTCTTCCTGTTATAGATTTATGATCTTATGATATTATGATGTTTACAAAACTCTCCTCAAGACTAGAAATTTCCTTGGAAGACTTCTGTCTGCCTAGGAAGTTTTTCCAAACAAGTTCACATCAACTTTGCTAGGGGAATTTATAACAAAATCCTAGCTTTCTGCATCCCAGGAAATCAAATTCCCCTATTCTTGGGAGAAGAAACAAAGACAACCACTTCCAGAAGAAATGAGAAGAGTCATCACCAAAACTCAAGGTTTGAGGGTGCTTTATCTATTAGTCATATCTGCCCCCAAACTCTGGTACCACTATTATTATTATTTTGGTGGGGATAGGACATGCTTTTTCTAGCTCCCTAATTTTTTTTGCCTGGGGTGGCCAGGTGTTATCCAGCTCCAAATCATGGCATTTATTGGTGTGCTTTTCATCACAGTAGTTACTGGAAGTAAATTGATTTCGTAAGTCTTGTCAACAGCCCAAGTGCCCATCATTCTGACAGATATTCAGCTATTCATTTGAAAACAAGCAAGAGAACAATCTTCAGCCATATTTTTTAATTACTCCTGGATAGAATTGGGAATGCTTTGGTATAATTGGGGTAGTGAGGTGGGTTTTTTTCTTCTTTGAAAGCTTTGTTGCAGCAAGAAAAATATTGTGTTTATTCCAATTAAACCAAGTCTCCCTTGAAATCAGCCCCACAACATGGAGGTATGAGATGAAGGAGATTTATGAAAATGACAGGGTGTTGTGGAAGAAAGAAGGCTGGGCTACTGGCTTTGCCACTGATTTCATGGAGTGACTACAGAGAGGTGGTCTTCTCCTTTTTTGGTGGTCTCTATTTCCCCATCTAGAAAGTAGGGCTTTATACTGCTGGGTCTTTGCCCCTAAAAAAAGTGAGTTGCAAAAAGAAAAGTCCCTTTTTCTACCAGAACATTATAGTAGAATTTTTGTGGATAGCACAAAGCTGGATATATCCCATATTTGAAAAATGGCTAAACAAATTCATAGGCAGGTACACTTTATCCCTATTATTAAGCACAGTTCTTTGCATATAGGAAGCACTTAAAAATGAACATTGATTACTTTATGAATAGTGATGACGCTATTGTGCTGAAATACTTGATGCAAATATTTCTTCTACGGAACCGTTTTTCTTTTAATTATCTCTCCTTTGATTTTATTAACACAAAGACTTTTTCATGTCATTCAATAAACTCTAGTGGTTCCCTATTACCGCCAGGATCAAATATAAAATCTAAAAACTGAACATTTTCTACTTTTCCAGTCTTCTTATACCGGACTTCCCCCTACTTTCTTTGTAATACAATGACACTAGCCTCCTTATTTTTCTCTGGATAAGACACTCAATCTTTGGATTCTGGGTTGTCTGTTTGTCTCTTTCTCCCTTACCTTTTGTCTTAGAATCAATACTAAGTATAAGTTCCAAAGCAGAAGAGTGTTAAGGGCTAGGCCAGGGGTCGGCAACCTTTTTGGCCGTGAGAGCCATAAACACACACATTTTTTAAAATGTAATTTTGTAAGAGCCGTACAGTGCTCACAGTGCGCGCTCCTGTAACAGCGCCTGAAAAAAAATTTGACTTTATGGCTCCTGCAGAAAGAGCCATTCGTTGCCGACCCCTGGGCTAGGCAATGGGGGTTAAGTGACTTGCCCTGGGTCATAGAGCTTGGAAGTGTCTGAGTTCTGATTTGGCTCTAGGCCTGGCTCTCATTGTTCGTGCTATACATTTGCTAGTATGTTATCTCTCCCATAAGACTGTGTGCTCCTTGAAAGTAGGGATTATTTTTCTTTTTTTGGCCTTTCTTAGTATATCCAGTGCCTACCATCCAGGAAGCATTTAATAAATGTTGGTGACTGGACTTGCTGTAATAAACAATGAATATAAATAACTTGGAGAACTGAGAGACTTGCAAAATAATCAGAGCTCTTTCTCTGAGTCTCAGTTTCCTCACCTGTGAAATGAAAAACTTGGGCTAAATGATCTAGGATGCCATGACAAGAACGAAGAATCAAAGGAATGTGAATAATGACTATGACCACTTAAGTGAGAAGACAAAAATTTGGGCAATGTTGGGCCAAAGGGAAAGGCCAAGGCTGGGCGCCATGTTACTGATGTTTAAGCACAGACATCTCCCCACTCTGTTAACAGGCAAACAGCAACAATGGAAAGTGACATGTGATGTTGTTCACAATCCATCTATTAAGTTGTTTTCCTTATCAGCTTTTTATGGGACATGAGCTTTGTTTACTGGGATGGATACCAAAAGAAAATATTTGGATTGGACCTGTGGTTTCACTGATGCAAGGAATTCTCAGGGAAGAAACCCTCACGTGTTGTTATAAACAGAATGGGACACCAAAGGCTTAAGTGACTTGTCCTGGATCACACAAGCAGTGGGTGTCAGAGGTGGGTCTCACACTCGGGTCTTTCTGGCTCTGAGACTGCCTCTCTAGCCATCATCCTACACTGCCTCTAGCAAAGTTGCTTATTTTGGAAAAATAAAGGTATCTTTCTTCCTTCCAAGGAAATGTTCAGCCCATTTTGTTTCTTTGGGATGCTACTGTGTGTTAAAATAAACCACTTCACATCTTAATATCAATAAAGCTTATTAAAAATAATGGGGTTAGGGGGGCAGCTGGGTAGCTCAGTGGATTGAGAACCAGGCCTACAGACGGGAGGTCCTAGGTTCGGATCCGGCCTCAGACACTTCCCAGCTGTGTGACCCTGGGCAAGTCACTTGACCCCCAATGCCTACCCTTACCACTCTTCCACCTATGAGTCAATGCACAGAAGTTAAGGGTTTAAAATAAAAAAATAAAATAAAAATAAAATAAAAATAATGGGGTGAGACTAACTTATCTTTAAGGTTCCTTTAAGGTTTTAATATCCGAGTTGGACTAGATGACCTCTGAAGTTGCTCTCTAAGGCCAGCATTCTGTTAGGTGACTCATTATCCTACTGCTCTGTAAACTCCAACCCCCACAGTTTGGGGTCCTCACTCAGGGCATTAATGTCAAATTGGTTCAGTGCCCACATTCTTTCCTAGCTCCTTGCTAAGACTCCTAGGGAAAGAAGAAGCTGACATTGTAGTTAAGCTAATTTATTCTTCAATAGGGAGTATACTTGTTGTGCAGGAGTCATAACCTTTTAAAAGAAAATGTTTCTTAAGAAAAGAGAAGCCAAGTTTTTTTAAAGAGAGGAAAGAAGGAAGGGAGGAAGAAAGGAAGAGAGGGGAAGGGGGAAAGAGAGAACAGAAGGAAGGAGGGAAGGAGGGAAGAGGAAAGGAGGAAAGGAAGGAAGGAAGATAGGAAGGAAGGAAAGAAGGAAGGAAGGAAGGAAGGAGGGAAGGAAGG
>NC_058133.1:178658596-178680846 GCF_016433145.1 Gracilinanus agilis
AGAAAGAAAGAAAGAAAGAAAGAAAGAAAGAAAGAAAGAAAGAAAGAAAGAAAGGGAGGGAAGGAAGGAACCACCTATTAAACACTTACTGTGTGCCAGGCATTATGCTAAACACTGGAGATGCAAAGAGAACTAAAACATAGTCCTTGATCTTCAGGAGCTCACAAACCTAGGGAAGTCACTAACTTTCTTGAGTCTCAGTTTCTTCAAGTGTAAAATGCAAAGGGGACAAAGTGAATTCTGAAGTCCTCTTGCAGCTTCAGATTTAGGATCTTATGGCTGTTGGCTGTTATATATAGTCCCATGGACTCAGTTGGCATTTAATAATTGTGCAAAATTAAATTGAAAAGGAACCCTAGAACATGAAAGCACTGCGCACTTATTTGTTCTAGGAGCCTTTTAGGCTTAGGGGAGTCACTCAAACCCATGGCAAGCAACTGGATAGAATGTATGCAGCTCTCTACTACTCTGGATGCCTGCAAAGCTGGGGATAACTCTTGTACCCCAATGATGCCAAAGAAAACAGAAAGATTCAGACCAGCAGGAGTTGTCAGCGGGACACGGAGTCCCTGGTGACCATTTAGGGAACGGCCACCACTCTGAGCTGTCGGATGGAAGGACAGACCAGCAAGCTTTTCTGACTCCCTAATTCTACTAACTCCCCCTTTTTTATATGCAGAAATAGCAATGAAAAAGCACGAGCGACAATAATTAAGCTCAGATCTCTGTGGATCGTTCCCAGTGATAATTCCACCTTTGTAATTCAGCTCCAGATAAACCCTTTTGTTCTGCCTTATAACACCGATTCTCGTATCGTTCAAGTATATTAACTGTAGCCTATTGCTGTCACACAGAAATGCTCCCTGAGCCATAGCAAAAGACTCCCCAGACAAAACTTGATGTCATGTTAATCCAAGCTTTAATAACTATGAGGATATATAACTGTATTCTAATTGTGCTTTGTGTTTCTGCATACAAAAACAGAAAGATATCAAAAATGACAGAGGCGGCTCTCTTCAAATAAAAAGCATTAACTCCTCATTTCAGGATTCTGGGAAGTGGTGCCAGAGAAAGAATTCATGTTTATCTGGGAAAGGAGAGAAAAGGGGCTTTTCTCCTAATGCCACATCCTTCCTCTGGCCCCTCATTCACATCTTGGAACTATTCTTTGCCTAGAGTATTTCTCCTTCCCTTATCACCGAGAAGAGAAAAAAAAAATGAATGGAAAGTCCCCGGTCCATAACTTGCCTAATGATCATAGAATCAGAGATTTATAGCTGGGAGGAACCCGAGAGACCATTTAGTTCAAGTCTCTGATTTTACAGATGTGGAAACTGAAGGCCAGAGGGGTTTTGTGACTTGACCAGGGTCAAATAGATCTGAACTCAGATCCACTGACTCCAGAGGCAGTTATCAAATTTTGTCAAAGCGATTTCTAAAAACATCTCAGATCTGCCTCCTTTTCTCCAATCACAATGATGAATTCAGGCCACCATCACCTCTCATCTGGACTACTGTAATAGCTTCCCAAGTGACTCTTTCTTGAGTCATTTCCCTCTAATCCATCCTCTACACTATTTCCAAATTGATGTAAGAAAAGCCCAGATCATGGAATTATGAAAAGAGAAATGAGTAGAACCAAGGGAACATTATTTACAGCTATAGAATTAATATTTGAAGAATAACTCATAAACATCCACCTCCAGAGGAAGAACTTTTAAAAAGGAACACAAAAGACATAATTTATATATACAAGCCTTCTATGCTGTGAGGAGGGGAGGGAAGGGGCAAGATACCGGGAAGGGGGGGAAGGCCAGATGTTGCCATGTCATTCCTAGCTATGACCAACTCAAACTCTTCAATTGCTCCCTACTGCCTCTAGGATAAAATACTCACACTCTTTAGGCTGGTAATTAGAAGTCCACAATCATAATATTCTGTGTCTCGCTTTTGTTCCCTTATATAAGTGGCTTTCCAAATCTGGAAAGCCCTCCCTCTATTACCTCTGCCTTTTAAGAATTCCTAGCTTCCTTCAAAGCCCAATTCAGGTACCATCTCATACATAAAGCCTTTCCTGATCTCCCCAAAATTATTAACACCTTCTCTCTCTTGAAATTACTTTATATTTGTTTATAGGTCTACATGGAGTAGCCACCCTTAGAATGGAAACTTCTTGAGGGCAGTGAGTATATTTCCTCCCCTGTCTTTGTCTTCCCAGAAGCTAGCACAGAGACCAGTGAGCAACTGGTATCATGGAAGACAGTATGGTGTAGGGAAAAAGAGTTCAGGATTTTGATAGAATTCTGTTACTTACTACCTCTGAGACCTAGACAAATCATTTCCCCTCTTGGGGTTTGCGGTTTCCTCATTTATGAAATGAGAGGTTGGGTACGATGACCTCTAAGATGCCTTCCAGTTCTAAATGTAGAATTCTAGGATTATAATATGAAATAATTTAATTTCTTTAATGGGCTATAATGGGCCTCACCAGAGCATCCTAGGCACTTAATGCATGTCATGGTTGTTTTATTTTAATATTAATAAGTTGCTAATAATTAATAAATATCCAGTATTGAATGATTTTTTTTCTCCTTGGGAGAAACACTCATCCAGTTCAAACAAGGAATCTCCCTCTTTCCTTAGTGAATCAGACAAATACAAATTGAGGCACGGAGGATTCCATATTTACCACACTTTCTGTCATATAGATCCATGACCGAATGGGCAGGAAAGTCATGGCTTATCTGAGAGAATGAGGCAAATTAAAAATAGTGTAACTATCTTATTAATGCACAGAAAAATGTTGCCCTCGCGAGATGAGCTCAGGAAAATTCCATCAAAAATCTCAGAGCCAAAAAAAAAATTTATTTCCATGATCAATTTCTTATTAAGATCTTATTAGGGACAGTTAGATGGCACCATCAATAGAACAGCAGGTCTGAAGTCAGGAAGACCTGGGTTCAAATGTGACCTCAGACACTTTCTAGTTCTGTGGTCCTGGGCAAGTCACTTAACCCTGTTTGCCTAGTCCTTGCCCCCTCTGTCTCAGAATTGCTACTAAGACAGAAAGTAAGGCTTGAAGGAAAAAAAAAAAAAAAAAAAGACAATACCAGAGAGAAGACTTTTTTTTTTCTTTTTCCCCGGCACACAAGCTGGTACAGTCCTTTTCTGCTATTAACCTATGAGCAGAGCTGATGTTTTTCCACATGGAAGCTGGAACAGTAGTTGGCATAGGAATAAGAATACCTTTCACACACAGGGAAGCACTGAGAAGCAGCAGCTGCATTCATAGTCTCATCATTCATTTTTGAGACACCAACATAATTCAACAAATTTGTCCCTGGGTTTATGTGATTTTTGCATGGGGTTGCCCATTTCTTTGGTGCAGCTGTAGATTTAGTACGCATGCACACACACACACACACACACACACACACACACACACACACACACACTAATCCACTTATAGAGCATTCGCTACTAAATGGTGGGAGACGTGGATGGGAGAACCTAAACACCTTTCCTGTCTTCAAAGGGCCCCCCATAAGGTCCAAACTAAAACAATGATCAAATCTATTTATAATTCAGGGACAGGATAATCACAGGGATTAGACTTGAGATTTCTTTGGAACTGCTGACTCCCAGATGAGGAAACTCCCTCTAATAATGTAGTTTGGCATTTTCTCTGAAACTTACAGCATTAGGAAATTGCCTACAGCACTAAAAAGCTAAGTAACTGGCCCAGTGTTAGGATAGCTAGTATGTGTCAGGGTTGGGACTTAGGAGCTTAGGTCCTCCTGATTCCAAAGCCTGATCTCTATATCCATTGCACCACACTTCCTCTAAACACAAGAGTTAACTTTTCTTAAAAATAAAGCTGTGAAAAGGAGCCAGCAGATAGGAATTATATATTTTTTTGGCTTAAAAAAAATTAATCAAATTTTTTTTAATTAAAAAAATCAAATATCTCAAGACATCCTAAGGACTATATTTTTGAATGTCAATTTGATGTGAACTTGGAATAACTCATAAGAATAATAATTACCTTAACCTTGCTTATACTACTTAAAACTCACTTGAGTTTCTCCAAGAAAGAAAGCAAGACAGAAGGGTTAAACGTTTAGTATTAGAAACAGAAAGACCTTAGTTCCCATCCAACTTCTAACAAATACTAGTTGTGTGAGGCACAGTGGATAGAGTTCCAGACCTGGAGACCAGAGGACCTAGGTTCACTTCCTAGCTGTGTGACACTGGGCAAGTCACTTAACTACAGTTGCCTAGCCCTTACCACTCTTCTGCTTTAGAACCAATACTTAGTGCCGATTCTAAGACAAAAGGTAAGGGTATAAGAAAAAAATAATAGCTGCATGAGTAAATCACTTACTCTCTTGGTGGAATCATGGATTTGCACCCTCCCTTGTCCCTTGAACCACCCCTAAAAAGTCTATGAAACCTCCCTCAACAAGGGAAGGACCATATTCACTTTGAGAGCTAAATTAAGTCTGAAAAGGAAGACTGTTCTCAGCATCCCATACGTGCATATCGAGCCTGCCCATCCCATGGCTAGCCTTGGGAATAAGTCAGTGGCACAATTGGGACTAAGAGCCTGGAAATTCAATCTCCCATTCTCATGTTCTCAATGTGAGGCAGCATTCCCTCAATATGAGCAGGTCCTGAAATAGGCTTCATTTTTCATCCCATTCTGTTCTCCTTTGTCAAGTTTTAACCCGTTCTCTGTTCACACATTCTGGGAAGAGGAGTAATACAAGTAGAGACACCAGGCAAACAAAGGCATTTGGAATCATAAAAATGGCTGTCCAGTTCGGTTCTCAAGAATGCCACAAATAAATGTCCCCCAGCTGTTTCAGAGGTGGCCGTGTGATTGATTTCTTCAATACCTATCAAAAACTAATTATGTTTCTCCCCATCACCTCCCCCCCCCTTCCCATCCCTCCCTCCACTCCAACATTGTCTGGCAAAGACTTTAGATATCTATCTGGGAGCCTTCAATAATGATTAGGGCAAACTCGACAGGGTTTCTATTTCCTGGTTTCTCAACCTTAAAGGTCCCAGAAGGTTTGTCCAATGTAGTCATCCCATAATAGAAATAATGGAAGGGAGAAGGAAAGGAGGAGAATAAATATGGCTTATTAAATAATTTACTTGTTCCGGATTTATAATGGTAAATCAACCACAAATGCCCCCTTTCTACTTCCCCACAAGTGGTTCCCACACGCATACACATTTTTAAAAATAGGGACCTACCGAAACCCTGACAAAGAATGAATGTTCCTTTTTATCAGAGCTCTGTCTTGAAATACAAATGAAGGATTAAACAACTCTGAAACATTATAAATCAGAAAATAGCTCTCTTTCCATCATGGTCAACACGTGAACACCAGGCAGCAAACCTGGCTCTGTGTGTGTGTGTGTGTGTGTGTGTGTGTGTTTGTTTAATGCTTTAATCACAAAAGATTTATGCCATGTTACAAATTATTCTGACTAAACAGGATTTTGAAATGAGAAAAATAGGATCAAAATGGCAAAATTATGGCTTTCAGCAGGATTCTCTTTTTCCCGGTGAGTCCAGTACATCCCAAGATTGATAGAGTCAATCACCACATTCAGAGAAGGAAACTGAGGCAGAGTTGTTAAGGTGAACATAAGAGAGGAGGCAGATATGGCTCTTCTGCCTCTTAGCTTTATAATTCTGTCATAATGATTCTTGTGAGGAGCAGGGGGGGATCACATTCATTATTACTCTAAAACTTGTACCCATCGTGTTTCCTAAATCGAGAAGGGGCCAGTCCCACATCTGTCCTTTCAGTGCTAGGAAGTAGGGGCAAAGAAAAAGGTCATAGAACTACCAACCTTCCCCTCCCTCCCACCCCCCACCCCTGTCAATCTTTTGTGACAAATGACTGCTGTAGCTCATCCTTGACTCCAAGCCATGCAAACTGTCAAAGTAGCAGTTTGAATGAGAGGAAGGGAAGGGAATTAAATATCTACTATGTGCCAGGCACTGTGCTAAGAATTTTGCAAATATTATTTCATTTGATCCTCTTAGCAACCCTAGAAGCAAGGTGCTATTAAGATCTCTATTTTATAGTTGTTCAAACAATTGCAGACATAAGTTAAGTGACTTGTCCAGGGAGTAAGTATCTGAGGCTAGATATGAAATTGGGTTTTCCTGATTCCAAGCCAGGACTCTCTATCTACTGTGCCACCTAGCTGCCTCAATAAGTCAAGAAGAGAGGACCACACATCTCTCTGCACAATTAGGTACCCCAGTAGGCCTCTTCCAGGATCCCCATAAACAATTAAGTAACTTTGAGTCTTGAAGGTGTTTATTGGAAGACTAGAGAGGGAGAGCACATGGTCACTAAATATTCAACTTGTCTTCATGTAAATTTAAATTCTTTTTAACAAATATATATCAGGTGTTTACTGTATGTTAGGCACTGTCCTTGATGATACATAAAGACAAAAAAAATAATAGTTCTTGCCCTCAAGGGTCTTTAGCTCTACTGGAGAAATATTCACATAAAAATAAATATAGTACAAGGAAATTTACACTGTCTCCTCTGATAGAACATAAGCACCTAGAGGGCAAGTGCTATGTTTTTGTACTTTTTTGTATCTCCATCACTTAGTACACTTAGTACCTGGCTCTTAATAAATGCTTGTGGCTGAGGATGGAAAGTCAATTCATGGTGTTCAAAAAAAGCCATAAGCCTATTTATATGAAAGCACAGGGTCAGGCAATAAAGCATCGCCTACCCTCAAGGTTCTTCCAATTGACAGAGGAGGTAGCACCTCGGCTCAGAAGTAGACCTGTGCAGCAGATGACTAAACCAAAGCTGACTTACTTTCCTTTAGCTCTCCAAAATCCTGAGCTGCCTGCAAAATCCTGAGCTTCCATGCCTAGGGAAGGAAATGATTTTTTTCTGAACCCAATTTGCTGTTAGTTCCAGCCCTTCAGGATATGGCAAAAACCTTCAGACCAATCCTCTAAACCTGGAGGGAGGGTCTCTGTATGAGAAGTTATGGAATTGGACTATGAGTCAAATCAAAAATGGAATTAAGAGCATAAGTGCTGCCCTGCTGGGCCCCACCTGAGGTCTGTCTATCCACCTTTGAAACTAGGCTCCAACATATCTACAAAGGGATATTTTGTGGGCAGGCATAATGATCATCTTCAACAGCGAGGGACATACCTCACCAGCCTCTTGTGGCCTGTTTTAACACAGACTCTTAAATCTCCTCCACATTTCTTGCGCCTCTCTACATATTCTGCTTACAAAAGCCTGGGAGAAATAAGCCCCAAAAGATTGTTTCTAAAAAGGTATGGATGAGGGAGGTCTGTGACCTCATTTTTAAAAGTATTTTGATCATTGTATTTCAATATAATTGTCTCATTTTTACTCCTTTGTATTTTATTTTATGAATTGAAAACACTGACTGAGAAAGGGCCATTGACTCCACAAGATGGCCAAAAGGATCGATAACACACAAAAGTTTAAGAACCTCTGATAAAGGTAGATATTGTGCCTTCACATGAACATTTCTGGAGCAGAGAAGGGACGCTTAGGGTCCATCCACAGTAAATCCCTCAACTTTAGAGACAAAAAGGAACCTTTGTGGTGGCTACTGGGGGTACCTATCAAGAGAAACGGCCCTGAATTATCCATGCTCCTGGTTGCTTCCATTGTTACTGATCACTGAAAACTAATGATTTATTTGGCTCCAGTTCAGAAGCCAAAGCTATGCATTAAGTTGGGATATTCTTGGTCACTGGACTGTCATCGTATACTTCAGTGACATACTGAACTAGAAATAAAACGGAATTGCCAACTCCATGAATTAATTGGAAGAAGCTACAGAATAGAAGTTGGCTTCAGAAACAGATTCAGATTGTCGGGACAAACCTGAGATGTCCTACTTCAGGCTCTGCAGTATTTCTACAGAAGGATGGGGATGGGGAGGGGATCAGAAATGTCTGCACTGGACTCAGTCTAAATCCTGGCATTACTGGTATCACACCCACTACCGGCTGAAGGGAGGGGAGGTGGGCTAGAAAGGGGTGTAACTTCTACGTGGATGCTGCCAGGATTGAACCTATGGCTCCAGGAAGTCTGAGCCTTTCTAAGCTAACACTTCCAAGTTGTAAGCTGTTACGCGGTTCAGGAGGAAAGAGCTGGAAAGGGGGAGGAAAAAAAGCCAAGACATTAATTCCAGTTAAATTTAGAGGGCCGGCCAAACTGAGGAGCAGGAAAACACCAAACCTGAAGCAAAAAGAGAAAAATAGGGCTTTTTGAGACCCTCATCACCTCTGTCCACAAGACAGCCCACCACAGTCCGTGTCAAGCCCTAGGATGATAAAAGCTGCCAACTGTGCTGTGATATTGAGGGCATTTAATTCTAAATCTATCTCCTTTGATGGAGATAATCCATCTGTTTTAGGAGCCAGGATACAAACGCACACCACGAGCTGTGTTAACACTGCCCGACCTGCCCGTCATCATCTCCCAGCTCTCCTGAAGACTTACAGCCACATTTTGTTACTCACCCCCTCTTGTTTTTAGAGTGGATTTGCAGATTTTCTAGAACTACCCATTCAACCCCAAGGGAGAGCAGAAGGATCAAACACACATCTGTCTTCAGTGTCAGAAACTCAAAAAACAGCTCCTTAAACTCTCTAGACTCTAATTAGAGGATTCTTCAGAACGCTTCCTGGAGCAGATCCAAAATGGATAAAATATGGTAGGTTCCGTGGACAGGCAGCTTGGTTTAGGGGCAGTCAAAGACACTGAACAAACCAGTGGTCTTCTAGAATCAATTGCAACACATTCTGAGGATAGGAACATGGGATAAATTCCACCTTGTTCCTAAAATGCTGGAAATGCTAAGGATGAGGCAGAATTAATCATACAGATGGCTTCTCTCACAGAAAAGTTTACCCAGACAAATATAACTTCCTCCCAAATTTACTTCCCCTCCAGAAGAATGATAGTGTGGTATCAAGGGAAGAGTACTGGCCTCTGATGCTGCTGAGCACTGATGCTTCTTAGTTGTGTGCTTAGAGCAAATACATGGACCCTCCTTAGCCTTAGTTTACTCATCTATAAAATAGGAAAATTGAAACTTGGATGAGGATAGAAGGACAAGGTCCTGAGGCTAGAGGCCACACCTCAGTAGAACAGGCAAGACCTTTGGCAGAAGGCCACTAGCAACAGTACTTGTGTCTCTCAGGACTATTGAGAGAAAGCATTTTCCAGACTTCAAAAAGCCATAGAAACATATGATTATCCTCATCATCCTGGGTCAAACTGACTACAGAGCTGAGTAATTCCTTCAAAGACTTCAATTACCTGTCAATCCTTGTTTCCCAATTTCTTTTTTGTTAAATCCTTAACTTCTGACTTAGAATTAATACTATGTGTTGGTTCCAAGGCAGAAGAGTGGTAAGGGCAAGGCAATAGGGGTCAAGTGACTTGCCCAGGGTCACACAGCTAGGAAGTGTCTGAGGTCAGATTTGAACCCAGGACCTCCCATCTCTGGGCCTGGCTCTCAATCCAATGAGCCACCTTAGCTGCCCCTATTCATGCCCCAATTTCATTGGCTTTAGAGCCAAATAGACCTTATAAGCCATTTGGTTCAACCTCTTCATTTTAGGGGCAACTAGGTGACACAGTGGGATACAGTAACAGGCCTGGATTTAGGAAGACTCCTTTTCCTAAGTTCAAATCCAGCCTTGGATACTTACTAGCCAGCTGTGTGACTCTGGGCAAGTCACTTCATCCTGTTTGCCTCGGTTTCTTATTTGTAAAATGAGCTAGAGAAGGAAATGGCAACCCATTCTAGTATCTTTGCCAAAAAAAACCCCAAATGGGATCAACTGAACTCAGAAAGGCTGAATATTTAATACAAAGTAGTCATCAATAGATCCACTAGTCAAATCCACATTCTCTGATTCTAAACCCAGCTGACCTTTCCAACCGTGTTCCCCTGCTTCCCTCCCATCAAATTAAAATGAAAGGCACAACATCAAGTCTGATCTTGGACAACTCATTGAGGACTCTTGGAGCCTTAGTTTCTTTCTCAGGAACCCAGATTTAAAGATGGAAGGGACCCTCCCTGGAAAATGAAGGGACTGGCTAACTGACCTCTGAAGTCATTTCCAGTCCTAAATGTCTGCTCCTCTGAACTACTTTCTTGTACTACTGGAATGTTCCACTGCCTGCTTCCTCCTTCTCTTGCTAAAACTTCCCAAGTTGTCATTTATCTCTTTTTCTCAGGACTGGTTTCTCTTATTTATGGCCCCCAGAGGTCAAGAAATAGTTTTGGCCCTAGTCATAAACAAAGCCCACAGCATCCACCTAAGGTTTCTCCTCTAGAACACACACTGTCTGTCCCACATATGATGTCATCTCCTAAGCTCGAAGTGGTCCTCTAGAAGAGGAAGACATGGTCCACAGGTGCCACTGGCTGGTCAAACACATGGGGAGTCAACATCAGAAGACTTGAGTCAGGTTCTGACTCAAATATATATTCATCTAGACAGCTGGGATGAGTCATTTAATCCCTCTGAGTCTCAGTTTACCTTGCTGTGAAACAGGAATAATGAAATTTCCACATGGGAAATGGAAGCAAAGTGTTCTCTCAAATCTGAACTGTCATTAAAAGAGTAGAGCAGAGGCACAGAAAAGAAAGGAATGAGAAGCAGGAGAAATGAAAGGGGGAAAGGTGGGAAAAAGGGACAAAGGGAGAGAGAGAAAGAGACAGAGGGGGAGAGGCAGAGTGGGGAAAGGAGATGGAGAGAGCTTTGTGTATATTATATTGAATATGTATATGTGCATAGTCTATATGTACAATCATCCCTTTCATTTTACAACTTTCCCCATTGCAGTTTCAATATATCACAGGTCAGCATAAGAAATTAAATGGGGACTTTGGGGGGAGTTTTGTGGAAACTGCAGATCACACATGAAGGCAGCAGATGACAGAGAAAAAGTTTAGAAACTCAGAAATGCATAATTAGCTCAAAATTTCAATAAAGTACTATAAAAACCCCATAAAAGAAAAAGAAAAAATTCAGAGTGCTCTGATATGAAGGGAAGGTCAAAAAATATTATAAGGATTTTCCAGATCACAGGGGTGCCATTCCCCTCATGATGTGGAAGGAATAACTGTACCATGTATATAAGAATGTATGTATGTAGGCATGGTTGAAGTGCTAAATTCTTTCCCCTGAAAAGAAAGTATAAAAGATTTAGAGCTGGTAGGGACTTTAGAGACCATTTAGTCCAATCGCTTCACTTTACAAATGAGGAATCTGAAGCCCTGAAAATTTAAGTAAGTGACTTACCCAGGGTCACGCAACTAATAGCATCAGAGGTGGGAATTGAACTAGGTTTTCTTGGCTCCAAGTCTGGTACTCTATCCACCCATAATGCCATATAGGAGGAACAGAAATGATTTGGAGACTCTCCATCTCCATGGGAATGAGGGATAGAAGATAAAGAATTGAGAAAGAGGTGAAGCTTGAATCAGTTGGTACTGAAAAAGACAGGAGGCTCATTCCTTGATAAAGTGTCCCTGGTGTATTGCTTCCCAACGTAATCAATCAATCAATCAAGAAGCATTTATTAATTAAGTACTGACTATATATCAGCCACTGTGCTAAGTCCTTTTTGATTTGAGAAGCTGAAAGGACTTTGTAAGTCCTACCTCATCTATCATGGACTCTCAGAGAATGTCAAGAGTTGGAGGAACTTTGGAAGTCATTTAGTTCATCCTAATTTTAGAGAAGAAGAATCTAAGAAGGCAACAAAGGCCATGATGTGCCCAAGGGCACACAGCTAGCTTGTAATTTAACCTGCTCATATTTTACCAGCAGTGGAGAAAGAACCCCAAAGGATGAGGAGCTTCTTCTACCCTCTGGTATATATGACTAGATTTCAGATACTTCTATCTGTCCTAGAACCAATATTTCTTTTCTCAGTCATTCTCTCTTCAACCTTTTTAGTCTTCCTTCTCTTTTGCAAACATCTGAGCATTCCTGTTTTCCTTAGTCCATTCCTTCCCTGTTTATCCTCATCTCATCTCTCTAAATAGCAGTAGAGTAATAACTCTCAGCTGCTCCCAGGATAACTTAACTGTTACTGTAGTACTACACTGAGTGGTGATTCACAAAAAGGGAAGTTTTTACAGGCCCTCATGGCCCTCAGGGTGGTATTTCCCAGCTTGTTGACATCATCTCACCACACCTCTTCATTGGTTTTCCCAGCTCTGAAATCCCATAAAATGGAGGAAATTTCAAGGTACCTTTCTTTCTCTAAGTAGATATAGAGTATCCCTCATTTTCATGCAAAAGAATAATAAAGAGAACTTGAGTAGGGTCTTGAACCTTAAAACATAGACTCTAAATGCATCTGCATTCCTAAATTTACAACAAGCCTTGGACCTGATTTTTCCAGATATCTTTACACATGAATCTCCTTCATACACTTTTATGGCAGAACTGAATAATTCTTTATACACCATACTTTGTCATCTCTCACCACTGTATTAGCTGGTCCCTGTACCTGTAATGTACTTCTTCCTAGATGCTCTTAGAAACCTTTGTGTCCTTTGAGGATAAATTCAAAGGTCACCTTTTTACATGAAGCCTTTCCCGATTTCCCCAGCTACTAGTTCCTTCTCCTCAAAATTATCTTGTATCGATTTCATGCCTATCTACATACGTGTTCCTCAGCTAGATTATAAGCTTCTCAAGGCCATGAACTGATTCATTTTTGTCTTTGTATTCCCATCACTAGGATATATAGAAGTGCTTAATAAGGGCATGTGGACTGATGGATTGGTTGGTATGTAGGAGAGACAGAAAAAAATTAGACTATAGCAATGGTCCTCAAAGTATGGTTTGGGGACCCTTCGGATCTCCAAAACCCTTTCAAGAGAGTCAACAAGGTCAAAACTATTTTTACAACAAACTAAGATGTTTTAATCATCAATATGGAAAAAATATAGATAAGTATAATCCATAGGAATAAAAGCTCTTGAGAAAGGGGCCCTTAAATTTTTTTAAGAGTACAAAAGGGGGCAAAAAACATTTCAGAACCACTGGGCTAAAGAGATTGAGGGAGAAGAAGGTATTTCAATACATTCTGATTATCTCTCCTCAATCATGTTTCTGTGGATCCTAAAAGGAGAGGAGCATTGAGGATGTATGGAAATACATCCTTCCTTTTGGGATGTGGGGGGAGGATGCTGCTGTTTTTAGATACATGAGAAGTCCCTTTCTATAGTCAATTCAGCAGCTTCCCTGAGAATGAGGCGAGAAAATCAAATGAAGCAATGGGCTCTCCAGAAGAATGGATAACAGGAGGGGAGCTGAACCAGGAGTTCAGGGCTTGCCCATCTTCTCAGAGATCATACTCCAAGAGCGATTGGAGGCAATAGGAACTGGGAATACTAGGCCAATCCACATAAGACAGCAAGGTGGAGTATTCAGAGAACTGGACTTAAAGTCTAAAGACTTGGTTTCAAATGCTAGCTCTCCCACCTATTGTTGGGGGACCAAAGTCCCACATATTAATCTTTATTTCCATGTTGAAAAAAATAAGGAGATTTGACTGGGGTGCACAGAAGTGTCTTCCCAGTTTTAAATCCCTGATCTATCTTTATAATATAGAATTTAGTGATTCCCAAGGTGGGCGCTACCGCCCCCTGGTGGGTGCTACAGTGATCCAGGGAGGCAGTGATGGCCACAGGTGCATTTATCTTTCCTATTAATTTTTTTTAAAATAAAAAAAATAATTTACAGGAGGATAAATAATATTTTTTCTGGAAAGGGGGAAGTAGGCCAAAAAAGTTTGGGAACCACTGATATAGATGGAGAATGAGAATAAGAACTAATCCATTCAGAGGAAGAAAATGCATAGTCTGTATTAGGATGTTTGGTGTTATCTAGGATGGTCCTAATTGTGAAGGAGGCAGCTGGGAAGTCATCTATTGTCTTTTCTTTCTTTTTTAAAAATCCTTACCTTCTCTTTTAGAATCAATACTAAGTATCAGTTCCAAAGGAGAAGAGTAGAAAGGGCTAGGCAACTGAAGTTAAGTGGCTTGCCCAGGGTCACACAGCTAGGAAGTATCTGAGGTCACATTTGAATCCAGGTCCTCCAGTCTCCAGGCCTGGCTCTCTATCCACTGAGCAAGCTAGCTGCCCTGAAGTCATCCATTTTTAAAACTTCCCTCCCCAAAGAATCTCTCCTTTGCAAGCCTATGGCCAAGATGCTCCATGTTCCCCTGGAGAGTATACAAAATACAAACTCAGAAGTATACAAAAGAGGATACAAAATTAATGTGAAATAGATCCCTGCCCTCAAGGAATGTATAGTCTAGTCTAAGGTTTGGTGAGTCATGGATCTCATCTTGGAATATATGTATGTGTGTGTGTATACAAATATGTAATAATAATAATATTATATGTAATATATGTTTTAAATCTTAATTGAAACAATTGCTAAATTTCATTTAGAGGTTAGTGAAAATAAAGATGTCATTTCCCCCCTTATCCAAGTTTAGGAACCCACTGAAATCTGCCTGTGAATCACCAGTTAAGTACTCCTGATCTAGCTGGATAAGCAAAGTAAATGCATGTATGTAAAAGAATTCTAAAATGATTTCCAGGACCATATGTTGCCAACTGTAAATATCACAAGAGTTCTGAGAAGGCAGGGAGCAGTGTGGACCTGGATTTCACTGCTGGAAGGCAGGTACCCCTGGAAAATGGGGCCCTTTAAAAACCCTCATTAGTCATTAAAATGACTTCCTCTAAATTATTTTATCAGAAAACCTGGTAGGATTAAAAAGGAGTAGAACATAAGATGAAGAAGTCTGGGTATAGGTAGAAGGAAGTCTGGATATGCCAAAGTCAAGCTTAAGGGAGGCAAAGCTGGCCAGGATGCTATGGTTCTGGGACATTAGCAGCTCAGGAAAGCATGAGGATACTTGGTCATGAGAAGGGAAGAGCTATGGAAGAGGGGGAGATAGAAGGGTACCCAAAATGCACCCATATATAAAGGTGCCCATTTCTGAAGAAAGGCACAATGTAAAATCAGGATTTTATCAACAAAAAAAAATCTTACACTTAGAACTGGAAGGGTCCCTTAGAGGTCACTGAATCCAAAACTCTCATTTTACTGATGTGGAAATTGAGGCCTCAAGAGATTAGGTGACTTGCCCAAGGTCTCTGAGCTACAAGTTGAACAGTCAGAAAGTTTTATTCTGTTGCCCTCCCCTCTAGCTTCTGTAGAGAAAGACTATTTATCTCATTCAGATGAACTGAGCTGAAAAGAAGGCAATAGCTGTGATCTAATTCTAGCCTTCTCAGAAAACCTTTTATAAATTCCTTTCTTGTCCTCAGACAAATAGTTGCAAACCTGTTGATTAGAGGCAGGGTACTGTAGGCATTTGCCAGGAGAAAAGATTGCTCTGATGTTTCTCCTTTACGAACTGGGCAGGTCAGAACACTGTTCCCACCCACATGGATTTTCAAAGTCAAAAAGTAATTTGCATCAATGGAAAAAACTCATTTCAGAGGCAGCGCAAATGGGGGCTGACAGTGCATTCTTGGGATACGATCAAGGGAACTGGCTCTTCAGCTCAGCAGGATGATGGGTCAGAGAACTGAGCAGCTCTCAAAAGGCCGAGGGGACTGACTTTGCCAGGCAAAGGTTGAGGAGGGGCTTCCTCTGACGCTCCATCTTGGGTACAAGGGCCCTTGCCAAAAAGCATTGCCAGGTCCCAGGAATACGGTTGGAGATCATTGTCATAGTGATGGAAGGCATACATCTGCATCCCTCCCTCTCTCCCCTTGCCTCTGTTGGTGTCTAAGTGAGGCTATTTCTGAAGATTTGTGAGTTTCACTACAATAGCAAGGGTCCCCAATCTGTCAGGGGTCTTGGACCCTTCTGGGAGGGGATCCCTGCATCCTTATACACTCTAAGCACTGCCACTTCTACCTTTATTTACCAAATGTGTCTTCTGTAGCCAGGACAAATATGGCCTTACACACATATGCATGATGATTTCTCAAACTTATGTAGGTATTTCAGTGACAAATAAAATGCTGATTTATATAAAAAAAGCATTCCTGAACTTGTAGTAGCATTCTATCATCACATATTCTCTCAATTTAAGGATATAATCTGGCACAGTAGAAAGTACTGGTTCTGAAGTCAGAGAATGTGGGTGCAAATCTCATGTCTGACACGTACCAGCTGGGTGACCCTGGGTGACCCTGACTTAATGTCTTTGGGCCTCAGTTTCTCCATATGTAAAATGAGGAGGTTGGACCAGAGAATTTCTAGAGACAGCCAGGTGGTGCAGTGAATAAAGCGCTGGGCCTTGTGTCAAGGAAAGCCTGAATTGAAATCTGGCCTCAGATACATGAAAAATATATGACCCATAGAAAGTCACTGCTGTATTCCTCAGTTTCCTCAACTCTAAAATGGGGATAATAATAGCACCTACCTCTCAGAGTTGTTGGGAGGATAAATTGAAATAATTATATGTAAAAAATGCTTAGGACAGCATCTGGCACATAGTATAGTCTGACATATAAATGCTTATTCCCTTCCCATTCCCTTCTGAGTCCTTCCTTACTCTAATTCCTATGAAAAATCAGTAGGCACTAATGGTACAAACAATTATTCTGTGGGGAAAGGGGTTTATGAATTTTTTTAATGCTAAAAAAGGGGGTTTTCATGTTTCAATTGACTAAGAGCATTTACTGACTTCCCTGGTCTTGGACTATTGGGAGAAATTTCCTGACGGCCCAAATTTGAACCAAAAGAGCCTCATTATACATTGTCATTTGTTCTTGGTTGGTACAGTGGATAGAGTGCCAGGAACAGAGTCAGAAAGACTTGATTTTAAATCCAGCCTCATATACTTACTAGCTGTGTGACTGGGCAAGTAATTTAACCCTGTTTGCCTCAGTTTCTTCATCTGTAAAATAAGCTGGAAAAGAAAATGGCAAATCACTCCAGTATCTTTGCCAAAAAACCCAAACTCAATTGGGATCATAAAGCACTGCAGATGACTGAAAAATGACTGAACAAATGTTCTTAATAGGGAAGGCGGAATCATGAGGATCAGGATATAGTAGACAACAAAGAAACTCAACAGAGACACACTCCTTCAAGTCTTTCAAGGTCCCCTGCCATTTCCACATTCTTGCAGATCCAGGTCATATGCTTCCAAGATGAGGCCTTGGCTCATATGCAAACTGCCATATGCAAAGCTTGGCAATGGGTATTGCTGAATTGTGGAAAGCATTTGTTGTAAACAAATTCGCGCAAAAAATATTGAATAAATGCTTGCTATGGGCAGAGCATTAAGGGGGAATATAGGGAAGAATACACCTAATGGCTGACTGTTCCAAGGTTCATAGACCAGTGGGGTAAGACATGTCCACAAATAACAAAATTCAATCAGGTAGGAAGGGTAAATAAAGTGCCTGAGGGGGTTGTTCAGAAGAGGGAGATGTTCTGCCTGTGAAGATCAGGAAAAGGCAGAAATGAGTTTTGAAGCAAGAGTTGGATTTTTATAGATGATGGGGGAGTTCCATGAAAAAGAAACAATATGAGAAAGTACATGAGGGAATGAAATGGTGCTCTTGACAGAAAAACTGAAGCTGGGAAGAAGAAATGGTTGGGTTGAGAAGATGAATTTTATTTTGGAAGTTTGACATAGAGCAAGACATTCAGAAAACTATGCCCAATAGTCACTTGGAAATATAGGATTAGAGAGCTTTAGAGAATTGAGGACTAGAAACAGGATTTCAGGAATCACCCCAATACAAGTGAGAGTGGAAGCCAAGGAAGTTCTTGAGATCATCAATATAGAGAACTTAGAAGGAAAAAAAAGAAGGCTAAAGTCAGAACCTCAAGGTATGTTGATGTTCAGAAGGCGAGAGACAGAGAAACCTCTGGTGGAGATGAGAGAAAGAATGGTCACAGAGACAGTGCTGTATCTAATTAGCCAAAGGAAGAGAGTGATTTAGGAAGAAGGTACTAATTAACAGAACCGGATGTAGATAGTAAAGTCAAGAAGATAAAGACTGAGGAATGGCTATTGGACTTAGAAGGAATACTGTAATGTGGTCTGGTGAGATATGCGGTGGATTTATAGGCAGTGGTTTAAATAACCATGGTTAAAATCCTACCTCTGCCACTTACTAGCTGTATGACCCTGGATGAGTCATACTATGTTTGGACCTCAATTTCTTCATCTGTAAAATGAGAGGCTTGGATAAGATGCCCTTTGGAACAATCTAGAGTCACTAATCACTTCCCACATAGGCATTTTAATAACAAAGTTGAGAAGCAAACACATCCCAACACACGCAAACACATATTCTCAGAAAATACTTCCAATTCAGTAGCTTCTGACATAGGAAGCATGCAAAATCACCCCATCAATCAAAATGACAAAAACGTCTGCTGAATCCTTCAAATTCTCCTTTATGCAAAATGCCCGCACAGCCAGTGCATCTCAGGAATGTGACTAACTTTCTAAAAGCAATGAAATCCAACAGTTCTCCAGTGGTCAAGAAGAAGCCATCCAAACATCCTTACAAGCCCGTGGGCATGGCTGACAGCTTTTTAGGACATCCTGTTCCCAGAGAACTCCTATGCATCCATTTCCTCTACGTTGGTAAATTTTAAAAGGAGAAGGAAACCAAGGAAGGAAGAAAAAAAAAGGGGGGGGGGGATGAGGCCAGTGAAGCATTGAAGAGGCAGGGGGGGGAAGAGTTGGGGAAAGAATCAAGGTCTCCCCAGGCAGCTTTCTTTGGCCTATCAAAATAATAAATGAAACTAGGCTTTAACTGTAGAGCGGATGCCAAAGTTAGCTTAGAAGACCACAGTGTTTCCTGTATCTTGGGAGACAGGGAAGTAACACGGAGACAATACATGCTTAAACAGACTCTGACTCAAATAAGGGGAGATGTTTGGTTCCCTTCCAAAAAACCTTAGCCACCATGAGATATCTCTTTCAGTCCTCTGCAATGGATCTCCCTGGACGACACCAGATAAAGAGGCAATTTATCATGTGGCTGAAGGTTGTACGTAAAGCATTATCTGTCTTCCACAAGGATCTGCAGAGGCTGTGCGAGGCCCCTGGCTGGGCAGGATGACCCATACGCCTCCATTTTGAGATGCCATAGCAACATGGAAATTAACAAGGAGCGAACTATTAAATGAATAATTTACTGATTTCATAAGAACCTGTCTTGCAATTTATAGTTCTATTATCTTTCCTACCCATGTCTTAACTCCTTTGTATAAAGACGGCAATCAAGCTGAATAACATTTGAGAATCTAATAAGCATATAAAACTCCCTGCTCAAGCAGAAAGGTATAGATTGATTTTGATGGTAGTTGTGTTCCCTTGAGGTCAAATCCCATTACAGCTGTCTTCTCCAACCCCCGCACCTACCCTCCCCTTTCTGTAAATGGGAGGGGGGAGGGATTAGGATGAATATGGCCTCCATTAAGCTTTATGTTTTTCAAACAGAAATGTTTTTCTTCTTAGAGAAATTCAGAGCCAATCAAGGAAGAGTTGAGTGGCATTCAATAGTATCATGTGAAAGAAATATCACCGTCTTCAATCTACCAATTGTCACTTGAAAAATCCCCGAAGAGACCTTGTTACTAGCAAAGGAAAGGGGGAAAAAAGGGCTAAGTATAGCTTCAATGACAATTGTAGTCGAGAAACGTATTTTAAAAGACTCTTTCAATATCATCAGTGATACCATTTCAGTGGCAGAAACACATCTTGTCACTCAGTCTCAATTTAAAGGATATTTATGAAGACAATACAAAAGCGAGCAGACTTATTTGCCAACTTATTTATTTGGGTAGAATAGGTTACAGATTATCTTGAGTCTGTGCTTTTCTATAGAACAGATATTTCCATTTGAGATGCATTACCAACCAGAGAAAGAAGGAAGCTCCCATGCTGCCAACTGCTTCTCTTTGGTTTCCTAAGAAGCGGCACCAAAGAAAACAATGAATTATAAAAAAATATGAACTTCATCGCCTTATTGCTGGGAACCCCAAACTCTTTGGTCCTAAGTAATAGTTAACTGCAGGAAAAGGAAGGGGGCTGCCTAGGTTAGAGATTGCGTAAACCACCAGGGACACAGTAACAATAAATAACTGTGAGCCCTTTGAGAGAGTTCACTGTTATCTTCTACACCCCCTGCAATCCCTTTCTTTACCTTCCTGCTGGTTATGGTGACTTAACAAAATTCTGGACTGTTAGTTGTTTCTCCTCTATTGATCCATTGCCCCTGCTCTCTGCGAACTAAGGGGCTTTTAGCATACAGGTCTAGGGATCTGTCTCCTGAGAGATGCTCGTAGAGGCCAGGGATTATATCTTCTATAGACGCTGCTCAGCAAACAGCACCTTGTAGGCACTTAACATATGTCAACTCCTAACGGGTCTGCCAGGGACCATCAGAATTACAGAATGGAGGGAATGAGGACAGAGAGTCATAAGACCCAAAACTTACAAGGACAAATTTTAACCTGTACAAGTTTCAAGGAACTGCTATGAAAGACAGGTTGGCTGAAAGGGTTTAATGTATTCATTCAGAAAATATAGGATTTTTGTTTTACTTTAAAATGCTCCCTTTTGAAAAAGACTTGTAAAAAAATACTTAGAGCCACGCTCTTTATGGTGGCAAAAAATAGGAAAATGAGGGGATGCCCTTTGATTGGGGAATGGCTAAACAAATTATGATATCTGTTGGTGATGGAATATTATTGTGCTATAAGGAATAATGAACTGGAGGAATTCCATGTGAACTGGAACGACCTCCAGGAATTGATGCAGAGTGAAAGGAGCAGAACCAGGAGAACATTATACACAGAGACTGATACACTGTGGTACAATAGAAGATAACGGACTTCTCTACTAGCAGCAATACAAGGATCCAGGACAATTCTGAGAGACTTATGAGAAAGAATGCTATCCACATCCAGAGAAAGAAATGTGGGAACAGAAACACAGAAGAAAAACAACTGCCTGATCACATGGTTTGATGGGGATATGATTGGGGATGCAGACTCTAAAAGATCACTCCAGTGCAAATATCAATAATATGGAAATAGGTCTTGATCAATGACACATGTAAAACCCAGTGGAATTGTGCATTGGCTACAGAAGGGGGGTGAGTGGGAAGGGAGAGAAAGAAAATGAATCATGTAAACATGGAAAAATTTTCTTAATTAATCAATTAAATAAATTTAAAAATATAAAATGCTCCCTTTTTCTCCACTATTTATAATGCATCATCTCTACCACTGAGGTTTGGTTCTCTTCTTGTATTAGGAAGATAGAGGCCTGTTAAATGTTGCTCAACCAATTCCCATCTCAAAGGCCTGAATATATGGGGGATGGGGGAGGGGGCAGAAACAGAAAAAATTAAGTGACTTACTCAGGATAAAATTCAATAATAAAATTGAAATTCGTGTTTCAACCAAGATTCAATTACAGGTCCTTCCTGTCTGCCTACCTGTCCAATATTCCTTATCATACCATGTTAATACATTTAAGATAATTGTTATATTTAGAGCAGAAAGAAAAAAGCCAATTATCTTTCATGTATAAGGCTAAGAGCAAAGGGTTATTGATTGGGAGTGTTATTTTCTTGATAGCTCCTCAAAATTTGCAAGTGTTTTATATGTGTGTGTGTGTGTGTGTGTGTGTGTGTGTGTGTGTGTGTGTGTGTGTGTGTGTGTGTGTTTCTTTGACATACTGAGTCTCATAACAACTCTCCATTTGGTGGAGATAAGGCTGCAGGGCAAAGCAAGGACTGGACATGAATAATGGAAGAGGCAAGTTAGATGTATACAAGGAAAGGGTAGAGGAATTCAAGTGAAGTTGAGATGGGGAAAGTTAGGGACTTTTTGAAATCTGCTTTGATTCTTAATTACGTCAAAAATAAATGATCAAAACTCAAAATAGGATAGCGGGAGGACACCTGGGTGGTAAATGGCCCAAATACCACAATGTATAGTTTCCTCAGACACCACCACCACAACTTCTTCCTCCTCTTCCTCCTTCTCCTCCTCCTTCTTTTTCCTCCTCCTCCTCTTCTTCCCCTTCCTTCTTCTCTTTCTCCTCCTCATTTTCTTTTTCTTTCTTCTCCTCCTCCTCCTCCTCCTATTCCT
>NC_058133.1:178688168-178709686 GCF_016433145.1 Gracilinanus agilis
AAAGAGGGCAACTAGTGGTTCAGGAATTGAAAGACAGACCCAGAGATGGGAAATCCCGGGTTCAAATATGGACGCTTCCTAGCTGTGTGACCCTGGGCAAGTTGCTTAACCCCCATTGCCTAGCCCTAACCACTCTTCTGCTTTGGAACCAATACATTGTATTGATTCCAAGATGGAAAAAAAGGGTTTTTTAAAAAAATAGGGCAGCGGGTAAGAAAGAGCAGTGACTAGATCCTTGGACAGATCTTTCTTTTGCATATTTATAAATTCAACTGGAATTTAAAAGAAAAATTATATCCTTCTATCCACAGGAAATTTCATTCATTAAGTGAGGAAGCTTGAGTAGACACTCAGTATTAAGGCATTACTGGTATGCAGTGCTTTGAGTAGAATAGAGAGGAAGGAAGAATAGTCCCCATCATATGGATCTGAAATCTTAAGATGAGGAGATAAAACCTTGTGCATATGAAACTATCTAAGGGCTGAGAAAGATGGGTCTGAACAAATACAGGGTAATATAACAAAAACATCACTGGAAATGACATGAAATATAGAACAGAAGTAGAATGATGAGATAGGGTATACACCATGCAGGAAAGAGTTGCCAAATGAGGGAATCTGGATTGCCTGGGGTTTTATAACCCAAAAAATTTCCTGAGGAAATCACTTTAGAAAGGGAGCTCTTAACGTTTTTGTGTGTCATGGACCCATATGGAAATCTGATGAAATCTACAGTCCTTCTTCTCAGAATATTTTTAAATGTATAAAATAATATGCATACAATTTTAAATGTATAAAATAATATGCATACAATTCCAAAAGGAACCAATGCTACTGAAATAGTTGAAATAATTTTTTTTTAAGTTTCTTAAGCTTAGGTTAAGAACCTCTATTCTAAGAGGAGAGTGGCCAGTGAATGTAAGAGAACATTAACCGTGGAGTAGTAATAAATTTTGAATATAAAGAATTCAGAGAAACAGGAAGATTTGTATGAACTGAGACAAAATAAAATAAAATAAGCAGGAACAAGGGAATATATAACAATGACTTCAACTCCATTCCCATCTACCCCCCTCACAAAAAGACTAAAAGGAAGTTGAGTAATGAAGAAAAACAATGAAGACTGCATATATAGTAACATAAGGTTTTGGATGTTTTTGCTTTTTTGACAAGGAAAGATTCAGTCTAGAAGGAAATGGGGTATGATTGTGATAAAAAGACAAAAGGAATTAATAAAATGTATTTAATAAAAAATAAATGACTTTATTCTTTATTCTGCCACACTTGACTAAAATGGAACCACTTGTAGAAGTAGGGTGAAAGTTTCAACGGTCAGAAATAAATCCCAGACAGAGACAGTTGAGAGAAGGGCAAAGATAGGAAAATCCAAGAACCCAAGACAGCATCTTATTAAATCACCATGGAAACGAAATATATCTTATGAATGAAAAGGAGTGGGTGGATAGTGTGGGATGGGAAGAACCTTTGATTAGAAACCAACTTGGGAATTTCTTTATTCCAAGGTCTGCTGAGTACTAATTCTGTAAGAAGACACTCCCCTGAACTGACCAGAGAGCCCCAAGTAATCCTTTTTAAAAACAATTCTTAGCAAATAGGTTAGAAAAGAGACTGGGGCCCCATCTTTTCTACAGGCCATCTGGCTGCCAAACCTTGCTGGGGGTGAGCACATGAGTATAAGGCAGGATGATGGTAAGGAAAGTAAAAGTTAGCCCAGAAGGCCTTAGAATCTACAAATTATTTTTTCTCAAGATAAATTTAGTAACTATTTCAAAAGAATTGGTATCCTTTGTATATTATTTTTTGCATTTAAAACATTCTTCTGAGAAGGGGCCCACAGATTTCAAAACCCTGCTAAAGGAAGCCTTGATAGATATATATATTTTTTTTAAAAAAGGCAGTCCAAGACCATCACCATGCAGAACAGGGGGAACCCAGGGCCCTTGGACCAGCACCTTCTGACTCTACAAAGCAAAGAATGAGAGAATCAGGTATACTTCTAAAAGCCTCTCCCTGAACAATGCCCCAAGCTACCTCTCAGCAATGCTCATGGGAAAGCTCTGAACAGATGGATGGGAGACCCATACAGCCTCAGCCTAATGTTTAAGATATAATATCATTGCAGAAGAGGTAAAAAGAGCCTTGTTTTTTCACTTAACTGATCTTTTGGTCTCTCCCACCCCTAACCTCCTTTGACATCTAATGATAAAATGGAAGAAACAGATGTATCAATATAATACTTATATATAGTGTCAGGCAGCTGTTTCATTCAATGCTCCCCCTCTCCCCATCTGGTGGGGGGGGGAGCAAAACTCCTTTCTTGTGTGAATTAAAGGTTGCCCTTCAGAATACAAAGATTGCATCCCATTCTGTAGAATAATTGACAGAAGAAAAACATTTCTGTTCCAATATTGCCTTTACGGCTTAGAGGGGGGGAGGAAGGGAAGGGCAAGAAAGGAGAGAAGGTCTTGCTTTGGGATATAAAATACTTTTGTAAAACATTTTTGTTGATATCTTATGTTTTTTCATCACCTTTACTTCCAAATATAGCCCTCTCCTGGCCTCTATCCAGCAAGTCACTCCCTTTAATGAAGCTTTTTTTTTTTTTAAAGCAGTTTGGTAAAACCAACGAGTACCACATCTGACAGCATACATGATACTCTGCACCCACAGACCTCCCCTCTGGCAAGGAGGAGAAGAAGATGCATTCTCTCCAATCATCTTCCTTATTTAATATTATTAAAGGAAAACCAAGGGTTGGAGAGAGCAGAAGAATGAGAAAGCATTAGAAAGGCAGTGAATTGAAAAGAAACTTGAAAATGAAAAACAAACAACAACCCCAGACTCCTCCAGGCTGACAGCCAGCCAGCCTTCTTTGGAAAATCTGCACTACGATATATAAATAAATATCTACACACTCAACAGATGACTGGTGAAGACCCTGAAGAAGATATAGATGCAAGGAGATCTTTACTTCAGGAAGCCTGACATGTATATAGCCATGGGACTGAGGACTATATGGAGTGAGTAAATGTGACTGCCCAAAAGCTTTGGCCCATTTGCTTGTTTTATTTTATTTTTTAAAAATCCTTACCTTTTGTCTTAGAATTGATACTAAGTGTCAATTCCAAGGCAGAAGAGCAGTAAGGACTAGGCCATTGGGATCAAGTGACTTGCCCAGGGTTGCTAGGAAATATCTGAGGTCACATTTGAACCCAGGACCTCCTATCTCTAGGACTGGCTTTCTGTCCACTGTGCCAACTAGCTGCCCCAACTTGCTTGTTTTAAAGACAATTCTCCAAAACAGAAATAAATTTATGAAAGAAACAACCACACACACAGCACAAGCCTTGGTTTTCCAGAAATACACGTTAAGTCCTTAGTCAGGAAAAATGCTTATTTTTGGCCACAAGATAAGGATGCTTGCAAGGGTCACAGTGACAAATACTGCGAGTGTCTAACTGAGGTCATTCAGTTTCACTTCCTTTCCCCAATCATTGTTGTGTCTGCTGGGCTCATAATAAATCAAGTCCAAAGTAATGTCATCTATCTCAAGCTTCTCAACTTATAATGGGGAAAAACAGCGCCCACTAGGAGAGATTGGGCACTGGAGGTTTGGAAAGTCAAGGCCATCAGCCTTCTCCCCTGCAGTTTTAATGACCATTTCAATAGGGTAGGATTCTCCCAGAGCATCATGGGACATGAGACTGAAGACTGAGCTAGACAAGGAAAAAAGGAACTGTGCATGGCTGGTATTTTTCTAATTAGGGAGGCAATGATAGCCAGGACCCCGAAAAGACCAGGCCTGCTTTGAGAAAGTTATCGTGCAAGTTACAATGTAAATCAACAGAGCTCCCAAATATATCCCACTCTATTACCAGGGGAGATCACTGTCTGGTTCAGTCCTGAATGATAATGACCTAAAGTCCATTTATTTGTAAAAGAAACCACAGAGGAAAGTAAAGGAAGAAATGAGAAAAAGAAGTGAAAAAAGAAGAAAAGGAAGAAGGGGGGGGGGGAGGAAAAAAAAAAGAAGAGAACAAAAACTGAATCCCACAAGCCCTTTATTTCTAGCTATTGTCTTTGATCGAAACCATATTTAGACTTTGTCTGTCCAGGGCTAAGTCAGAAGCTTAAGAATGTAGGGCTTTCAGTCTCAAGAATGTTGGGTTTTCAGCTGTCAACACTCCCTACCCCTAAAGGGCCAAATTCCCAAAAAGTAGAATAAAGATGATGCCAAAAGAACCACACCCTTTCCCCTGGTGATCTAGGTCCTTGGGTCCAGAACTTAAGTACTTGAGAGTCCATCGGCCCATAGGGGCAGTGTAGACCCACCTTGGCCTTAAGCAGCCATGACAAGGGTTTAAAAGGAGGAGGGGGCAGAAGGACAGGGGAAGGAGAATGTTTTTTTCAAATGGCACTTCATCTGGACCCCTCTCTCCTGAAACAATTAAAATGCTGCAGGCCTCCACTGGCCCGTGGCTGCCAAGTTCCACTCCATGTAATTCGGTGGATATTTTAATAGAGGAGAAGAAATCCCAGAGGCCCCCAACGGAAATGCCCCATGTCAGGGAACGTTTGTTTTCATTTCCTTTTGCTGTCAATGAATTTTACTCATGGCAATGATTTGGGGCTGGACCTGATCCATACAGAAGCTAACCAGAAGCATTTGTTACTTGAAATAAATCTCCCAATTGGGAATGAGTTATATATACATCCATGAATATGTGTGTGCGTATGTGTATTTTATGTATTAGAGACCAAACACATATAAGAAATCCCAAGAAACCCTGGAGCCTTTACTGCTCAGAGGCCCCTTGCCTATGGAAGGGGAGTGAAGCCTGCCAGTTGATTTCAAAGGACATTGAAAGGAAAACTATTTGACAGGAAACTAGATGCTAAATAGTGTCCATTTGGGATTTTTTAAAAAGCTAATGAAGGGAAAAAGTCCTACCAAAGCAAGACAGCATGGGCTGACAAGCAGAATACAGGATTAGCAATCAGGAGACCAACCTCAGCACCAACACAGTTTCAGAGGAGCCCAAGCTCAAGAGCCAAAAGGTAATTTTTTTTCTTTTCTGGAGGAGTCAACATTTTGAACTTTGCTACTGCCTAAACAGATTCTAAATGGAGTGAGATGGTAGCAGTCATCAAACATAATTAACCCCTTGAAATTAGTCGAGCATTTCTTTGATGGCTCTTGGAGATGTCTTTATAACTTTTAATTTTAAAGCATGTATCTTCTTAATGAGGAATATGAGGTGTAAAACATGTAGAAGTCAGTGCCTATTACAAACTTTCTCCCTCTTCATATATATATTAACATTAAGTATATAATATAGATAACTACCTGGCAAGTTACATACTTCTTAAAATCAACACATTTTAAATAATAATGAGAACTTATATAGGGTTGTATGTATTTTTATCTCATTTGATTTCCCTAAACCCCTCTGAGGTAGATGTTATTATTACGCCCATTTTTCTGATGAGGAAACTAAAGCCATGAGATCACAAAGCTAAAAAGTGTCTGGGGCAGTATTCAGACTCTTACTCTAAGGCCAATGCTCTAACTCTCATGCCACAAAACAAGAAGAATAAAGGATAGAGACACAAGGGCCAAGAAACTGTACAGATGCGACTCAGGAAACACTCATCAGGGCAGTTGTCATTCGGTTATTTTTTCAGTTGTGTCTTGACTCTTAGTGATCCCATTTGGGATATTCTTGGCAAAAATACTAGAGTGGTTTACCATTTCCTTCTCTGGGTCATTTTACAGATGGGGAAACAGAGGCAGATGGAGCTATGTGACTTGCCCACAGTCACACACGGCTATTAGGATCTGAGGTCAGATTTGAACTCAGGATAATGGGGTTTCCTGATTCCAAGCCCAATGTTCTATCTATTTGCTACCTAGCTGCCCCCTCTTATCAGTATGCTCTCCCCCTTCCCCCCAGCTAATTTCATCATGATCCTTCAAGGCAAAGCTTCTAGCATGGATCATTCCAAGGCACACAGAAGCCACAGATAGCAACGCCCCTCATGCTCTGCAAATCCCAGTGTACTTCAGCCAAGCACAGGAAGGAGACTAGCTAGAACATGGATCCTGAAATGACAGCAGGTATCTCCAAATGCACAAGGAGGACATTCATACCAACACGCTCCAAGGACAAACCAACAATGACACTTAGCTGTTTGAAAAGTGGAGACAATAGCAGGCCAGGCAGACGTGCCATGTGCCTGGGCAAGTTGATGGTCTGAATTGTGTCACGACACCACTGGGGCAGAAAGGCAGTGTTGGTCAATATTTAATTGACCATAAAAACAGTTTAATTTAATTTAATTTCAGCTCTCTGAAAAACCAGTATACTTAAAAAAATGTATTGGTTGAGTGGTAAGAGCTAAATGAGAGTTAAGTTACTTGCCCAGGGTCACACAGCTAAGAAGTATCTAAAGCCATATTTGATACTAGAACCTCTTGGCTCTCCATCCACTGAGCCATCCAGCTTCCCTCAAAAACATAGCATACTTTTAAATTTAATCTGCATTATTAACATTTTTCCCATCACTTTTGAAAGTCTAGACAATCAACGAAACAAGAAATTAAGCCTTGATTTTAGTATTGCCAAATTCTGAGATATAAATAAATACTCACACTGGAAATTTAACAATTGGCTTCCCTGAACTTGTATGAGCTGGATCCAGGACATACCTGCTTACAAGCCTCAGAATCCTAAAAGAGACTGGCCAAAAAGTTTCTCTCCAATATGCCAGACATACTAGCATCCATTTTCCCTTTAAAACTTCCAGTCAAGGGGAGTTTATCATTTCTAAACATTGCATTCCTGCTAGAATCATTAAGAAGTTTTTTCTTGCATTTAGCCTTACTCTGCCTATAAACGGCTTCCACCCATCATTCCTAGCTCTATTCTCTGAGACTAAGCAGAGTTTGTATATTCTTTTCTCCACCAGAGAGCCCTCCAAAAGCCTGCAAACAATCTTCCTCCCCATATGTGTCCTCTTTGACAGACTTCATTCAATCACCCCTCACAACCCTGGTTGCCCTCCTCAGTAGCTCATTTTGTATAACTAAGAACTATAGGTAATTACTGTCTCTTTATCTACCTCTAGGCAGGTATTTTTTAAAATTTTGTAATCTTAAAAATTATATATTAATTAATTAATTTTTATTTTGCTTTTATATTATATATTAATTAACTTGTATTATTTATTGATTTATTATTTTATAATTTACAAATTAAAAAGGGCCATCAGATCCTAGACATAGAGCTAGCAGGAACCTCAGAAGCCCTGGATTCCAATATCCTCATTTTACAACTGAGGAAACTTGGGCCCAGGGGAGTAATGACTTGCCCAAGATGCTAAGCATCACAGGTAAGAAACAACCCCAGGTCTTCTAACTCCAGGGTTATAAAGTTCTTGTTCAAGCATGTGGATAGATGGTCATCATAATCCTACTCTGTTTGCCACTGGACAACTGGTAGCTCAGTGGATAGAATGTTGGCCTTGGAGTTAGGAGATCCTGAGTTCAAATTCAGCCTCAGATACTTACTGGATGGGCAAGTCTCTTCACTTTTGCTTGCCTTGGTTTCCTCAACTGTAAAATGAGGATAATAACTGCATTTACCTCACAGGGCTATGGGGAGGATCAAATGAGGTAATATTTGCAAAAAGCACTTAGCACAGTGCCTGGCACATAGTAGGCACTATAAAAATGCTTATTCCTTTCTTTCTCCTTTCCGTGTCCCTTCCCCATTCCTCCCTTCCAGAAAAGATCAGTGCTAGAGCAGGAAAGAAGTTTCCAGAGCAAAGATTCAAGGTTAACGACCCTGATGAAGATAAGCCCTTTCTGGTTAACACAGAGTCTATGTATATTTTAACCCCTTTTTCCTACTCCGGCCCCAAGTCACGTGCTCCCCATCAGCTAAAATATGCTCCTTGAGATCATCGACTCAGCACCCTTGTTGTTTTCGCCTAAGTGTAATGGAAAAAATTGACTGTTTGCTTGGTGCAATAGGGCATGACACTGTTTACACAGAAATAATAGCCCAACAGTGATGGATTCTAAATCTCCATTACAGGGAGAGATTTGAAGGAGTAAAGCAGTTAGAAAAATAATTGGTTTTCTTGTTTAGTTTAAAAAATCCTTTATGCTTACAGTTCGTGGCCCTCTCGCCTCCTTTCTTAGGGGTTTTTAAAGTGAAAAGACTCAGTGTTTTCAGAGGAGGGAGAAAGTTCAGCCACTCTTCCATTATTTTTGGAAGGCCACGGGTTGATCTCCCGTGAGAGGTTTTCTGGTGCCACACAACCATGGCTTATGCTTGCTCTGTCAGGAAAAAAAGTATGGAATGCCTCTCTTTTCAGGGTGCACAAAGGAGCTCTCTCCGGTAAGGGAACAAGTATGCAGGCAGCTACAAGGAGGCCCTGTCCAAGGACACAGGCAAAGGCCCCTATTCTAGAAAACCTTTAACTCCACAAACTCAGAGGCCAACTCACTACCCTGCTGCTAACCAAACAGTCCCTATTCCAGGGCAAAGGCAATTTGAAACTAGTCTCTCTTCAAAGCAGAAACAAACTTCAAGCATCGGTCGAGTCAAAAGTCTCTCCTAGGCACCCACTGTGTGCACGGTCATGCCTGGAGAGAACTTGCAAACCAAGGGAAGCAGACGTGTTTCTGCCTTCAAAGGAGAAGAGGAGTATTATTTTGAGAGGCCTCTGAACTCACCCAAAAAGTAGGGGGAAAAAAATAGAGCTTGCCCCAAGTTTCAGCCCTTCCAGGCAGGACCGGTCAGTCATCTGAAGAGACTAAGTATTATCACACCATGTCCAATCTGAGCCCCGGAGTAAGAGGCTCATTCTGCTCATTCTCTGGGTTCTCATCACCCTCGGTGTAATGCAGGTGCTCTCTTCAAAAGACAGCAATAGCATCTTAAAGCAGGCTTTCAGATTAGCCTGGAGACCCTCTTCAAATGCACAACATCTGAAAGTTCTTCATGTATAGATACCCAGGGCACAGTGTTTCCAAATCCCATAAGCTCTAAATCGATTCAATTCTCTCTGCATCCAGAGGGAAACAGCCCAGCTCCTGTCAAAGGCAGCATCGATGGTGAGAGTCAGGTTTCTAGTCACCTCTGTCTAGGAGGAAGTGGTCATTCTCTCAGCTAGCCTGCTGGACTTTAACATCCCTTCAATGGGCTGGTTACCTTAGAACACAGGGTGCTCGATAAATGCCTCCACAAACACCGGGGGCTGGCATTTATAGAGAGGATCAGCTACAAACTCTTCTTGAGGATACATAATTCCCTTTATCTCCTGGCCTTAACCTACCTTTCCAGCCTTACCATACATTACTTCCTTTCCCCACACTCTGCCTTCAACTCAAATTGGCTCCTTTATCGGTCCTCCACATCGAACTCCATTTCCCATCTTCATGCCTTTGCACAGATATGCCTAGATGGAATTCACTCTCTCCTCAGTACCTCGTCTTATAATTCTTCATTTCATTCAAAGCTCAAATCAAATGTCATCTCCTGGGGCAGCTGGGTAGCTCGATGGATTGAGAGCCAGGCCTAGAGACAGGAGGTCCTAGGTTCAAATATGAACTCAGACACTTCCTAGCTGTGTGACCCTGGGCAAGTCACTTGACCCCCATTGCCTACCCCTTACCACTCTTCTGCCTTGGAGCCAATACACAGTATTGCCTCCAAGACGGAAGGTAAGGGTTTTTTTAAAAAAAATGTCATCTCCTACAGGAAGCCTTTTCTGATTTTCCCCAACCCCAATCTCCAATTATTTTGCATTGGCAACGACTAGGCAACTTACAGTCTTAGAAAATTCCCTGGCACTCAGGGCCCTGAGGAGGTAAGTAACCTGTCATTATCATATAGTCAATGATTGTCATGGCTACGTCTATTACTCAGTTTCTTCATTTGGAAAATGATAGTCTGTGCCTCACTTTCCTCATCTGGGAAATGAAAAGTTTGGACTTGATGACTTCCAAGATTCCTTCAGGCTCTTAACTTATCTTTGGAGGTGACTTTGTCAAAGAGTGTGACAAAAGTAACCACATCCACCCAAAAGAGCCCACGTCTTCCCTACTCTAAGGCTAGCTAGCTATCCACTAAGCCACATTGCCTGTCACTTAAAAAAAAAATCTATCCATATATCTAACGTTGTCTTCTTTGGTGGAATATGAGCTTGGGGTCAGAAACTTCTCTGTTAGTCTTTGTGTTTCCAGAACCTTGCAGAGAACCTGACACACAGTAGGCACTGGTTGACAGGTTGATTCTCTAAGAATTTCTTTAATTTTGCTTGGTCCCATGGCAATGGGATGTGCCTCCAAGCTTTGCTACCATCTTGGAAATGCCAACTGCTGCTCCCAAGAATGTCTGTAGAGAATGCTCAGTGTTGACCATACCCATTACAGAGAACACAACACAGAAGCATGACTATCCCTCTTGGATAGAGGGTCAATAGGGACATTTCTACACATAAAAGACAGGTGGTTACTGATATTATCCAGGGTGTCCTTAAAGTCTTAGTGCCGTTTCTAAGCTCTAATAATACTAAAGCTTTAGGGACACCCTGTAATTCTTTGACACCAGAATCCTATATCACCTCTCTCGTTGTTTTAGAAGAAACCCTTGCAAAATCACTGAGTCTCAAAGAGAGCACAATGCCACTGGAAAAACAAGACCTCAAAGAAACTGGGATGGGGTTTTGGTTTCATACTCCAAATGGCTCTGGCTCAGCAATGACTCTACGTAGGACAAGTCTGTATAGACATTGCTTAGTCCTCTGTAGAAGAACCTTTTAGCTCATGCTAGATTGCAGAAGATACTCTCTTGGGGTGGTGGGGGCTGGTCAAAGCCAGCTTGTTCTGGGAGGGTGGATGTGGTCACTTTTGTCACACTCTTCGACAAAGTTACCTCCAAAGGATAAGAGTCTGAAGGGATCTCAGAAGTCATCAAGTCCAAACTTTTCATTTTTCCAGATGAGGAAAATGAGGCACAGACATTAAAGTACAAACCCTTCATTTTCCAAATGAGGAAACTGAGTCATAGAGAAAAGCAGGATCATAAATTCAGAGGTTGAAGGAACCTTAGGTCATTTAGTCAAACCCCTTCTTTTTCCATATACAAGGCACAGAGAATCACAGGTTCATAGATTTAAAAGATGAAAAGGATTTTAAAGGTCATTGAGTCCAACTCTCTCATTTTGTTTCTTTTTTATTATATATTTTCTAATTATATGTAATAACAATTTTAACATTTTTTAAAAAAATTTAAACCCTTACCTTCTGTCTTAGAATCAATACTGGGTATTGGTTCTAAAGCAGAAGAGTGGTAAGGGCTAGGCAATGGGGGTTAAGTAACTTGCCCAGGGTCACATAACTGGGAAGTGTCTGAGGCCAGATTTGAACCCAGGACCTCCCATCTCTGGGCCTAACTCTCAATCCACTGAGCCACCCAGCTGCCCCCTTTAACATTTTTTAAAAACTTTTGAGTTCCCAGTGCTCTCCTGCCCTTCCTCTTCTCCCTTCTCCTTGACACAGTAAGCAATTTGATCTAGATGGTATACATGTAATCATGCAAAATATTTCCACATTGGTCATAAGCTCCCTCACTTTCCAAATGAAGATCTTAATGTATATACCTAGATCTCTCCCATTTCTCCCCAGACCACCATGGAGCAGGACTTGCCACAGAAAGCAGCAAGAGCAGCCTTTCCTTCAAATTAAACTGAAGATATGGGGAAGCAGAGGCTAGAAAGCCAAAGCTAGACTGAACTCTGATCTCAACAAACTCTTCCAGCTTCCAATTCCACAAAACACACCACAGACAACCTAACTTCAATCCAGGATCTCAAGCATGATTTTAATTTAAAAGCTGGACCCAAATATTGGCAACCAGTTAACTGAAAAAAATTCAATAAAAAGGAAGACTCTCACATAATGGTGAAAATGCAGACAGTTATGAGTTCTGGATCCACTGGGATGCTCGTGAATATTTCTAAAATCTTGAGGGGAAAAAAAATCCCAACCCAAACACAGTTTCTTCTCCTCTGGCCAACCCCTCCTCATTCCCAACTGGAGAAGAACCCCTCTTTATATTGTGAAAATCCTTTGAGGTAGTTTTGAAAATTATTTACCAGGTTTCTGATTATATTTTGTGACTGGGGTGGGCAGGGGGGAGGGAGAAGGGAAAAGGGAGAACAGCAAGGAGTATGTGGGCAAAACCTGCTGCTGACATTTTCAATATCTGTCTGGAATATTTTAAAAGTCAGTGTGTCTGTTGGAAATCTCACTGTAGCCAGGGACAATATACCACTGACTTCCAGGCTTGCTTTAGGTCATATTTGCATACAAAAGACCAACTGCTGGGCAGTTATTATGCTACAAACTTTTCATTGGCCTCCACTGGTGGGGAGAGGAGAGGAGAGGTTAGCATGGCATGGAGAGAACCTATGGAGACCCCATTAATTTTTCAGGACTTCTCTGGCTCTGGCCTTTCAAACGCCAGCAGGGAGAAATGCAGGCAGGAGCCTCTCAACAATCAGCCTCTTCAAACATGTGGCCCAAATTGAGAAATGAAAAATGACAGATTTGAACTCTTGTCTTAGCCCCTAATTGGGGGTGGAAATGGGGGAAGACTCCTGATTGAAACGACAAGTCTGGGGCATGCATGCACATGGACACAAAAGTTTCCCTCCATGGTCCAATTATGAGAAATTTATTCCAGTTGTAAGCCATTAGGTGCCAATTTTTCAAATCAACCTTATGATTCAAAAGCCATGAAAGCGTTTGCAGCCTAATAGACTTTGGAAATCTTCCACCCGAGTGCTAAGCTGAGCAAACGTTATCTAAAAGTATCTTAATGATAAAGCCTCGGCTATGCTTCAATGTTCTCATTCCTTAAAAAAAAAAAAAATAAAACCACTCTTGCTTCCAGGTTGAAGTGCAGATTAGCTTTCTGGGTAGCACTAAATCTAGAACGTTAACCAAAAGGCTAGGAGGAAGAGAAATCCTGTTGAGATTCAAGGGAAAATAGTGGGAAGGGAATCTCTTCTCCTGCAATCCAAGTCAACTGGAAAAAGTATCGGTATATCCATGCTGAGGGAATAAAGAGGCAACCAAAAGGAGTATATGTTAAGGGAAGGGAGAAAGGAGGAATTAGCTATAAGAAGAAAAAAACGAGACCCTTCAAGTTCAGTGGCCATTTGGAGTTTCTACGTCAAGTTAACTTAAGTCACAGTTAAAAAACAAAACAAAACATTTAAAGCCACTCTGGATGAGACCCACAGTCTTTCCCTGGACCTTCACCCCAGGGGCCTGACTGTGTTTGGTGGAATCGGACTAACGCTACCAACACTGATGTCTGCTCCTTGGCGGGGAGGGGGAGCCCATGTGGGCAACAAACAGATATCTTCATCATGCCAAGGTCGCAAAAAGTAGATCTTGGATTGTCCTTCCTGACAACCCTCAGAAGAGCCCAAGAAAGCTCTTTGCCATGGAAATGGCTTGCTTGCAAAGTGGGTCATCCCAAGCTCTACTCTAAACAGAATGCCACCATCTTCATTTACCATATTCTGGTAAAGCCATCTGCTCATGTATGTAAAAGCAATTATCAAACCAACTGTAGTAATAATATCACCTTAAAATCACATATTTAAAACCATCTTTCAAGGCTCCTTCAAGGCAAGACAACATCTACATCTGTAAGCATTTGGACTGACGTCAACAGAGATCAATCCTAGGGTGAGATTTACTCCCTGAGGATAATAGGATAGCCCTGGTGGGCGGAAATGGAAGAGAGGGAAACATCTCTAGATTTGGAGGCAAAGAATTCAGGTTCAAATTGCTGTTCTGCTATTTTACATGTAACCTTGGGAAAATTACTTCCAACTCTCTAAGCCTCAGTTTCCTCACCTGTAAAATAGGAGATTCCACAACACCCTTTCAGTCCTATATATGGGATCATAGGTTCATCAATGTGACCTGGGAAAGGACCCTAAAAGCCATCTTATCCAGTCCTACCTTCTCATTTTACAAATGAGGAAATTTGAGACCCAGGGAGTTAAGATGACTAATTCTTTTATCCTAACTTGTGCATTGACGTCACTTGTTCAACCTCACTGGGAAATCTGTCCCACTGTCAAAGGGAAACACCAGTTTCCCTCAGTTCCCAACTGTTACCTATTTGTTATCATTCTGCTCCTGATAATAGACTAAGAGAAAATGTACAATTGATATCTCACAAACAGTCATCCATCCCCTTAACTACACAGATGTTACAGAAGAGGTAGAAATGAAAGAGTTTACATTTTTGTCAGTTTGAGGGGAAAAAAAGCAACATGGGCTATGGTATTAAGAGTCACAGGATATCAGAGATCATCAAATCTAAATCCCTCATTTTACAGATGAAGAAACAGAGGCACAAAGAAATGATGTGGTTTGCCTAGGATCACACCTTCAAAATAACAGAAGATTTGAAGCGTCCATGGAGGAGGGAACCACACACCCCACTGGAAATGGGAAGTGCAACTGGGCTGGGATTCTTCTTCTTAGGAACATCCCAAGGGATTTCCCTCATCTAGGGAAAGAGAAAAGGGTTGGATGTGAGTCTTACATGCTTAGAGCACATCTAGTGGAAAGATGGCTCTCTGCCTTTTCAGCTGGGACCCTGCTTTCTTTTAACTATGGTTCTCTTCCCTCTTTACCTACCACCTTTCTCGTCTCAAGATTGAGCTGAGATTTCCTCCTTTGAGAGGAGGATTCAAATCGGTAACTCTGGGGGTACAAAGAGCTTTTAAAATTTTTTCTTCCACACTTTCTTTGCAGCTCTACTTCAGAGTTGCTCAGCATAGGGGATATGATATAATATTGATATCAATAATGATAGCTAACATTTCAGTGATGTTTTAACATGTGGAAAGTGCTTTGTTTTCCATATATTAACATTTAATCCTGCCAGCAACCCCATGTTGTAATAGTCTCCATTTTGTAGATGAAAAATTGAGGAAAGGAAAGTTAAGTGACTTATTCAAGACAACACAGCAAGTTGCCAAAAAAAGACTTGAACTCAGGCTTTCTCAATTCCAAAGCCAATAATCTGTCCACTACTTCAATTAGCTGCTCATATCACAATAGATCAAGAACGATTTATACTTGGATTTCTAGGACTTGTGGTTCAAATTCTGCCTCTAGCAATTACTATCTGTTGTGACCTTCAACAAGCTACCCAATCTGAGCTTCAGTTTTTTCTTTTGTAAAATGAAGGCATTTGATAAGATGATAGAAGGGATCTTCTAGGATGACATTTATAAATATGCTGATAAAACTTGAAAGCACTATAAAAACAAGCTATCATTGTTGCTGTTATTATATGAAAGGTACTGAGATAAACACTTTGGGAAGGGAGAAAGATAGAGAAGACATAGTTCTCACTGTGCCCAAAAGGGGCCCATAATTTAGTTGGTTAACTACAAAGTGAAAAATTAACCAATTTCCAGAGCTGACATAAACAGGTTGCAGAGAATGAGACATACTTTTTTTTACCATATGCTTTTTTGTTTTTTAAATCATGGCTAATGAAGAAATTTGGTTTTGCTTGACTATTGATATTTATTTCAAGGAATTTTTTTTTTTTTTACAAATGGGCTGAGGGATAGGAGAAAGAAAAGAAAGATTTCTGTAATTAAAAAACTTTCATAAAAATGAAAGCAAATTAGTTAAATCAAGGCTTATTTTAAAAATTAATATTTGAAACTCAAGGGAAAGATGACTGAAAGTTGGTTTGGTCAAACAAGGCCTCAAAGAGGAAAACAGACATAAGTTGGGTGCTAAATGAAGGGTAAGTTTTTAAATATATATAACAAAGGAGGAGGAAAGGGCATATCAGACAGGAAAACAGAATGAACAAAAATAATGGGAAGTGTGTGGATGGAACTAAATAACGTTATGATTTTTTCCAACGCTGACTTCCTAGGAGTCAGAAAGAGCATAGGGGTGAAACTGTAAATATTTGGTGAGTAGACTAGCTAAACTGAGTAGAGAATACATATTGGAGAATAATGGAATTGTGGTAGCAGATTGTGGCGTGTTTGAAATCTAGGTTAAGGATTAAGGTTAAATCTAAAGACATCAAGGAGACATTGAAAGTTTCTGAGCATGGGAGTAGCATGATAAAAGTAAAGCTTTAGGGACAATTAATCTGTCAGCCATTATAACAGTGGGAAGTCAGGGATGGATGTCCAGCTAGAAGACTGTCATAATGATGCCACAATGGAGGCCACTAGGTGGCACTGTGGATAGAGCACAGGACCCTGAGTCTGAAGACAGGATTTCAAATCCAGCCTCAGATTCTTACTAGCCGAATAAACTTGAGTAAATCACTTCGCTGCTCGTGGACTCAGTTTCCTTATCTGTAAAATGGGGATAATAAAACCTCCCACCTTCCAGGAGCCTTGTGAGGATAAAATAAGACTATTCAAAGTGCTTTGAAAACCTTAAAGTTACATAAATACTAGTTATTACTAATTATTATTACTATTAATGGGTCATTGCATGGAATGAGATAATAAGAGGTGATAAAGGCCTTAATTAGGGCTTAGTCACAAATTGGGCATATGGGAGTAGAGGGTGAGAGATGAAGGGGAAGGTGACAATTTTACTGGACTGTTGACTTTAAACCCAGTTGAAAATCCCTTGAAATCAAGCATTTTCAAGTCTTTTTAGAACTTTGGAATATAACCCCAAATTTCCATTTATCTCCCTCCATTCTGACCAAATCTATCTGGAACAAGAAACTCAAATTTTTAAAAAAGGCAACATTCTTTGGATTCCAGGACCAGTCGGTGTTTCCCATGTATCGAGGATATAGAACAGGCCCAGCAACCTGGATCCATCTTAAGAAAAAACCTTAGATGACCAGCATCTAGTGGAGGGACTCTTAACCTAGACTATATGGAGTTCATTTTTCTTTCTTAAATATTTTGATTACTGCATTTTAAAATAACTGTTTTCCTTGGTAATCCTCTGTATTTGATTTTCTGCATTTAAGTCTACCATACTGAGAAGGGCATCACAAACTTCACCGAGATTTCCAGAGGGGCCCACAACTCCAAAGGAGTTAAGAATCTCCGATCCACTCCAAACTCTCATTTTAGAGTTTGAGTCCAAGGCAGCAAATTTAAAACAAACAAACAAACAAAAAACCATAGCAAAAAGAATTTTTTTTAAAAGGCTGTTCTGGTACTGTTGAGAACCTTCTTTAAGAGAACTATTTTGAGATGGCCCCCACAGTCCTAATTCTTGTAAGGGGAAGAGAATGAAGCTCATCTCTTTAAGTGACACAAATAATATGCCCACTTTCTGATGTGTCAGAATCAAAAGCTCTCCCCATCCCCGTTTAATTCTGCTGTAAGTAGAGTAGAGTAATAATTTAAAGAATGGCTGGTGGGGTGAGTGCCCAGTTGAAAATGAAAGGTTTGCAGAGGGGTGAAGCAAGGAAAAGGAAAATAAACTCCCCTCAAAAGGCTTCAATACATTGTAGACAATAAAATTAGCCTCTGATGCTTTGGAATGGCAAACTATGACTCTCATAATTAAGTTTTAATCTGTTTCTATGAGTTTTTTTACCCAAAATGATTTGTCTTTGAGAAGAACAGAAATGAAGAAAGGGCTGGAAGCTGTGACTCAGAGCTGTAACTAGGGTAGGGAGACTTGAGCTTTCCCCAAGGCACCTTGCTTAGGGGGCTCTAATTGTACTTGCAGGCTTTCAGCAGGTAGGATCAATACAGCTTAGCACTTAGGTAGCATTAATCAACCTACCAACCTGCCTTCCTGCCTTCCTTCTTTTCTTCCCTCTTTCTTTCTTCCTTCCTTCACTCCCTCCTTTCCTTTCCTTCTTTCTTCCTTCCTTCCTCCAACCTACAATTTCATTAACACTAGAATTCCTGATAAGAAAACTCCTTCTAGAAGAGTTTCCCCCAGTACTGAAATCTTAGAGAATTACCCAGGGACTTGGCTATCTCGTTGATCAATTAGCAGGACTAGTCAAGAAAAGGAAATTACTAGAGAATGAGATTGAATGCCTATCTTTCCTTTTTTTTTTTTTTTAAACCCTTAACTTCTGTGTATTGGCTCTTAGGTGGAAGAGTGGTAAGGGTAGGCAATGGGGGTCAAGTGACTTGCCCAGGGTCACACAGCTGGGAAATGTCTGAGGCTGGATTTGAACCTAGGACCTCCTGTCTCTAGGCCTGACTCTTAATCCACTGAGCTACCCAGCTGCCGGCTAGCTTTCCTTTTCAAATGATGGTGTACTCTATACTTCTTCCCCTAGGCATGGCTTGGGACACTTGTTTCCGTTGCAAAAATTCCTAGTTATGGATCTGCTGTGGCTCCTTTGTGTATTTTCTGAAATAAAAGAACCCTTCCCACTGGCACAGAAAGATACCTTACCCTCCACACTGCCATTCTTACCTAGATATACAAACTTCAGCTCTAAGCCATTCAGAGAAGGAGAAGGTCCCAAAGGACCCCAATGTGGAGTCTTCCCCTGGGAAGGCAGATGGGAGCTTAGAGGCCACCCCCATGGGGCATGCTGAGACAAGATGGTGAGAGTGCTTAGCGCTGCAGAATACCTGCTGAATCCAGAGAATGTGACAACTCACTTCTCTAAATGGGTAGGTGATCAGCAGGACAACTCAGCTGTGGCAGAGAGAGAAGACACTCTCTATGCATGGGCTCCCATCTCCTCTGCAAAGTAGGACCTTAATTAAATTAATGACCATTTAGCATTTTTGTTGTTTGGCTAAGGGCTATATATAGGCTAGGCACATAAGACTGGAGACAACTAGATGTTGTAAAGGATCCAGGATCAGACTGGAGGCCAGGAAGACTTCAGTTGGAATCCTGCCTGGCTCTAGGACCCTGGTTAAGTCACTTAAAGTCTCAATTTCTTTATCCACAAAAATGGGGTTAATAATAGCACCTATCTCAGAGAGGAGAAAGGATCATGGATTTAGAACTGTAAGGGATCTCACAGGATTCTCTAGATGAGATGGCACAGGTAATGTGCCAGAGGCAGGATGTAGCAGAACCCAGGTCCTCTGACATCAGATCAATCAATCAATCAAGTGCTTGCTTCAATCGACTGGATCCAGAACACTTGATCAAAGTCATTTAATTGAAATTAACCCAGCTCTTCATCTAGGATAACTTCCTCCCCTTGTATCCTTTCTGAGTTGTTGTGAAAATCAAATGAGATACGTAAACTATTTTTATGGAATACAAATGTTAGTTAATAGAACTGTTATCATGGGAGAAGCTTTGCTTTTCCACCAAGTCACCCTTTCTTTCGTATTTCTGATCCCACAATGCCTCCTTCTTTCCTACTGACCAAGCAATCACGTATATGGGGTTCATTTTCTTTAAAATCAAAATGTTGTTTTAATGTATTTATTGAAATTGAAGACAGTGAGTCACTGAGCCTCGTAATTTTTCTGTGGTTGAGACGGGCAGTTATGGGGCTAGCTAATTATGACTGAACAGCTGCTGGAGATGACCTTGCAATCAGCTGGGGAAGCAGACAAATCTCTGCCCATCTCCAAAGACTGGAGGGAGGGGTCAGTTGGTTTTCATTGGTGTGGTCCACATATTTAAAGGTGCCCATGGGTCAGTTGCACTGAATTGGCCAAAGCGCCTCTCAGGGGCTGGGTTGCCTACTGAACATCTATTGATTCCTCTCCTTCCCGGAGTGACAGCATGGAAGATTTGCCTAAACTGATACTTCTGAAGAAGTGGGGAATCTCAAGGAGATGAGATCTCCAGACCCTGCCACTCATCAACATGATCCAGCTTTGAAGCTTAATTCCCTCAGGTAAACGAGACATTCCTTCCTGGTTGGTGGGTGAGTATTATGCTGCTGTTTGTCTGAAAGGTAACCACTAAAGCCAGATTTTGAGGTTCTACTAGAAGGAGCATCCATCAGTAAGCATTTATTCACTTATTACAGCCTTTATTTTCTGTCTTAGAATTTAATTCTGTGTATTGGTTCCAAGGCAGAAGAGCAGAAAGGGATAGGCAATGGGGGTGAAGTGACTTGCCCAGGGTCACACAGCTAGGAAGTGTTTAAGGCCAAATTTGAACCCAGGACCTCCCATCTCTCAATCCACTGAGCTACCTACTTGCCCCTAATTAGCAAGCACTTATGAAGTGTCTATTATGTGCTAGGCACTATGCTCTCAGTGTCTAGTCCAGTGATTCCCAAAGTGGGTGCCACCACCCCCTGGTGGATGCTGCAGCAATCCAGGAGGCAGTGATGGCCACAGGTGCATTTGGGGGAGGTGATAGTATGTGACAGGGGGCACTAAGTAATATTTATTCTGGAAAGGGGGCGGTAGGCCAAAAAAGTTTGGGAACCACTGGACTAGTGGAATGAGTAGATTCCAAGGAGCTGAGAGAAAAAAAGTAAGATGGCTTTGGGTTCCAAGAAGTCAAAATGTTCAAAGAGACCATCTGAGATCTCTCTNTAATTCACCAAAAAGGGTCAAGGGGACCCTTTATCAGGGTCCCAGGATTTTTAGCCTTCCATATCAACCAGTGATAAATCCTATGTTTTCCTTCTGTGTTTCTACTCCCACAGTTCTTTCTCTCGATGTGGATAGCACTCTTTCTCATAAGTCCCTCAGGATTGTTCTGGATCACTGCTTTGCTATTAGTAAAATGTATTACATTTGATCATCTCACAATGTTTCAGTTACTGTGTCACCTGGTGAAGTTCTAAACCTATTGGGTCAAGTTTTTGTTGTCATCTACATCTCTAAAAAAATCCCCCAAACCCAAGGTTTCTCTAATGGTGCTCTGAAAAGTTGAGGCTCCATAAAATCATCCAGATGATTCCAGGAAGAAAAATGTTAGAATGCCAGATAGACACTATAAAGACTGAATCACTGTCTACAACCAGGAACAAGAACATAACTAGAGTTTCCTAGACCTGGAATGATCTCTCTATCTCTCTCTCTCTCTCTCTCTCTCTCTCTCTCTCTCTCTCTCTCTCTCTCTCTCTCTCTCTCGACTAAAAGTTTGAGTAACTGACTTTCCAGGGGTTAGAAGTTTCTCAAAATCTAGAAATAAACCCTGTTTTGGCCTTATCTTTCTTGAATACAGTCAATAAACATTTATTAGGCACTTACTATTACTAGGAACCGTGCTAAGCACTAGAGATGAAAAATAAGGCAAAAGACAGTACCCACTCTCAAGGAGCTCAACCATATATGTATAAGAAAGAAAAATACAGGATAAATTGTAAATAACCAACATAGGAAAGGTATTAGAATTAAGAGGGATTGGAAAAGATTCTCTGTAGAAGACAAGATTTCAGATGTGACTTGAAGGAAGCCAGGACAGATTTTTAGAAGGGAAATAATGCCAGTCTTGGGGAACAGCTAATGAAAATGCCTGCAGTTGGAGATGGAGG
>NC_058133.1:178719260-178792806 GCF_016433145.1 Gracilinanus agilis
GGGGGGGGGGGAAGGAAAGCACAGTAATTTACAGGAGCTGGTTTTAGGGCCCCTTTCTGCAAGCCTTGACCTGTGGTCCCAGGCTTGTGATCTGCAGCCTGCTATTTAATAAACCTTTTGTGTGTGTGTGTGTGTGTGTGGGGGTGTCTTATCCACAGAATTGTCTCATAGCAGAATCTTCTTGCTGGCAGAGTTCCCCTGCTAGCCGGAGTCCTGCCCGAAGATAGGCAGGGGCCAACACGTTAAACCACAGAAGAAAGAGAGTGAAAACACAGTGTGGACCATGAGAGAACACCACGAGGGGAGCGTGGACAGCACAGAGAGGTGCTCTGTCATTCCCATTTCCCAAACCACGTCCAGGAGGCTGCTTCACGGGTTTCTTCTGGGGCCTCGGCTGGCTAGAGGCTGTTACAAATGAGTCCAATTCCCATATGGGCCACTTAGCTTTGTTGGAAGAGAGAAAAACTGTATTGTGCGGCCATTGAGGAGAGGCTCGGCCCCATCAGACACTCGTGGAGCCTGACTGTCAGTCACAGGAGTGAACGGGCCAGAGGGCTGCGGGATGACTCGCTCCTGCTACTGGGAAACGGAGCTCACAGCATCTGGCGGACGGAAGGCTGGACCATCCAATGTGAAGGACGGCATATTAACATAATGATTTCTTGGAGGGGGAGGGGAGGATGCTAGTCATCATCACGACCATTTATTAATCATCCCCCATTTGTGGTAACGGCTTATTCAGCTCAATCAAAGACATGAGGAAGTTCAAACAAACTCTTGGCAAGAGCCACTGATCTAAGTACTTCACGGTCCATTCATCTCTTGGTTTAATGGTTTTCTTCTCTTCAAGCCACTCCTTCTGCCTGGAATCTCCCTTTTCTCTTCCATTCAACCCCATTTCCACCTCCCAGACCTCATGCAAATCATTCTCTCCCACCTGGGTCCAACTCTGTCCCACCTTCCAGATGAAACCAGCTCCATTCAGTTTGGGGATGGCTATGTAACACTGAACTGCACCCAGCTAGGAGGAAAACTTACTCTAAAAAGCTGTCATCATGATAGCGATGGCATTGGCCTCTCAACCAGAGAAGGAGGCTTCGATTACTCTAATATCTGAAAGCAACAATTAAAAAACACTGTGCATAGCTTGGCCAGGAGGCCAAAAGAAAAGATGTTGAAACAAAGGGATGCCAGGGAGCTCATTCTCACAAGTCCATCCACCAAACCTTGTGCCCCAAAGTTTGCCATTTGAGGTACCCCTGTATAACAAAATGGAGCACAGCCAGAGGAGGGAGACCAGACTGGTGAAGGGGACTAGAGATCATGCCAAAGGATTCAGACCAGAGGAACTGAAGGTGTTTATCCAGAGAAGGAAAGAAGGGAGGCCACCACTGAGTCTCTTCAAGATAGTGCAAAGGTAGATTGAGAACCAGGCCTAGAGATGGGTGGTCCTAGGTTCAAATTTGACCTCAGGTATTTCCTGGCTGTGTGACCCTGGGCAAGTCACTTAACCCCAGCTGCCTAGCCCTTCCGACCTCAGACATTTCCTTGGCTGTGTATTCCAAGATGGAAAGTAAGGGTTAAAATTTTTTTTTTCTTTTAAGTTAATGCAAAGGAAGAAAGACAGTTGGAAGCATGGCTCTATAAACTCATTATCTGGTTTTGGAAACATGGCTGAACTAGGAACCTTTGTCCTCTTACCTGTAAAATGAGAGACTAGAAAGAATCCTTATATCCATGACAGAAATGGGGTGGTGGAATACCTGTTTAACTGTACTGAGATGTTCCTCTCCAAATTATGAGACTTCATACTAGGTACCTGAAGATTTGGAAGGTTCTAGGGAAGGGATCCTTAATCTTTTTTTATGTCATGGATCCTTTTGGCAATCTAATGAAATCTATGAATCCCTTCTCAGGGGGGTTGTTTTTAAAAGGCATAAAATAAAACACACAGGATTACTAAGAAAATGAATTATAAAGAAATAAAGTTATCAAGGTATTTTTTAAACTCTTACCTTCTAACTTAGAATCAATACTGTTTCATTTGTGAGGCAGAAGAGCAGTAAGGGCTAGGCAACTGGGGTTAAGTGACTTGCCCAAGTTTACACAGCTAGGAAATGAACCCAGGACCTCTCATATCCAGGCTTGGCTCTCTATCTATTGAATCACCTAGCTGCCATTATCAAGATATTTTTTTTGAAAGTTCATGGACTCCCAATGAACAATGCTTGAGGTCCAGAATCTAAAATCAAGTGAAGTTTCTTTCGTTATATTTAGGAGCCTTGAAGGAAAGAGCAATTTAGTTGACTTAAAATGGCACTGACTTTAGACTACTTATTGTGATCTAGACCTGGTTCTTCTACTAACTAGTTTTGTGACCTTGGACAAGTCATTTCATCTTTCTCAGACTGTTTCATTAGCAGTGAAATTAATTAACTAGGCTAAGATTTATCTAAGGGCCCAATGGTTCACTGGGAGGCTGGAATCCCTACATATTCCTACAGCCAATAGCTATTCTCCATCATTGGATGACGGAGAACTTTTTCTTCCTGAGTCAAGGGACCAAAAATTGAACTATGGCTGACAGAGTGAGGTACTCAGGTATCTGAGCTCCCAGCACTGGCTGACACTCCAGTTCCCCCCAAAAAATCCTTTTTACTTGTCTTCCAGCCCTGGAAATTGACATGACATGCAAGCAGCATGTCTGACAAAGCCTTTACTTCCACTGAGAAACCTTCAATAAAAGCCAAATAAAGTTTCTATGACTTAAAAAAACAACAACACCTAAATCCTAGGCTCTTGGCTTAATGGATAGAACAGAAGCACTGTCTTGTTATGCTAAGTAATAGACAGGTAGAGTAGAAAGAGAGAAATGCATCAAGAAGATTCAGATGCTCTGAGCAACTTATTTATCCAGAAATGAACAGATAGAGACAACCTCAGTGAAAGGGTCTGGTTTACGCTTCTCAAAGTCAACCAATCAACACAGGAAAAGAAACTGCAATATGAGGTCTATACGTTAAAGGGCATCAATATATCATGTCTTCTAATTGGTGGATGATGGATGAGGGTAGCTGACAGAGGTGCCTCTCCTTCATGTGTGATGGATCTGGGTACATGAACAAACTCTTCTTTAGGAAGGAGAGAAGATAAAGAAGAGCGTCATCCAAGGTCGAGGTCAAAAAAAAAAAAAGATGCTGAAACAAAAGGATGCTGGGAAACTCATTCTTACAAGTCCGTCCATCAAATCATATGTCCCAGAGCTTACCATTTGAGGTGTCCATAATAAAACAGAACATATCCAGAGGAAGAAGTGGTCTATTGAAGGGACTGGGGGAACTGGGGATGTTTAGCTGGAGAAGGAAAGCCTGGGAGACCAATCCTGAGTCTTTTTAAGATCTAGGAACAATTGAGTAGAAGTTACAGAAAAACAGATTTCAGTTCAAGGTAAAGAATTGTTTCTTAACAATTAACCTATTTCCAAATGGTATGGGCTGCCTTAGAAAAGAATATTTTTTCTTTCTCTAGAAACTTAGGGAGGAGGGAAGGCCAGTAGGAATGTTGTAGAAGCAATTACTGTTGAGATACAGGTAGGACTAGATGATCTCTAAGGTCCTCTTAGATGAGGATAACATGACAAATTCTCCCCTTTCTGTGGAGAGGGAGCCATTCCTAGAGAAGGGAGCTTCCCAGGTTCAAATCTGCCCTCAGACACTTCCTAGCGGGCAAGTCAATTAATCACAATTTTTTTTTTAGCCCATACCACTCTTCTGTCTTGGGATCATACTTAATATTTTTTTGATTCTAAGACAGAAGGTAAGGGTTAAAAAATATCCAACCTTCTACAAGAAGTCTTTCCTCATCTCTCTTAATGCTAAGATCTTCCCTTTGTTGATTACTTGGGTTTTTATCCTGCATTTACTTGTTTGTACATATTTGTTTGCATGTTGTCTCCTCTATGAGCTCCTTAAGGGCAGGGATTAGCTTTTAACTTTGAATTCCTGGTATAGCAGTGCCTGACACATAGAGGGCACTTAAAAAATACTTGATGACTTTAGTTAATTGACAGATGGAGAGATCCTACCAAGAGGCTAACTGGTCCTGCCATTTCTTCTGGTAGGTTTTCACTGGTTTCGTGAATAGCCTAAAAAGATTTTGCTCAGAAAAGCAGAGGGAGGAATAATGGTGCCCAACAGATCTTTGCCTCTCTTCTCATGGTGACATCTTGACCTGAAAATGTGCCTCTCTGGGTTTTCATCCTGGACTCTCCACATCATCTTCCACAGAATGGAAAAATACTCCTGCAATTGTCTCTGCTGAAGTCTGCCGAAACCCAACAGCAATAGTGAATTCAGACAAGGGGCCTTTTCTCAGCCAACCTCAGTGAGAGCATGAAACAGCCACTGGTCACAGGGGAGCCCGTACTCAGAAAATAGGCAGAGGATGAGTCTCAGCATCCAGAGACTCCAGGATTTGACCCCTGCCACTACTGAGACATACAGATGACAGGAATGGCAGTAATTGCTGGAACAGAGCCTCTCACTGCCCAATGGGGATGATTCTGGCTGCCATTCCAGAGATAATCGACCAGATCTTTCATGGTGCTTTCTGTCAAATGATATTGTCCATTTCTGCCTGATTCAACTGGTTAGGTATATCATATTTAAAAGACCTGTATGTACCTTAGAGACATTATGTGCCATAAAGATAGGAGCACAGTGACTAGTACATAGTAAGCTTTCTGTAAATATTTGTTGACTATTGACTGACTGATTATGTCTTCGAGGCTCTCTTCCACAACTCTTCTTTAAACAATAAATTCAGCAGTCTTGTTAGTGATTTTGCACACTTCCCTGAAACAATTATTGAATATCGTATCGTTTTTTTCAGTTGTTTTAGTTGTGTGTGACTCTTTGAAACCCCATTTGGACTTTTCTTGGCAAAGATAATGAAGTGGTTTGCCATTTTCTTCTCCAATTCACTTTATACTTGAGGAAACTGAGACAAACACAGTTAGGCGACTTAACTAGGATCACATAGCCAATAAGTATCTGAGGGCTGATTTGAACTGAGAAAGGAGTCTTCTTGACATCAGGTCTGGGACTCTATCCACCATGCCATCTGTAATTATACATTTAGAGCTGGAAGGGACCTTAGAGGTAATTTAGTTTAACCCCTTCTTTTTACAGAAGAGGAAACCAAGGTCCAGTGAAAACTCATACAAGGTCAGAAGTAGTAAACGGCAGAGTCAGGATTTAAATCCAGGTCTTCCTCTCAGGCTCTTTCTTTCAGCAGTTACTATCCCCAAATGCTGAAATCTAGCTAAAAGCAAAAGAGGATGATAACAAAATAATGGTCCAATCTTTAGCACTTAGTCTCGACACTAAACAAATATGAAATATCTCTAGCACTCAATCTTTTTTTTAACATTCCCTCAATTCTAGCTCTGGCTTTTCTCGGTCAGTCATTTTTCAGTCACATCCCATTCTTGTGATCTCATTTGAGGTTTCCTGGCAGAAATATCAGATCATTTTGCCCTTTCCTACTTTTAGCTCATTTTATAAAGAAACTGAGGCAAATGGGTCCCGCAACTAGTAAATGTCTGAGGCCAAATTTGAACACTAGGCTCTACGTAGATTATTAACTAGGCAATTCCTTCTTCCAGTCTTCTCCCTCCCTCTTCTTTCCATTCTTCACACTGTTGCCCACCTAATCTTCCTATTCTACCACTCTGTTCATGTCACTCCTCTACTCAAAAAACCTCAGTGGCTCCCTACTGCCTACCAGATGAAGCATAAATTGCTTAATCTGCCATTCAAAGTCATTCACAATCTGACCTCACCTTATTTTTCCAGTCTCCCCCTCATTTTTGCATGCTCCATTCTGGCTCAAACAGATTACTCTATCTTCCATTCTCCCTTCTCCCATCCCTAGACCTTTGCTTGTGCCAACAGTCTATGTCTGGAATGCCATCTTCCACGTCTCCTTTTCTCCTCATCTCATTTAAAGCCTACTGAAAACCTCATGTTCCCTTCAAGGCCAAGTCAGGCACCAGCCTTTCCTGACCCTCCTAAATGAAAATGACCCCTTCCTTTCTTAAATTTCTCAGAGCATTTTATCTCAATCTCACTTTTTCACTTTCCACATTTTCCATTCTGCAGTTATTTTTATACATGTCTTTCCCTTCATAATAGATCGTAAAATCGTCAGGAGCAGGGACTTCACCCATCTATATTTGTGTCTCCTCAGCCAGTGAGGGAGTGCCTCACATTACATCTGGAACATATTACACTTTAATAAATGTTTGTGAAATTGAGTTGACTTCACCGCTGTCTGCACATCTGTTTTCTGCACATCTGAGGTTTCAAAACCTCAATCACATTCTTACAGCCTGAACCCATACAAATATGAAGGGAGGTAGTGTGGCAATATGGAAGGAACACTGGCCATGAAATCATTTCTATCTCTTCTACCTGTGTGACCAAGGGCAAGTCGGGTAACATCCCCAACCCTCAGAATAAGAATAAAGATTGAATGACTGGGAGAGTCAGTGAAGTTTAACAGTAAGTACAGTACAGTGGATTAATACTGGGAGGCTGGTATCAGAGCCCTGGTTCTGCTCTTTTCTATTCATATATTCAATGGAAAAAAGCAATAGCTATAGAGTCAAAGGTCCCATATTCAAATTCTGCCTCTGATGTTAACTGTCTCTATAAATACGGGCAAGTTGCTTCACAACCATGGGTCTCGGTTTCCCCATGAGAAAATGAGAAGGCTTTGCTAAATAGCCCCTCATGACCCTTCTGGCTCTAATCTCTGGTCCCTTGATCTATGAACTAAGTTAGTTCCTATAAGTTCATCAAGAAAATAGCAAAGGGCAATAAAATCACCTTTATGCTAACATAAAAGAAACTGAAAGGATAGGGAACCTTAGGGAGGAAATCTTTCTCCTTCCAGTTAAATTCTCAGGGTGAGGACTGAGGAAGGATGAGATTTGATAGATGGAGAAGTGAGAGAGGAAGGATGTCATTTCAAATTGGTCTTCCTGGGACAGAGTAGGGGAAAAATCTCTTTCCCAATTTTTTATTTTGTTCAAAAGGGCATAAAGTCTTTCTTCTTTAATCAATAGTAAATCAACATTTATTAAACACCTACCATGGTGCCAGGCACTGTGCTAAGCGCTAGGAATTCAAAAAGAAAGAAAAGACAACTCTTGGCCTCATGGAGTTCTAAATCTATTGGGAAGGAAGGAGGTCACAATCTAATGTTGAATCTTTTGAAGGTCAAGCTCTAGCAGGCTATCAGCTAGGCTAATGTTTCTATAATTGGCCATCCTCCAAAGGACCCAAGCACTATGAATGGTGATGACAAGTTCAAATTCTCTTTCTTCAAAACAAAAAAAAAAAATGTCCAAGTTGAAGCAACTTGCTCACCTTTCTAGCAAGAAAGCGAAGCCCTTTCTCAAGCAAAAGCAGGCAGACTATACTGTTTTGGCAGTAAGTATCCACTTCTGAAATCAGGGAAAGGGAGAGAGACATGGATCAAAAAGAGATGGAATATCTAATATCCAACCGTCTTTCACCGGAGAGGCAAGTGAGCTGCACACGTAATCAGTGTCCTTCTCCTGAATCCCCTAGCTATGACCCTGAGCAAGCCATTCAGTGCCCCCAGACGACTCATTAGGATTAGAAATCACGGGAGTTGATCATCTACATTTGCTGAGTTTCCACTTTATCACTGCCACCAAAATAACCCTCAAGTATTTGATTTTATTAAATGTATCCCCTTTTAAATGAACCAACAAATATCCTACATGGCAATGAAGACAGAGGAATTCCCAAGTCCATTAATAGCAATGATCAATCAACCAAACAAAAAGCTTTTACTATGTGCCAAGCACTGTGTTAAGGGCTGGGGACATAAGAAGAAAATTTTAAATGGGTTTGTCTTTCAAGAGCTCACATTCTAATGGAAACAATGTCGGTGCACACAGACACAAGGAATGCCCAGAGAGATTACTAAACTAGCATTATCATCATTTTCTTCACCTCTCTCCTCTCTCCATCATCATCATGGCTGATATTGCCAAAATGCTTACAATGTGCTTAACAACATAATTTCATTTGTCCCAAGCAACAACTTTATTCAGTAAACACACTTTATAATTTCCCTCCTTACAGGAGGAAGCCAAGGCTTGAGGAAGCAAGATGACCGGCCTAGGATCACACAGCCAGGAAGCATTAAGAGGATGTGTTTGAACGAAAGTCGGTCTCAGCATCCAAAGTAGAAGCACATATATCCAGGCCAAAGGAAGCCGTACAGGGATGAGAAGGAAGGAAGGGAATAAGCACTTCTATAGTGCCTACTATGTAAGTGCCAGCATTCGAGAAGCAATTTGTGAATATTATCCCATTTTGTCCTCACAACAATCCTGTGAAATAGGTACTGTTATTATCCTCATTCTACAACTGAAAAAACAGAGGCAAACAGAGTCACACGGGTGACTTGCTCGGGTCACACAGCTAGCAAGTGTTGGAGGGTTGGAGGCTAGATTTGAATTTAGATCTTCCTGACTCCAGGTCCGGAGCTCTAAGCCACCTAGCTGTCCCTGGTTAATGTATAAAAGGGGCACTTCTCTGAAAATACCTTCTGGCTAGACCTCTCATAAATCAGAGAGGTACCCTGGGCATGTGCAAACACACCTAGGAGAGTCAGGTGAAAGGAAAAGGGTTTCATCTTTACTTTTTGGACTATGAAGAGAAAATATCCTCTGGTCCCTCAGAAAGTTCTGGACATCTTCCATTAGATTTAGGCTGGTGGTTTTTCTCCAGCAGCATCTAGAATGTTGGCTCACATCTCAAGGGGTTAAGCAACAGGAAGCTAAAGAGGAATTTTTTGTTATTTGCAACATAGGCAGCAGAAACCAATGCCCCTTGCTGGCATGAGATCCTGATGGGGGAGAGAGAGAGGAGTCAGGGGATTGGGGGTGTGGAGGGAGGGGGGGAAGGAGAAGAAATTCATACAATCCACCCACAACCGGCTGCTATTGGTGGGCTCCCTGCCAACCGGCACCACACATAGCCTTCCTGTTCATTTCACCTCATGAATGATTTTTAAAGCTTTTTAATTGTCCTTAATAAATTACCTACATGTGCACGATTGTTACAATAGTTCCATTAATTTTTTTTCTCTGCGCATCTAAGCTGTTTATCACACGAGTGTTAATGGAAAAGAAAAACATGTCAGACAGACACTCTGTCTCACACAAGGCTCAAGCCAATTAATGCTTCCGGGATTGCTTTCACATACCGCAAACAATTACAAACATATTTATTTCATCCAGCAAAATCTTCACATTGGCCTCACTGAAATGAACAGAAGGAAGGCAGAGAGGGAGCCTCAGTCCAACTGGAGGCAGGATGGGCAATGGGAGGCAGGCATCCTCTCCTTACGCACTTTCAGGAATTGGGGAACTTCATTTTTGTTCCCCTTTGACTGAAATCTAAACTGTGGGTCTTCAGGGTGAACCCACTTCCCAAACCAAGTAGAGAAGGAGGTGTACAGGCCAAGAGTCACTTCAAGACTTCTGGTATCGAAGGCCCTCCAGTAGAAGGGATTTATCCAAGATTATTTCAAGTAGCTTAAAGTAGCAGCTAGAAGAGCCAGACTTAGAGACAGGAGGTCCTGGGTTCAAATGTGATATCGGACATTTAGCTGTGTAATCCTGGGCAAGTCACTTAACCCCCACTGCGGAGCTCTTACCGCTCTTCTGCCTTGGAACCAATATTCAGTATCAATTCTAAGACAGAAGGTAATGGCTTAAATAAATAAATAAATAAATAAATAAATAAAGAAAGAAAGAAAGAAAGAAATAGCTTAGCCTGGGGGAAAAGACAAGTACTTGGACCAGCAAATCCCAAGTGACATTGCTGTCCCCTTCTAGATGGCTCAGTGGATAGAACTCCAGGACTGGAGTCAGGAAGACCTGAGTTTATATCTGGCCTCAGACACTTTAACCGTGTGATTCTGGGCATGTCATTCAACCCTGCTGGCCTCAGTTTCCTTAACTGTAAAATGACCTGGAGAAGGAAATAGCAAAATCACTCCAGTATCTTTGCTAAGAAACCCCAAATAGGGTCATGAAGTTGAACACAATTGAACAACAACAAATCCCTTCCATACCTTCTCATATAAATTATTGGTGGAGAAGGTAAAGGAGGGAGCTGAGGAAACTTGTCATAAACCCAAGCACTGGCAGCCAACAGAAGATCAGAGAATTTTGCATTTAGAGACTGGCAGAACTTTAGAAATCATATAATCCATCCCCTTCACTTGACAGAAGAAACTGAATCAGGGGCTTGAGTTCTAAAGCTGCTTTGATGTTCACTACCAATGCCACCTTGCACAAGTCTCTTAGCCACCTTGGGCCTGTCTCCTCATCTGTAAAATCACACGGTTGGACCAAATAGACCCGAAGGTCCACATCTATCATTTATTCCATTCATCAATGAGCAGAGCTGGAACTTGAACACAAGTCTTTCAACTCCAAATCCATGCTGTCTCTCCCACTGAGAGCTTACCAAGAATTCGTGTAGAAAAGTATATTTGTGAAGTAGAGAGAAATCTGAGTCTCAGCCACATCACTGCCTTAACTCCTAATCTCACAGCTAGTAGAGATATTAGACTATTAGGTTAGAGGTGGAAGAATAAACAAAGGCCATCTAGTCCAGCAGAGTCCCTGCCCTTCTACAGAGAAGCAAAGGAAGGCCCAAAACTTAACCTATGATCACACAAGTCGGAAGAGATAAGAGTCAGGAGTCATACTCAGGTCCTCTGATTACCAAACATAGCTAAGTGGTCCAGTAAATAGAGAACTAGACCTAGAGTCATGAAGACCTGAGTTCAAATCCAGATTCAAATATTTACTAGCTAGGTGACCCAGGGCAAGTCATTAAAAAAAACCTGCCTCAGTTTATCCAACTATAAAATGGAGAAAATAACAGCACTTTACTCTCAGAGTTGCTGTGAGGATCTGATATTTGTAAAGTGTCTTAGCCCAGTTCTCTGCACTTCCACTAAGCTCCTTCCACAGCCATTGCTGGCCTTAACTGGGCATCTCTAGTGCTAGTATATATTTTTTTCTGTCTGTCTATCTGCCTCTCCCTCTCCCCCATAATGGGTACCATTTCACAAGGGTTTAGGCAAAGCTACCAGAACCCTAACTCAATTTCTATTAGGCAATTCCTCATGGATCCATATTGCCCCAATATAAATTAACTCCAGATATGGATGGGCCTGAAAAGTTCATCTCTGAGAGATGGTCATCTCTTGAATATGGCTTCTCTGACCTTGAAACCCTACCCAAGAGGCTCTGCTTGTGAAAGGCTCCAAAGTGAGGAGCTAGTACCTTGGGGATAGATTTACAGCTGAAAAGAAATGAAAAACAAAACAACCTAAGAACTCAAACTCATTTTGTTGTGGCCAAAAGAGGTCTCTTGATGGAAAGAACTTTGGGTCATGTAAAGGTCCCAAAGAAAGGATTTGTATTCCAAATACCTTAAACCACAAGGGGTCTGGCCAGAAAAAAAGGACAAGGTAGCATTCAGGAAGCAGATTTACATCCAAGGAAGGGAACCAGAACTCCCAGGGAGCCCTGCTAAATACTCAGCCTGAATGAACAGAAACTTGTTGCATGCTAATATATGCTGCCTCCCCCTTAAACTGCTTATGAACACTATAATTTTCTTCACTAAAACACTGTCTAATAGAACCAGCCCCCCTTTCTAATTACAGACGTTTTGTATGCATTATAATCTTTATACAATTAAGCCACTAAAAAAAATAACTGATTAAATTCTCCCCTAACCCCCCCCCCAACCCCCAGGCCCGCAATCACCCCTCCCCAATTTTTTTTTTAAACACTGAGGGAACATTGAGTTTGCTTGCAGACAGACCAAATCCCAGGAAATTGGAATCTGGGCTGACACAGTCCTTTGTCTATAGCTACAGGGAGAAAGTCAACTTTTAACTTCAAATCCCTATATTTGACAGCTCACATCTGACTCTGTTGTCAAATAAAAAGCTTGCATGTGGTGTATAAAAAGTCTCATTTTGGAGCAAACCTCGTCCCCAGAATGTTTAGACGTACCTACCTACCTCCACACATACATACACACATACGTATGTCAGTATAGAGACAGAGCTCAAGAGAGCTCTGCGTGTTTACTTAAAGGGGCTTTTCTGGGATATTCTAAAAATTTCACAAATACATTCCTGGCCTGGGGGTATTTACCAGGAAGTCAAAAATGACTCCTCTCCAGCCAGGCAGGTTTAGCATCTAAATCTCTCTTTGGGGCACTGACTGTGCATACCAAAAAATAAAATAAAATAAACAGAACTCTTCAGTGGAATTTTTATGAAAGGCATCCCCGGGGCTGCCGCTCTCCCAAAGGTAATACCCCAGATTCTTTGGGCCCAGATCTGCAGCATTCAGAGGCAAGTCTGACTTCACTTTATTAACTAATTAGCTAAAAATGAAGGTCGTGGGAGTGAAGGGACATCATTGTCAGCCCTGTGAATGTATGAGTTGAAAATAGTCTTCTTAATCTGAGCATTAATGCTATCAGCATCCACTTGAAAGGGCCTCTGTGTGTAAAACTGGAGTCCCAAACACAAAGTTGTATTATTAGAACCCCTCCAAAGCAGCCCTTAAAGGGGGGCACGTAGAGGCCTAATTATCATGTGTGCTAAAGAGAAAGGGTTTCTCCTCAGCTCTGCTAGCATGAACAGGGAACTCCCCCAAAGCATTCCTCATTGCTACACAAATTGTGGTGTATATGAATTAAATGGAGTATTAATGTGCCCTGAGAAATGGAAGAATTCAGAGAAGCCTGGGAAGACATAGAGGAACTGATGTAGAGAGAAATAAGTGGGACTAGGAAAACAATATGCACATTATAAAGGGAAGGAACAACTTCAACAAATCTTCAGTTCTATGTAATTATAATAACCAATGAGAGAAAGAAACGCCCATCTTTTTCTTCTTTGCAGGAGGGAGAGAGGGATCAAAAGAAGAAACTTTGATTAAGCACCTACTGGGGAATCAGGGTGGTGCAGTGGATAGAACCAGGATCCACAGGCAGGAAGACCAGGGTTCAAATTCAACCTCAGACACCTACTAGCTGTGTGATCCTGGGTGAGTCACTTCACCCTGTTTGCCTCAGTTTCCTCATCTGTAAAATGAGCTGGAGAAGGAAACAGTGAACTACTCCAGTATCTTAGCCAAGAAAATAATAAATGGGGTGATGAAGAATCAGGAATGACTGAAATGGCTGAACAACATCAAATAGCATCTATTAAGTGCCTGGTACTATGCTACAAGTATCACCTCATTTGATCCTCACAATAACCCCAGGAGACAGGTGCCACTATATTCCCCAGTTCAGAATTGAGGAAACTGGAGCAAAGAGAGGTTAAATGAATTGCCCGGGTGATCGCACTGGCGACAAGGGACTGAGGCCAGATTTGAACTCAGATCTTCCTGATTTTCCCCTACTACACCAACAGCTGGCTATCTAGATAAGATGGAGAGACAGTTGCATACAAACTATTTCACATAGTCTGTGTGTGTATATATATAGACATACATGTGCACACACACAGAGTCATAAAGGTTCAGCTGATGTATTGGTTGGTTTTGCTAAATTGCTTTTTTCCTCATTCTTTCTTTGGTTGTTACAAGAATCAACTCTGTTTAAGAGAAACAAGGATCTCAATAGGGTCACATTAGGGCTAGAAGAGTCCTTAAAGATCATCCAGTTTACCCATTTCCCCTTATTTTATAAGGAACTGAGAGGCATATTTATGTCTTTTAAACCCGTACTTTCTGGCTTAGTAACAAAGCTAAGAAAGATGGGCAAGAGCTAGGGTTAAGTGACTTGTCTAGGGTCACATAATTAGGAAGTATCTGAAAACAAATCTGAACCCAGGTCCTCTGGGTTCCAGGCCTGGCCCTATGTCCTCTCAAGCCACCTTGTTGCCCCAAGGTATATTTATTTTTGAAGGGAACTCAGAGGTTTAGTTAGGGTCATGGGCTCACAAATTCAGAGCTGGAAGGGACCTTCAAGGCCATCTAAGTCCAACCCCTCATTTTACAGATAAAGAACTGACAGAAAGTGATGCTTAGTGATTTGCCCAAGGTCACACAGCTAGAAGGAAATGAAAGTAATTTAAAAGCAAAAGATATCAATAAAAAAGCTCTCCTCACCAAAGACATTTGGTAACGTAATCTCAGTCTGCCTCAGCACAAAGCTTCCTAAAATGTAATCCAATCTACATATGGATCCTCAAAAAAAAAAAAAAAAAAAATCAGAAGCCTCACGCTGGATACTTTGAAGACCTAAAAGGGGAAGTCCTCCCAGCAGGGATAAGCAAGATTGCTGTGTGTGTCTCCACGGGAAGGAGGTGCTGAAATGAGGCAGATCCTCCTTTGGTACAGGTGCTCCCCCAGGGAAAGAGATGGAGAGCTATGGGCATAAGAGAAAGGGAGACAGCAAGAAGGAAGAGCAGACAGACTCTGAAGTGCCAAACAAAAGGCTCCTGCTTTCCAGAGGAGATGGAGGACACCATCTCTTTGGAGTGGCGATCACAGCTAGATGGAGCAGTGGAGAGAGACAAGAGCCCAGGAAGAACTGACATCAAATCCAACCAGATACTTCCTAGCTGTGTGTCCCTGGGCAAGTCTGTCTATCTTTCCTTATCTATAAAAAAACAGCATTTCAGGGCTGTTATGAGGATAATTTTTAAAAAACCTTTACTTTCTTCTTAATAACAGCTCTAAGACAGAAGGGCAAGAGCTAGGCAGAGTTAAGTGACTTGTCAAGAGGCATGCAGCTAAGGAAGTGTCTGAGGTCAGATTTGAACCCAGGTTCTCCACATTCCAGGTCTAGCTCTCTATCCAATGAGCCACCTAGCCTCCCCCAGAAGATAAATTGAGAAAATGTTTGTAAAGCACTTTGTATAACTTAAAACACTATACAAATGCTGGTTGCTGTTGTTGTTATGGCTGAGGCTTTGCAGATGTAACACGCTCTTTTCTTAATTTTCAATTTAATAGATATTTATCGAGCATCATCTATGGGCAGAATATTTTGCTAAATGTTAGAGAAGATTCAAAGATACAATATATTCTCTGGATGACTTCCTGTTTTTCTAGGAAATCTCAAGCAACCATAGCAAGACCTTTATAGACCTTCTCCCAGTCCTTTAACTCCCTCCCTCCCTCTTTGCCTCTCACCCGCCTCAAACTTTCCTGCCTCTTGTCTCCTAGGAGAGGGAAGGAATTCACCAGATGCATGCATGAGACCCAGTGGGTCTGCAAGTTCCTCTCTGGCTTCTGAAAAGCAAAGACAGCCCGGCTGACAGGAAGGCTCATTAGTCAGCCTCACCAGCTGCTACCGCTGGGCACCAGGCATCATCTGAGACACTCCAACCTTGGGGATGCTGAGGAAGGTGAGCTCTGAAGGCAGGGCTGTGCCTGGGGATTCTAGAGTCAGGGCAGACCCTGTTTCCTCTCCTCAGCCTCTCTCTCTGCCATCACTTAAGCTAGCAAAGCACAGGGCTGTCCTGCTCCACCCCGCCCTTCATGTAATAAGGTGGGGTGATAACTTGTATTCCAATTTTTTAAAAATAGTTATCATATCTATCAGTGTTGTTATCACTCTTTGTGACCCTAAATTAGAGTTTTCTTGGCAAAGATACTGGAGTGGTTTACCATTTCCTTCTCAGCTCAACATATAGATGAGGAACTCAGGCAAACAGGGTAAAGTGACTTGTCCAGGGTAACACAGCTAGTAAGTATTTGAGGCTGGATCAAACTCAAGAAAATGAGTCTCCCTGATTCCAAATCCAGTGCTCTATTTACTGGGCCACCTAGCAGCCCCCTTCTCTATTATCTGTGCAAGAATCTGCAAAACATTAAGTATAAAGGAATAATAGCAAAACGGTGACATGTTTCAGAGTAATTTCTGTATCAAAAAAGAAGAGAGATCAATGATGTTAACAACAATAATCATTGATGTCTTGTAAGGCTTCAAGGTTTGCAAAACAATTTAACATAGATATCATAAACTTTGATAGGTTAGATACTAAGGAGTTATCTCCATTTTTCAGATGAGGAAACTGAGGCACACAGAGGTTAAATGGCTTATCCATGGTTACCCAAGAAGTAGGAGTCAAGCAATAAATCTGAGCCTTCTAAACTCCAAGTCTAGCCCTCTTATACATGATTCCACAATGCTCAGGCCTGAGGCAAGTTACTTTGGTAGCAACTTGGGTAAGGGTGGAAAGAAGGAAATAACATGATATAAATGCGGGTGGGTGGGCACATGATATAAACAGGCCCAATTGCTTCCTCCAATTAGTTTTACTTGAATGTACCTCATAACCTCATAAAGAAGAACATTCAGCATTGGGGGGGGGGGTCATTAGGCCAAAATGCATAACTGGGCAGGTCTTTTTTTTAAAACCTTTATCTTCTGTCTTAGAATAGATACAACATATCAGTTCCAAGACAGTTTCGGGGATAATAATAATAGCATCTCCCTTCCAATTATGAGGATCAAGTAAAATAATCATTCTTTTAAATCCTTACCTTTCATCTTAGACTCAATACTGTGTCTTGATTGGTTCCAAGGCAAAGGAGCATTAAGGGCTAGGCAATGGGGGTAAGTGACTTTGTTTGAGGCTACACCGTGAGGCCAGATATGAACCCAGGACCTCCTATCCCTAGATCTGGCTCTCTATCTACTGATCCATCTAGCTGCCCCTGGCTAGGGACTCTTAAGCTAGAAAGGTAACCAATTCTGTTTCAGCAATGGGTTGTAGATGGGGTAGTTATTGAGAGTCAAGGCTAATGATCTATAGAAACTCATCATTTGAATAATTGTGAGCAATCAGTGATGCTTTTCTGACCACCCTCCGCCCCCCAAGCTGCTCACAAAGGTCACCTACTAAGGTGTAGCCAGGTTAGAACCTATGCCAATACATGACAGCTCTTCTGAGTGGAGTATGTCTAAGATCCCTCAGTTGGAAGGGAAGTCCCAGAGATAATTCAGAGAAAAAGGTCATCGGGTACCACCTTTCCACATAGGGGGAAGAAAAGTGACAGTAGGAATGAGCCTCTCAACTTCCAGCAGCCTGAAGCCCTGCAGACATCAGTCAGTTAGAAGGCAATGGTTTAAAAGTTCCTTCTCACACAGCCTGAGCTCTCTACACCTGCTCTGAATCCTTAAAGTCTGGCCCATCTGGGTGGGGAAGAATGTAGAAGTGAGAGAAGTTAGATAAATGAACTTCTCTGCGTCATTGGTTGGGTTATACCAGGCTAACCCATCTCTTCCTCCACAACCACTTTCCCACTATTCCCACAGACTCCTCCAGCCACTAGTTTTTTTAAGAGCTTTCCTCCTGCCTTATCTGATGGACCACCATGTCCATCCGATCCTGAAAGAGGAACTGAGCTACAGCTGGTTTCTCCACTAAAGATATCCTAGACTCCATAAATGGTGTCTGGAAATGACATCCTAGACATCTGTCAGCAAGACAGGAAGAAGAATATGGCTTCAGACCAGCAGAGTTTTGTGTGCTTTTTCTTCCTTTTTAATCCCATTCTCCCTCTGATTCCTTACTCTGAAATTTGCAATTTCTATAAATCTCAGTACTCCCCTCCCCTCCCCATTCTCAACAAGGCTCCTTTGGGTGCTGCTGTGAACTAAAAGATTTGTTCCTCTCTTCCCTTCATCCCCTCCTTTCCCACTCTCCATTCCTCCTTGCAGGTAGCAAACAGAGATATCTGGCCAGAGTGCCCTCTTTAAAAGTAGATTTGGGGGGAAAAGCTCATAACTCTGCTCTCTAATCAGAAGGTCCTTCCTTCTCCCTCTCCCTCTCCCTCTCTCCATGACTCACAGTAATTCAACCTCCCCCTCTTCTGAACCTCAACAGAAATTTCCCCTTTAGGGACCTCAAGTTATTCACGCTTGAAAGCAAAGAAGGTTGAGTGTACTAGGAAACTGGATACAATGACTTAAGGAAGCATTAAAAAATACATCTAGGAATCCCGTTTAAATATGGAAGACTTTCTCTGGAAGAAAAAAAAAGACTTTTCAGATCACTCGTACCCAAGCTTCCTTAAGTGTGTCTTTTGACACAGCTGGAGATAGTTTTCCCAATTGGTTCATATAAGCTTTAGTTTTAAAAAAAAAAGGAAAGATAACCATAAAGATGATGAAAAGTTGTTTTTGTGTACCACTTACACATATCACTTTGAAGGCCATGAGCACCAGGCATGCTGATAACTTTCCAACTTTCTTCATAAAAGAATAATTCTAAATAAAAGAATCAAGTCACTACTAGTAGCTTCAGATACTGTTGGTGGTTCCCTTTTCCTGGTTCCCCCCGCTGCACCCCCACAATGGTTTTCAGAGGCACTTCACTTTCCTGGTTGCCCTTCTATGTCTCTGACTGCTTCTCTATCTTCTTTGCCGGTTCTTCCTCCCAATTTCTTTAAGGGATGTGCTCCCCAAGGCCCTGCGCTTTGGTCATTCTTCCTTCCTCCAGCTATAGTCTCTCCATAGACTCCCTCAGCAATCTCCTCCTATGGCTTTTCTCCATCTATACCATTAGGCAGATAATTCCCAAATCTTTATTTCTATTGAATTTTTCAGACTCCAGACCTGGATCTCTGTCTGCAAGACATCTCCATCAATTCTTTAGATTCTGTATCCCAATAGCTGACATTCCATCAATATATGAAATTCAGCAGGTCCAGAGCCAAACTATATTACAGCTTCCTTCCCAACCCTGCTCCCTCCTCTTGTTGCTCACAACTTCTGCCAGTGACCTTACTGCTTACTTGATAATTTGAGATTATCTCTGACTCTTTCCTTTCTCTTACTTCAAATTCCATTAGTTACCGAGTTCATCAGGATCCCAGACATAAAGATATAAAGCTAGGAGGGTCCTTAGAGGCCATCAGATACAACAGTCTCATTTTACAGATGAAGAAACTGAGATCCATAGAGGTTAAGAGACTTGCCCCAGGTCACACAGGTAATAGTTAATCAACAAGCATTTATTAAGCATCTGCTATGTGCCCCAGTAGCATACTAAGCACTGAGAATAAAAGGTTAAAAGGACTGTCCTTATCCTAAAGGATCTAAGGGGGAAGACAACTTACAAAAAGAAGCTAAAAGAAGGGGAAGGTACCTGGAACAAGGTCATGAGGGAGGAGTGTAGCCAGGTAGGAAAGAAGAGAGATGTCTGGCCAGGATGCCCTCCTTAGAAGTAGATTTTTGGAGAAAAGCTCATCACTCTACTCTCTAATAAGAGGGACAGAGGGTACTGTGAATACCAAGGCTGATGTGACTTTGCAGGATGATGAAGTTCCTGGGGGCATGATGGAGGGCAGCCAGACGGGTAATGAAAGAAACAGATAGTAATATAATAGGCAGAAGAGGCAAGACTTGAATCTGGGTCCTCTGACTCTACCGCTAGGGTTCTATATCAAAGATGCCTCTTGAAAAATGGATATGTCCTAACCAATAAGCAAAGAGAGTGTCTATTGATGTGACCCAAGACAGAACATTCCCAAACATAGGCGTGGATTTGATAGACAAAGTGTGTCAGCCACCATGGCTTGCCATTCATTAAAGCAATGTGGCAGCCTGCCAAATTATAAATAGACCAGCTCATTTTTAAGATGACCAGCTATTCAGCAAAGCTCTCTGGCCTTTAGCAATGTTGTAAGCCTGACTCCTCTTAACCTCTTTTAGACAGATGCTTGACAGGGAACCCTGTTCTGACCCAACCAACTAGCTAAGTAAACTCTCATCTTTCCTCTCTTCCCTCCCTCTTCTCCTTTCTTTCCTCTCTCTATCTCTCTGTCTCTGTCTGTCTGTCTCTCCCTCTCCCGCTTTCTCAGCCTTCCCATAAGTTTTTCTGATCAACAGATACAGACTAGTTTTACACCAAGGACAGAGATAAAAGGCTTCTCTCAATCATAATGATGACCAGCACAATGTTAAGAAGAAATTAAATGTAGCTTCTTATATTCCAGTAGGCAGGAAGGCAAATGGAGATGGTCAGCTAGCCAGGATTTCACTAAAATAGCTTTTACTTTTTAAATCACCTTCATTCACACATGGCACGAGAATATGCCTTTCCTTCCACCCTCCACAGGTCAAAAGTGGTCACCTGTAGCTTCTGCTTGAGACAAGTATCATCAGTGTGTGTAAATACCTTCCATCAATGTTACTGTGGAATATTGGTGTCTCCAGATCTTGAGCGAAAGGGAAAACAAAATCATTCCCCACTTTGGCACCCCAAAAGTTAGTTTGATCTAGGCATTCTGAAAACTGTTTCCTTCCCCAAAGTGAATGCTCTGGCCCCAAAAGAGCCTCAATCTGATCATGTGGATTCAGGTCACAAGAAATGCAGAATGTAAAGGATAATTAGATCAATTATGGTAGGATAAAGAGCAGAATTTATGAGAGGCTGGATGGAATAGAATCACAGAAGGATGATATAGAGCACAGTGTATAGGGTGCTGGACTTGAAGTCAGGATGACCTTGGTTCAGAGTCTGCTTCAGAAACTTATTAGCTGTGTGACCCTGAAAGAGTTATCTAAGCTCTCTGGATCTCAGTGTCCTCATTATAAAATAAGGGGGTTGGATGTGATGACCTCTAAAGTCTCTTCCAGCTATAAATATATGTATGATCCTATGAAGGTCAGAGCTAGAAGAGACCGCAGAATTGTATAATTCTATACAATTGTATATTCCGTACAATTCTAATTTCATAAAGGACAAAACTGATGCCCGGGGAGGTAAGAGGATGTGCTCATTGTCACACAGCTGGTTTGGTAAAGGAATGGAGGTTAGAACCTATCATTCCTAGTTTCTAGTCCAGTGTATTTTCTAAGTGAGTACACTGGCAAGGTCAACTCTCTCACCAAGGGTTGCATGGATCTTCATTTAACAGAGAGTCTGCAAGACCCACAAGGATCTCCCAAAGAAGTTTCCCAAGAGATTCTGTGATGAAGATGCTCCATTTCATAAATATTCATTTCATAATGTATATTACCTTTCCTAAATCTGTAAAATCACACACCATGTCATTTACACAATCTCTTTCCCTTTCCTGGTGTTAGTAAACTTTGATTTCTGTCTTCCAGCTTCTAAAAGGCTTCATCAACTAGTTCAAAGGCTTCTTCTTTACCATGCTCTCATGAAGACATAATATGGTAGAAAGAATATTGAATGTGACAAGAGACCTGGGTTGGAATCTTTTGTTGTTTTTGTTATTCAGTCATTTCAAGTGTGTCCAACAACTCTTTGTGACCCCATTTGGGGTTTTCTTGGCAAAGACACTGAAATGTTTTATTGTTTCCTTCTCCAGTTCATTTTTCAGATGAGGAAACCAAGGCAAACAGGGCTAAATGACTTGCCTAAGGACAATGGAATGGTGACACTAAATATAACTCCTCACTACAGATTTCTGACATTTCTGCAACCCTGAACTCTGAAATCCCAGTCTCCAACCACACCTTTTATCTTTTCATCCCTTCAATAATCATCCTACTTTCTGACCTAATTGAGAACTCCTATAACATTTTCCGATTCTCTTCCCCTATCTCCCTAGCTGAGGATTCCCTTGTTTCTATACCCAGGCTCACCATTATGGTCAGTCACTTAAAATAACTTGCCCTGCCATTGAAACTACCATGCATAGTGTTTGACATTGTGATATTTTGGACATGCTAATTTCCCCCCCCCCCCAAATAAGCTCTGCCATAGATTTCTCCTACTCCAGGTTCCCAGCTGCAGAGCATGATTAGAGAAAATCTCAAAATCCAATTTTACCAATTATAAATTGATAGTATATAACCTCAGCTGGGCACTCATGGATACTTAGAAATCATTCCATTCAGAACACTGATTCCCTGCCCTCATTCTACATGAAGACCATTTCAAACATTTTCCCTTCATTTTCAAACCCCTAAGTGCACTTCAACCTTAGATGATGGAGTCTGACTCCATTGGGAAGATCAAGGCCATCCAATCAGGACTCTCTTTTGACTTTTCTACATCACATCTGCAGGCTTCTAAGAATGTAGGGGACAGAGTGATAGATGTGGACGGCCTGACTAGGAATCCTGCGTTAGACATTTATGAGCTTCATCACTCTCAGCCTCAGTTTTCTCATCTGTAAAATGAGGGAGCTGGACTAGATGGATTCTAAGATCCCTTCCAGTACTAAATCTGGGATTCCATAAGATCCTATGACCTATGTCTCTAAGCAGTGTCTCTTCCTTTTCCTTCTTTCCTATCTTAGAAGAATAAGATTCCAAGATCCTTGCCAAAATGGATCCATCTACTCATGTCTTGGGTCTCATATTCTCCCGTCTCCACGATCTTGCTCTAGCAATCATTCTCTTGTTTGTACCTTCACTTTGCCTCCCCTTTATCTCTCCCTATCTACCAGGAGTCCAATTGAGAAATGAGCTGAGGGAATAGCTAGTAATCTAATTTGACTGGAAAAGAGAGCACACAAATGGGAATTCTACGAAAAAAAGCTAGGGGGGAAAGGGTAGAGAAAGATTGTCGATGGCTTTGAAGGACAAATCAAGAAGTCTGTATTTTATTCGCTAGGGAATGAGCAACCACAGATGCTTTGTTTGGAACAGCCAAGTGACGTGGTCAGACACACACATTAGGAAGATGACCTTAGATGCTGAGAATGATGGATTGAAGGAGGGGGTGTCTGGAGGCAGGGAGTTTTGTAAGGAGGCCATTAAAATTGTCTAAAAGAACAAAGAGGAAGGCCTGAACTTCAGAGGTGGCAGGGGAGAAGAAAGGAAGGGGCAGAGATGAGAGACATAAAGGAAGGTCATATGGGGGAGACAGGCAAAAGGAATAAGCATTTATTAAGCACCTTAGGACAGTACTGTCCTTTCTCAAGTCAACATCTGCAGTTTGTGAAACTGTTTGCCAGCCCCTATACTCTCATCCATCCTCTCTGGATATATTTCTCCTGCCTTGGATCAAATTCTGAGCACCCTTCTCTGCTCTCTCCTCCTAGCTATCTGCTCCAACTTGGTCGAGGTTGCTACTATCTGTTTCTTCCTACTGATTCCTTAATGGTGGTGATCACCAAGGTTCAGTCCTGATCTCTTCTCCTCCAAATCTCTCCCTTGGAAATTTCATTCATTTCCATGGTTTTAACAATCATCTCTACACAGATGACTCAAAATTCTACATCTGGAGTCCTGAACTCTCCCCCCACTACCCTTAGGTCAAGATCTCCACCTGTATCCCTAAATATCTACATATGGCAGAGGTTTTTAGCCTGGAGTCCATAAACTTTTTCTTTTTTATTTTACAAGGACTTAAAAAAATTACCTTCTGTCTTAAAACCAACTGGTTCCAAGGTAGAGGAGTGGTAAGGTCTAGGCAACGACGGTTAAGCGAATTGCCCAGGATCACAGTTAGGAAGTGTCTGAGACTGGGTTTGAACCCAGGACCTCCTGTCTCTAGGCTTGCCTCTCAATCTACTAAGTAACCTAGCTGCTCCTGATGGACTTGTTCTTAAAATATTTTGTTAACTGTTATTTCAAATTAATTGGTTTCTTTGTAATCCTGCATTTTATTTTGTTCATTTAAAAATATTATTCTGAAAAAGCGAGGTTGCTAAAGGGGTCCATGAGGCACACACAAAAAAGTTAAGAACCCCTGCCTATTTTAAGGGGAGCTAGAGTTTTACTTAATCCGACTTTGGAGCCAGGGCTAAACTATTAACCATTACCCATTGTTTCTGCAGTGATACCCTTGTTATTACCTTCTTTACACTTATAATTCCCTCTAGCAAAGTACTCTGCATGCGGTAGGTGCTAAATAAAAAGATCTTTAAAAAAAAATTTTTTTTGTAAGGCCAATGACTTGAATCGTTGAACCCCTCAACATCTCAGTTTGTTGGAAAAGATGGAACGAGGGGCATGCAGGGCAAGAAGCTGGTCTCCTCTAAGGACTGTGGCACATCTGGGTGAGCAGGTACAAAATAAGCCCACCCATCCATCTCACGAAACCCTGGAAGGAAATATCAGAGAATGGAGCTGAAAGAACAAGCTGGATTTTTTTCTTGACCTTCCAAAATGGCCTCTCCCCACAAATGATTGCCCCCCTCCCCGACGGTAACCCTTTTCTTTCCAGAATTCCAGACAACTCTGGTTTGAGATGCACGGCTTGTCAATGACTTAAATTCCTTGAGAGGTACTGGGTAGGTTTCTGGGTTTGGGGTGAGCTGCGGCTTTTGAAATGGCTGTGACCTTCCTTCTTCCCCCTCCCCCTGGTTACACAGCAACAGAAATTAAATTGATTCAGTTTATCAGCACCCTGCATCTAAGTGATTAAATTCAGCCACTAGAAAAGTCTGGTTTTTGCTGCATCTGAGGAACAGAAACCCTGTTGCCAGCTCTAAACCCACAAGCCTCAGGAAGGAGGGGACAAGAGGGGGTGCAAAAAGGCCCACATAACAGGTACAAATTTACAGCCCTTGTCACTTAGGATTTATCGCGCAAATATCAGCTCTTTCTGAGAAACTGGGGCCGTTGGTGAATCCACAGTGGAAGCTGGCACTTGACACCCACAGCCGTTATGGAACAGGTGGCCCAGCGAGGGCAGGGGGAAGCGCCAACCTGCCCACTTCTTCCTAGGCCTATCCATCACTCATAACAGCTGGGGGCTGACTGCTCTTCAACAGAAATCCCTAACAAGCTACCCTGAACCAATCCAGTTTAGGGTGGTTGATGGAGATCAAATGCACTTTGCCTCCACTGAGGAACTTACTTGGGAACTTAGCTGAGCCTAAAGCAAGAGAAAATTAGGTTAAAGGGCAGGAAGAAATGCATGAAGGTAGCTATGAAATAAAAAGGAAAATGGAAAAAAGTTGTCTTTTTACCAAGGTGGGGAACTCTGAATAAGAACTCTTTACATCATTGAAATCTGAGGGAAGGAGCATTCGTGGGCTTTGGAGTCCAGTGGCCAAGGTTTGAATCCTAAATCTTATAATGACTCCCCTCGTGACCTTGGCCAAGTCATTTAAATATACTCTGGACCTCAATTTCCTTCCAAAAAGTAATACTAAGAATAATAGCTAGTATTTTTATAGTGCCTTGAAGTTTACAAAGTTCTTTTGTTTCTTTCTTCTTTAAAAAAAAAAAAAAACCCTTACCTTCTGCCTTAGAAGTGATACTAAGTGTCAGTTCCAAGGCAGAAGAGCAGTAAGGGCTAGGCAACTGGGGTTAAGTGACTTGCCCAAGATCACAGTCTCTGAGGTCACATTTGAACCCAGGACCTCCTGTCCTGCCTGGGGCTTTATCCACTGAGTTACCTGAGTACCTCTACAAAGTTCTTTTCGAGGATAATTTCATTTGATCCCCACAACAATCCTAGTAAGTGGATGCTATTATTATTCCCACTTTACAGATGGGCAAACAGAAGTTATGTGATTTGCCCAGGGTCATTGAGCTTGGAAGTGTAAGGTTTTAACTGGAGAGTTAAATTGGATGACCTGAAGTCTCTTCCAGTCCCAGATTTTAGGACATTCTGATTTAGAACATAAATTCTAGAATGTTACCTGAGGTACACAGATATTAAATGACTTTCCCAGCAATAGAGGTAGGATTTGAATTTAGGTCTTTCTTACTCTAAACTTAGCACTCTACCCATTACACCATACAGTTGCTGAGATTGCCAAACAGGATCTACAGTCTAACTGGACTGTTTTTCAGAGAGCTTTGGATAGAATTACACAAAAGAGGTGGGTCCTGCTATGTGACCTGACAAGGTTTCCTGGGTTTTAAAATTCCTCCTTGTGTTGAAGTACCCAAAATGAATACTCAAGGAGAAGATCAAGGGAACACAGATTTTAGGGTAAAATCGACCTTCTGTGTCATTATGACTCCTTCATTTTATACTGAGAGTCCCGCAGAGGTTAAGTGACTTGTCCAAGGTCAGACAAGTAGTAAGAAGCAAAACTAAGATTTAAAATCTAGAATGTGGTAAATCGTCCAAGTCTTAGAGCCTTGGTATATACTAAGGAGTCCTTTACTGTTCCAGGCATTCTCTTTGGCTGTCCCCCCAGCCAAGAATGTTCTCTCTCCTCTGCTCCAACTATTGGCTCGCTTTAAAATCCCACCTTCCACAGAAAGCCTTCCCTAATCCTTCTTAATTCCACTGCCTTCTCTTGGTTAATTATTGCCTATTTATCCAGTATAGAACTCACTTTGTATATATTTATTTGCAAGTGGCTTCAGATACTTGCTAGCTGGGTGATCCTGGGCAAGTCACTTAATTCTACTTGCCTCAGTTTCCTCATCTGTAGAATGAGCTGGAGAAAGAAATGGCAAACTGCTCTATAGAAGACTCCAAATGAGGTCAGGAGTTGGGAATAACATGACTCAACAACAACAACAAAGTCTCTCCCATAATATTGTAAATTCCTTGAGGATAGGGATACTCTTGCCCCTTTTTGTATTCCCAGCACTTAGTACAATGCCTAAAACACTGCTGGTGTTCAGGTCTTTCAGCTGAGTCTACCCTTTGTGACTGTAGAACCTCTCTATCCATGGGATTTTCTTGGCAAAGACACCAGAGTGGTTTGCTATTTCCTTCTCCAGTGGAAAAACAGAGGTGAAGTGACTTGTCCAAGGTCACACAGCTAGGAAATTTCCAAGGCTGCATCTGAAATCAGTTCTTCCTGACATCCACTGTGCCACCTAGCTATCTTACCTAAAATGAAACAGACACTTAAAAAGTGTTGATTGACTGATTTTTCTTCCCCCAAGCCTCCCCCAAAATAAGAACAACACTGCCTGGTGGTATCTCCCCTGGCAGACTACCCTTACATAGTTCCTTCTTTTTATTTCTGGGCCTGAGATTTCATTATAGCCACCATTGAGGAAACTCCTACCAAAACATATCATTACCTATACTTCAGTTTTTAGTCTTAGAGAGTTGTCTAGGGGGAGGGAGAGGTTCACAGATCTAGTATCTCCATCCCAAATATCCCTACAGGCTATTTTGTAGATCCTTCCACGATCATATTAAGTCTGATCAGTCCCAGGTAAACACATTGTACATTGACCCCGAAGTAGTGCTGTCATTTTGGTCCTCTTCCAGTATGAAGGACAACCACTAACCAGGGGCAGGTGTCTCCCTGAACCCGAGGCCAGCTCCCTGTCCAGGACACCATATACCCTTTTGGGAGTTTCAAAGTGTTTATCGAATGAATGAATGAACAAAGGGAGTGGTAATTTTTTTTTTTATTGTCCAAAAACCTCCTCAACCTTTTCTAATGAAAACTACCATTGAGATGGTCAGTGAAAGGTAAGTCACACCTGAGAAGGCTCATCAGAATTCTATATTCTGATTTAGAAATCTGGAGTTTCTTTCTTTTTTTTATTTAATGCTATTTCATTTCATTTTATTTTTTTAAGATTTAATAATATTTATTTTTTAGAAAAGTTAACATGGTTACATAGAAATCTGGAGTTTCTGACAGGATGTAACCCAACCCTGTCTAGCAGCAACAAAGGATTTGACTCAAGGAGATCACCTCTTTGTCTACTAGGGAATCAAGACAAAAAGATCAGACTCAAAAGTATTTTTTTCTCTATCTCATCCTAAACAGGAAGGTCTGAATCTTTTCTCCTGGTGGAACCTGGAGATCCCGGCTGCCAAATGCCTGCTTTAGTTCAATGAGGAGCTTACTATCTTACTATCTGCTAACTTTCCCCATGCTCCACACTGGGAGAAGATTCTGCTGGTTTTGCACCCATTGTAAAATAACCTTCGGGCAAGGAGAAGCGAGGATGGCAAACCAAAAGGGCAGAAGGGATAGTAGCCATGGAAGGAGATGGACTTTTACAAAAAGCGCCTGTTGCTTAATTCATATCTTCCTAATGAATAACATTAATTTCCACTTTTGCTCAACTAGATCATAGGGTCCCAGAGCTAGCACAGGAACGGACCTCTGAAGTCATTTGACTGAATTGACTTCATTTAAAATAAGCCCCAAAGATGTAGTCACTAAACGATAACTCTAGTCCAACTATCAATAATATGGAATTAGGTCTTGATCAATGATACATGTAAAACCCAGTGAAATTGTGCGTCGGCTAAGGGGGGTTTAGTGGGGCTTGGGGAGAGGGAAAGAACATGAAACATGCAACCTATGGGGAAATATTCAAAATTAAAACAAACAAAAAAAAAACACAAGCAAATAAGTAAATAAATAAAAGTGATAATAAAATAAGCTCCAAAGAGATAAGTTGTCCATGGTTGCCCAGACACATGTGGCAGAGTGGAACCCAGGTTCTCTGATTCCAAAGCTAGCATTCTTTCCACTATAACATACTGACCAATGGGCTCTTGTCACCTTCTAACTCTTAAATCCTATAATTCAATGACATGTTTGTTATCTTCCTGATCCCCACTTGCTGCTGCTAATGATCAGAGGGATTTGGGGGAGATGAGGGAGAAGAATCAGGAAGGGGAGCGTGGCACTGAATGCAATCCCTTCTCCAATAAGGCACTGCCACCCTCAAAGATTAAAAACTAAAGTTGGTTCATGCCATAAATTAGAAAGAAGAACCTTCCATTAGGCATCCCTTCGTAAAGGTAATAGGATTGTGAAGCTCATAGGATTTAGAATTGTAAGAGGCCATTGGAAATCATCACTTAGCTCCTAGAAACAGGCTCCCTCACTTGCAGATAAAGAAACTGATGGCTGATAAGGCAAAGTAATGCTAACATTCTACAGGTGATAAATGGCTGGTAGACCCACAATGCTCCTCACCCAGCTTCTCTGATCCCAAGCTCCAGATTCCTTCAACTACCCCCAAGTTGTCTCCTCTCAAAGGCATTATTTAATGCAAGCTAAATGTTTTGGATTATACATAAAAATCGGAAACCAATTCCATGTATCCTAAGAAGATCTACAAATCTCTCTGATGAAACAAGTATGGCTGTTTTCTCTATCATAATAACAAAAAAGCTAACATTTATATAGCACTTGTATTATGGGCGATTGGGCACTCGTCCTGACTTTTGTCTTGCCACTGGACTTTGATGATTCTGGAAAAGAGGGTGAAGATAATCTTATGCAACATTGCCTCACTTAAATGCAATTCATGTGTGAGTCAAGACATCACCCCATGATGTCATTGGTCCTCTTTGAAAATGACAGATGAACAACAAAAACTGAGATTACATCATTTAATCCTTATAACAACCTGGGAGAATAGCCTCTATTGTGGTGCCCAGGAAACTGAGGCTTAAGTTACTTGCCCAGACACAGTCTGTAAAGTTCTGAGGCAGGATATGAAATCAGATCTACCTGGACTCTAGGTCCAACACTCCGACTATTAGGCCGCCAGTCTCCTATAAGAAGAAATCGTGGCACAGTGAAAAGAGCATTAGCTCTGGAGATAAAGGACCTAGATTGTACCTTAAGTCCTGGGCAAGTCATTTAATCTCGTTGGGCCCTCAGATTCCACCTCTGCAAAATGAAGGAGTAGGGCCAGATGACCTGTGAGGTCTTTTCTAACTCTTCATCCTAAAATCATTGAGAAAATGTAGACAAAGACTACCAGCGGTTCAAGGACCAAATGGGATTGCAGAATCCTTTCCTTTCCCGTGAGTAGGGATGATTTTCTCTAGAAAAACCCAGGCTTAACAAAGAGAAAATTGGGAAAAAATGCTTATATCATAAACAGTGAGAACAGCCGTGACTGCTTCGTCAAAACATTCATAAACCCCATCCCAGCAGCCAGAGCACACATATTTATATGAGAGTGTGCGTGCATAAAAAGATCTCATCTCACTCGGGCCACATTAAGTGCTTGGTAATTCCATAATTCAATTAAGAAAGGCCAATTTTTATTTTTTAAACCTTAATATTTAATGGAAGAGTTATGAAGTGCGACACAACTCGGCTTGATTAATAGTTACAATTAAAGGCTGGAAACGTTGAGGGGAGAAAAATATGAAGCTTAGTGCTAAAAAGGTTCATGCTCCAAGACATAGGGATGGGGAGTTGTGCTGGTCTTGAGGGTTGAGCTAGGTGTGGGAGGCAAATGGATGGACTCATAAAGCATCCCAGATGCCCTCTAGCCTCTACTAATGATCCAACACAGACGGACAACTCAGTATTCATTCAGTTTTTCCGATGAAAGGCAAACCATTAAGAGAGCCAAATTTAGACTGAGAGGGACTGGATTTGCTCCATATGGGACCTGAGGCCATCAATCAGTAAGCTATTTGGTTCAGAAGATGAAAAGCTGGGCTTGAAATCAGAAAGACACCAGTTCAAATTCAGCTTCAAGCACTCAGGATCTGTGCAAATCATCTCAACCTCAGAATGCCTGAGTTTCCATATCTTTATAATGGGGATATTAATAGGATTTATGTTCCAAAGCTGTTGAGAAAATCAAATAAGTTAACAGTGTAAAGTGCTTTTCAAATCTAAAAGTGCTATATAGATGCTAGCAATTACTAGTTATGAAGTACTGAGAATATGCCAGGCAATTTTTAAAGAAATGGCTCCCTGTTCTACCCCCACTCCTTATATACCTTGTCAGTCTAAATTTCTGTGTATCAGATTTTCATGTGCTTTGCCTTGGTTCTCTTTTAAAACTTGGTTTAATATACTGCCTGGCACATAGTAGGTGCTTAATAAATATTTCCTTCTTTCCTTCCTTCCTTCCTTCCCTCTTCTAATCAATACTTAGTATCGATTCTAAGATAGAAGGTAAGGGTTTATAAATAAATAGCCAATGGAAAATAACAGATAACACAACATCAGATGTCCCATGGAAGGACAAGATTTAGTGCTAAAGAGTTAGTGTAGAAGATCAGGACTAGGAATGAAGAAGAGGTTTCCTATGGTCAAATAAGGTCTCATGGAAGAAAGAGGGGGGAGATGAGTAGGGTCTTGAGGAAAGGCTTAGAACTCCAAATTTAAAACTCTGCTCATCATTCTATATGAGATCTGACAATATTGTTATGATAGAAAAAGAACACAAGCATCAATCTGCCCTCACCCCACTTGATAGATAAGGCAGCTGAAGCACCAAGAACATCCTTTCTTAGCACCAGATGAGATACTGGCCAGAGGAGGGGAAGGGAACGAAATTTAGGTAGTAGTAAGGGAGTAGCAGAAGTGGAAACAGGCATGGTAAGTTCAGAAGACAGTGAGGAAACAACGATGACTAGAGTTATGAGATCAAATAACGGATATGGGAGATGACCCATTTGAAAATTGATTTGGATTTTGTAATTACAATGAACAAGCCTGATGGTGGAAAAGAGTGGAGAAGATGTACCTTACTCCCTTCATTAAATGTGGCCAGAAGGGCAGTAGATGGAAAATCTGCTTGTTGATAATATCAATCTCCCCTTCCATTCATGCAGGGCTAGATATTTTTTCCAAAGCACTGTCACTTAGATTATTTCATTAGTTCAGAGGATAATAGATTTAGAGTTAACGGGAACCTCAAAGGCCAAAGAGTCCAATTCTCTCACTTAACAGATGAGCAAAACGAGGCCTAAAAAATTAAAGTGAGGTTAGAATGAGAGCTTTTTGAGAGAAGATACCCTCTATTCGCTCTGTATCCTTAGCACTTAGTACAGTGTTCACAAATTGTAAGCATTTAGTAAATGTTTTCTTTGTTTATTTGTTCATTTATTCAAGTGACTTGCCTAAGGGCACCCATACCTGGGCACATTGGTCATAATGCAGGGAGATATTGCTTAAGAGAATAACTCAAACAGGGAAAGGGATGGAGTCACCTTTGTAGGAGGAGAATTGGGGAAAAGGTAGTCTGAGATGGAGATGTGATCAAAGGAAGAAGCTCTCTTAATACTAATACTCACCTCCAGTGAAAAAGCATTGGGAGGAGGAGGAGGCTTGGTGGAGCCAAGGCAGAGTTAATGGCAGCTTGCTGGCACTGGGCTCCAGCATCAAGTGTTAATATGAATCTTGAGTCAGAAGCTTTGAGTCCAAATTCTGGTTCAGCTACTTACTGTAGCCTTGTTCTAGCCACTTCCCTCTCTGGGCCTCAGTTTCTTTGTTGGAAAAATAAAGGTGTTTTACTAAATGGCCTTTAGACTTTCCAGTTCTTTCTGTTCTTCTTGTTAAGTCAGGTTCAACTTTATGTGATCCCCTTTGGGATTTTCTCTGCAAAGATACTGGAGTGACTTGCCTAGGGTCACAAAGCTATTAAGTAGTAAAGACTATGTATTAGCATCAATTTTGCCAAGGCACACTAAGGACCACCAGGATGTTCTATGTGTTATGGAGCTAAAACTTCCTAGATATATTGTCTCGCTTTGTGAAAACACAGTTGTGCTCCTTAAAATCAGGGATTGTCTTATTTTTCTAATTCTGTCTTTAGCAATTAGCATGGAGCTTTGCACACAGTAAATACTTCATAAATGCTTTTTTCATTCATCTATCCATCTATTCTTACAGCAAGTTTATAATAGAGGCAAAACCTTTCACAGAACCGAGATCTATGTACCCAGAGAGAGGGAGTGTGAGTTGCACAAGGTCAAAGAGATAAAGGCAAAATCAAGGCTAGGACCTAGATGTTCTGGTTCCTGGTCCAGTGCCCTCTATCACGTCATGCTATCCTTCATTACCTCAATTTTTCATCTGTTGGCAGTAAGGAACACCCATCTGTATCAGTCCCTGAAAGTGAACTTGGGAGGGAGGAAGTTCAAGGATTAAGTGCACAGAACACTTTTTTCATCTTCCAAGGGAGTTATTTTCTATCCTATTCAAGGTGGCATTGTCTTGGACTGTTGCTGTTGTTTTTAAATGACTTCACATGTGGATGTCTAATAGCCCTCTCTGGATAGAAACTCATGAGGACAGAAACTGTGAATTAGACCTTCCTGTTAGCCTCAATGTACTTGGTCCCTAGTTGAACACATGGTCACAGTTTTATTAATGCTTACCAAAATGAATCTGGTTGAATAACAACTGAGGCCCCATCACTCAGTCTTGGGACCCCCGTTACCCCTGGAATCAGTACTGAATGGTGAGCAGAGATCTACCACTCAGCCCTGTCCCCCCAAAAGCCCCCTGGGAAAGCAGATACTATTTTCCAGATACTTGATCTACTAATTCTACTAGTCCTATTTCTAAACAATCCCCATGCCAGGGCAGAAGTGGGTCTGATGAAAGGGTTTGGGGACAGCCCCTCTGAGACCTTGGTCAGAGGAAAATATAGGATGGCTCATAAAACCACTAAAAGTTTACAGAGCTAAAGATCACTCAGAAACACATCTGAAAGGAAAGAAAACCATATAATCACAGAATGTTAGGAGTAAAAGGGACCTTAGACATCAGCTACTCTACTAATATCTTTATTTATTTATTTACTTTTGAGAGAGGAGGAGGCTGAGGTCCAGAGAGGCTAAGTGAATCGCCAATGGTCACAGAGTTAGCTCCAAGGTAAGATGTCATATCGCAGAATAAGAATGCTAGGGCTAAAAGTTCCTTCAGAAGTCAACTAGCCCAGTCCTCTCATATTACAGTAGAAGAGACCGAGGCATTAAGAGACTACAAGGCATGTCAGCTATGAAACACAGTGGTTAGAGAGCCAGACCTGGAGATGGGAGGTCCTGGGTTCAAATATGATCTCAGATACTGCCTAGCTGTGTGACCCTAGGCAAGTCACTTAACCCCAATTGTCTAGCCCTTACCACTCTCTTTCCTTGGAACTGAATACTTAATATTGATTCTAAGAAGGAAGGTGATGGTTTTTCTTTTCTTTTTCCCTTCCTTCCTTTTTTCTTCCTTCCTTCCTTTTTTCTTCCTTTCTTCTTTTCTTCCTTCCTTCCTTTTTTCTTCCTTTCTTCTTTTCTTCCTTCCTTCCTTTCTTTTCAAACCTTTACCTTCTGTCTTATAATCAGTACTAAGTATTGGTTCCAAGGCAAAAGAGCAGTAAGAGCTAGGCAATTAGGGCTAAGTGACTTGCCAGGGTCATATAGCTAGGACATGTCTGAGTCCAATTTGAACCCAGGACCTCCCATCTGTAGCCCTTACTCTACCCACTAAGATACTTAGCTGCCCCTGTTGCTCCGATTTTTAATGTGAGCTCCCTGAAGAGAGGGATTATGTTTTTGTCATTCTTTGTATCCTGGCACATAGTAGGTGCTTAATATAATGATTATAGACTGGTGAATGGGGTAAATCAGAGCACAGGTCTTGGTTGTTTGATTTTCCATCGATAGGCTTGTGTGTGTGTATGAGTGGGGGGATTCTACTGGGTGAATATCCTCCAAAGTAAGATCCCTAATTTTCATTCTTCCCTTTACCCCATTCCCTTCTTCTGACAGAAGACTTCCCAATCACGTGAGGGGGAACATCCCCTCATCTGACCACCGATCAAAACGCCCCAGAAGAAAAATTCTTGGTCAGGGTGACTTAGGGGTTATCAGGAATGGCTTTCAGCTGTGAAAATATCCAGAAGGGAAAGACACAGGTGGCAAGAATCACATGAAAATTCAGAACAAAGATCGCTCAAGGGGAAAATAACTTTCACAGAGTCCAAGAGGTAGAACTTGGAGAGGACCTGGGTTCAAATTTCAACTCTGCTAGTCACAAGACCAGGAACAAGTCTATCCACACAAAGGAGTGTTTCTGGGATCACTGCTAAGCCAACATCACACTCACCCAATGAAGAATCAAGTCAGCTATTTACCAGGCAGAGGCTGCTGCTGCAGGTGTCACTTTCATGGATTCTGGTCCCAGAATCCCCAGACTTTAGGATGCAAAGTGGATACAGCAGTCACACAAGGGAATATTCACCAGCTAAGAACTAGTTAGGCACAAGTTGGGGTGACCGTGGAAGAAAACGATTTGGTTGAGCTTTTGTGCATTAAAGAGCATGACTCAGCAAAGCACAAATTTATTGCAGGGAAGACAAATGACCCAACAGAAAGCAATCACTGTAGCAGAAGTCATCATTAGGGCTTGACCAACCACAGTAGAAGAGAATCAAATATGAAATACCTTGGCTCAGTAAGCTCAGTAGAGACAGTCTGGGGTTGGGAAGAAAGCACCAGAGACAAAAACATATGGGTTCAAATCTTGTCCCAGATGCTTACTGGCTACATGACCCAAGGCAAGTTACATAACATCTCTGGGCCACACTTTACTTATTTGTTACATGAGAGGGGCAGCTAGGTGACCCAGTGGATACGGCGGCAGGACTGGAGTCAGGAGAACCTGGGTTCAAATATAACCTCAGATGTTTCCTAGCTGAGGGACACAGAGTAAGTCACTTAACCTGGATTACTTAGTCCTTACTCTTCAGAGTTGTTACTAAGCCAGAAAGTGAGGGTTTTAAAAAATAATACATTTAAAAAAATAAATGAGAGTTGATCTAGATTACCTCTAAGATACCTTCCACCTATGACTGAATGATGCTACATTTGCCCATGCCCTCGCCTTTCCTCTACCCAGCTCCCATTCAAAAATATCCAATGGTTCTTTCTGGCTTTTAGAAGAAAGCAAAGAACTCTTCACCTGAGCATTTACAGCCTTCCCCAAATCTGGCTCTCACAGCAATGTGTTGGACCAGGAATCAGAAAAACCTGAGTTCAAAACTGGCCTCAGACACTTACCAGCTGGGTGACTCTAGGCAAGTCACTGTCTGACTCAATTTCCTCAGCTGTACAAAGAGAATAATAATAGCACCTGTTCCAGAGGGTTGTTGTGAGGATCGAATGAAATAATACTTATAAAGTAATTTTTCCAAACCTTAAAACACTATCTAAATGCTGGTTGTGGTTGCTAGATCTTTCCAACCTCATTTGATATTACTTCCTTTTACTCATTCTCCATTCCAATCAGACTAGCTTCCCAGCTGTTGCCCCATACACTCCACTTCCATCACGTGGCTGCTCCCCATGTCTTGAATGCTCCCCAAGCCTCTACCTCTGCCTCAAAGAATCCTTTGCATCTCAAGATCTAACTTAGACATGAAGTCGTTCCCGAGTGCCTTGTTATTTGCACCCTTTCCCTCAGGAGATGATCCTGTATCATTTTAGTCAGATATGACACTTGAGTATGGACTTTGCCATGTTTTGTTCCCTATTCCTACAGGAATGGATTATCATCTCCTTGAGGGCAGAAGCTATTTTTTTGTTTTATTTTATTTATTTATTTTGGTGCTTATATCCCCAAGTACCTTGAACAAATTACCTGCTTAATAAATATTTGTTTGAGATGAAAAAAAAACAAACAAACAAACAGTGTAAACTGAAAAGAAATACAAGATACAGCTTGGGCATAAAATCAACTAGAAACCTATGAAATTCTGAATGTTCAACCAGTGCTTAAGGCCCTCAGGGTCTAAACTGGGTCAGCCAGTCAACAAACATTTAATAAGACCTTTCTGTGTACCAAGCCTGGGGGAGAGAAGGAAAGGCAAAAACAAAAAACAAAAACAAAACAAAACCACAGCTGCTGCCTTCCAGGAGCTTACATTCCAAAGGGAGAAAGAGCATGTCAAATAACTTATGTACATAAAAGCTATCCTGGGTAAACAGGAGCTACTCTCAGAGGGAACAGCAGGTAGGTGGTACAGTGGATAGAATGTCAGGCTTCAAGTCACAAAGACCCGAGTTCAAATTTGAATTCAGATACTTCCTAGCTGAGTAAGTCACTTAACGCTGTTTGCCTTGGTTTTTGCCTCTGTAAAATGAGCTATAGAAGTATCTCTGCCAAGAAAATCCTAAGTGAGGTCCCAAAGAGCCTGAACAAGGTCACAAACAGCCTGAAAAGACTAAACAACAACAATCTCAGGTGGGTCCTCTGAACTACTACCGTTGATCCATCACTTACCCTTTCTGAGTCTGTCTTTCTTGTCTGTCAAATGGATGAAAAATTAGTACCTCACCTGGGCAACCTGAGAGTTGTTGGGAGGTATATACTGCACAGAATTTAAAAGTGATAGAGAAGGGAGCAGATAGATAGCTCAGTGGATTGAGAGTCAAACCTAGAGGCGGGAGGTCGTGGGTTCAAATGTGACCTCACACTAGTTGTATGACCTTGGGCAAGTCATTTAACCTCCATTGCCTAGCCCTTATTTGTCCTCTGTCTTGGAACTAATACAGAGTATTGATTCTAGGACAGAAGGTAAGGATTTATCTTTAAAAGTGATAGAGAAAAGGGGCCTATCACTACTATAGCTGTTATTCATCTCAGTAGTGATTGTTTTTGTTCTTTTTCTAGGTTGAAACATCATAGAATTTTGAGTTGTATCAGTCCACGAAAAATTTATCAGTTTGAAACAAAACAAAACATAAAAAAAAAACTATAGCAAAAAATGCGTTTGATACATACAAACGTATGTATGCACAAGCAGCCTGAAAGCAGTACTAATTGCATTCATTGTATCTCATTTATTCAGTTCTTTACCTGCAGGCATATTCCATAAAAAAAAAATGATGTTAGATGAAACCATGTTATGGGGAACAGCTCATTTTATAAGAATAAAATAAATGGGTGACCAGCCAAATGATAGGACAGTGGGATTTTATGTAGGTGTTTGATTCAAATGCATTATTGATGTTATTGCAAAATGGCAATGAAATGAGTCTCTTCTAAAGGAGTTCTTAACAGAGGGTCTTGGACCTCTAGGACAGCTAAGAATAGATTTCAGGAAGTCTCTGAACTCAAAAGAAAAAAAAATCTCTTTATTTAAATATAATGGGTATCTTTTGAGAACCTATTTATTTTATCTTTTACATTGCTGAGAAAGGGGAGCATGAGTTTCACCAGACTGACAAAGGAGTCCATGGCCTCTACTCAAGTTATGTTTCCAAAAAAAGGCTCCACAACTCCATACTGCTTAATCCTTTCTCTCCATCTAGAGAGGCAGCTAGGTGGCACAGTGGATAGAGTGCCAGGCCTGGCGTCAAGAAAACTCTTCTTCCTGTTTGCCTCAGTTTCCTCAGCTATAAAATGAACTAGAAAAGGAAACGGCAACCCACATCAGTACCTTTACCAAGAAAACTCCAAATGGGGTCATGAAGAATCACACACAACTGAAATGAGTAAACAGCAATCCCCAAAATGCTCTTCCTTCTCCATCTGGTTGATCTGAATCCTTCAAGACCCGACTTAAGCCCTTCTTCCTCTGTGAATTTTTCCCAGTCCAAAAATATCGTCCCCCTGGATCCCCTAAAACTCAATGGCACCTGTGGTCTGTACCTTTCATGTAGCAATTTTCATAAGCCGCCATAGTCCCCCGATGCTGCTGAATCAACAGGGGATGAGGTGAATTTGCATAAGCAAGTTTTCCACATAATTGAAGCTTGCCCCCTCTAAATGCCAACTGCTTGATTTTATTTTATTTTAATCACTTGGAATGGAAATCTGCCGCCTTAAACGGAGGCTACTGAATGTAATTTCACCTTTCCTTGGTGACTCAGGGGCATGATTATGAACAACAATTATGCTACTAAATGATAGCCTCCGGGCTTACCATGGTATAGAGGGTCGTTTGCCTCTACAATAAATGGTCCCAGAGTGCTGTGCTTTTCGAGTCTGCCTTTTATAGTTTTTCTGTCTCCTGTCTCAATGTCAGCCTGTCAACTGTTACTTCTGGCTACTTTTACTATGCTTTTCTCTAGATTCTCGAGTCTAGAAACCCCTTATTCATCATGGACATCCTTTTCTAAGTTGCTCCTTATAATCTACTTTAGTTTGGGAAAATAGGCAGTCAGGGTAGTTAGAACCATATAAAAATAAAAGTCGATAGCTTCGAGAGAGGCTCTGAAGGGCTCTCTCTCTCTCCTTTGTGGTGGTTCTTTAGTCATTCTGGTCATGTCTTACTCTTGGTGACCCCGTTTGGGGTTTTCTTGGCAAAGATACTAGAGTGGCTTGCCGTTTCCTTCTCCAGCTCATTTTACGGATAAGGAAACTGAGGCAAACAGGGTTAAGTGTCTTGCCCAGGGTTCCACAGCTACTAAGTGTCTGAGGCCAAATCAGGTCTTCCTGACTCCATGCCTGGTGCTCCATCCACTGCACCACCTACCAAGTACTTTAGATTAAATATAGATTTGGATAGTATCTATTTTACCAGTTCTGGGGATAGCAAAGAATTGGAGACCAAGTAGATACCCCTTACTTGGGGAATAGCTAAACAAATTGTGGTACCTGAATTTAAAAGACATTTCTTTGCTGTAAGAAATAACAAAGGTGATGAATACATAGATGTATTGAAAAGAATTAAATGAATGGATGCTGAAGGATATAAACAGAGCCAAGAAATTAATTTACCCAACGATTATGACAATGTAACCAGACAGAACAACCGCCAGACAATGAAAAGTGAATGCTGCAAAATGACAAAGAAGTATCCTGCTCTGAAAGAAGACAGGTGAATAGAAGGTTTTTCCTTCCTCCCCTCTTTCTCAGCTTTGTAGAGGTGGGAGACCCATGAGGAGTAAGGCACAATGCACATTTTCAGATTTTTTTCAATATGTCAATCAGTTCTGGTGACTCCCCCCAACACTTCTTTGCTTTTTCTTTCTTTCTTTTTTTTTTTTTTTTTTGAGATTAGAAAGGACAGTGGATGGATCATTGGACTTAAGAGTCAGGAAGACCCGAGTTCAAATTCAGCCTCAAGAACTTACTAGCAGTATGACTCTGGACAAGACACTTTACTTTTGTCTCTGCTTCCTCACTTGGAAAATGAGGTTAAAGTTAGCATTAATTTCTGAAAGTTGTGAGGATCAACTGAGACAATATTTATAATAGGGCTTTGCAAAACTTAAAGCACTACATGCTAGGTAAATGCAATGTATCACTATTATCTCAGGGAGAAGGTAGAGAAAGGATGCTGGGAGAAAATCAAGTAATGCTTTTTAAAAAGCAAAAGAATTAATAAAATTTTGTATTATTTTATGTTATATTCATAATGTGTATTTTGGTTCATCATAGGCTTTTTGTTCTCTTACTTTCAGGTTCTAATTTCAGATGATTTAGGTTATTAGATATTGGTTTCCTAAGGAAGCTTTTATTATAACACAGTTAATTATCTTTTTACATGCAATAATAGCTCATGGCTCCTCAACCAGATGGTAGACTCTCTGAAGGCAGGGAAGGATACTATATGTGTTTTGATTTTGTAGTAGGCGAAAGATGAAATGACTGCTGAAAGAAAATTTAGAACTTAGAGCAGTGATGGCGAACCTATGGCACGGATGCTAAAGATGGCACACAGAGTACTCTCTGTGGGCATGAGGTCGCCACCCTCTTTGCCCAGAGTTTGTTACTAGAAAGGCAGAGTTACTTGGGCAGCGCTGCTCCCCTCCCTCTCTCCACTGTGCCTAATAACATTTTTTCACATCCCCCACCCCTCTGCCCAGCAGTCCGATGGGAACACTTCCTCTCTCCCCTGTGTGAGGTAAATGAGAGGGGACAGGGACAGGGTATACCCAGCACTCAGGAGTGGGGAGGGTGTGTGTGAAGTGGGTATGGCACTTGGTCTAGAATGGGGGAGGCGGGGCCCAGCACACAATCTCTAAAAGGTTCACCATCACTGGCTTAGAGCATATCAGTTTGTTAAGCAATGCATGTCTAATAAATCAGGATCAGGATGCTTCATCAGCTATGGGATGGCCCCCAAATATAGGGGAATAAACTTTTATACATTAAAAATATTAATCAAATAAGACCAATTAATTAAAAGGGAAAATCAAGATATATCATTAAGTAATCTGATTTCTAATTGGAGGAAAGATTAGGGATTTTCCAAATTGGGAGAAGGAGAATGAACAGGTACAATTCCCTAAAATCAGAAAAAGAGCTGCCCCACTCCCTGCTCAGGGGTCTATAAACAAAAATATGGAAACAATAAATGATTAATTAGTATGGGGACAGTTTTTAGATTAGACAAATAGGTTGTTTAAGATTTACAATTGTGAGAAAAGTCCTTGTGGCAATCTTAGGATCTGACTGTGTTTCTGGCCAGCATAACCTAGGTCCCTATTTAAGGGTCTCTAACCAACAGGTAGAGGGGATCCTGCTTACCAGCCACACAGGGCTAGGTTCAAACAATATAATACGGTTTTCTCCCAATTCCGACAATTGAATAAAGTTTTCTCACAAGACAGAATTTGAGCTAGACCCATAATTGAATAGAAAGGGAACTCAGCTAGCTCCAGAATTGAGTCACAAGATGGAGTTGGTGTGGTTCGCCCAGTTCCCACAATTAACCATTTGCTATCCTAATCTTCTTAATTTCCCTCACTCTGTAATATGCTATAGTGGAAAAAAAAACACCACCAGATATTGAGTCAGAAGACTTGGGTTTCAGATCTCCTGGTCTTGACACTTAAATGATTGTGGGGGGAAATAACTTAACCTCTGAAAAACAGGGTGAAATCACTCTTGTACCACTTAACACACTGAGTTTTTGAGAGGTTATTGTGAGGAAAAGCCCATTGTCAATTTTAATCAGTTACATAAAACATTAGTGATTATGTATTACTATTTTTTTGTTGCTGTTCTGTTGCATCCAATTCTTTGTGATCCCATTTGGAGTTTTTTTGGGCAAAGATTAGGGAGTAGTTTGCCATTTTCTCCTCCAACTTGTTTGAGAGATAAATAAACTGAGGCAAAAAAGGTTAAGTGACTTGGTCAACGTCATACACCTATTAAGTGTATATGACTGAATTTGAACTCCAGAAAAGAAGTCTTCCCAACTCCAGGTTCAGAACTGTGCTACCTATCTGCCAATATATTTTACTATAATCATTCACATTTATGGCATTTTAAGGTTTCCAAAGCTTTTCATTTGCTAATTCATTTGTTCACACATAAAAATTCATGTGATAGATGCCATTATTATCCCACTATCTTGAAGATGGAAATTGAGGTTCTGTCCAGAGCAATCCAGCTCAAGTAAAGTGTTAGAGGCAGCATTCTGACTGAGGTCCTCCTGACTCTAAGAACAACAATATACTGTGCCAAACGGACTTTCTAATTGATTAATGATTTATGAACAACTAATTAAATAATAATACAAATTAATAATGTAACATTTTGAGTACCCATTGAATAACATGGTTGACAATGAAGTAATTAATAACTGATTGATTACATAATTAATAATGTCATTATTAATCATTAAGAAAGGTTTCCTATGAGGAAGCAATGAGAAGAATAAGTTTTGAAAAATATGAAGCTTAGGCCCCTGTGCTTGTGGAAAGAATATTGGATCTGAAGTCTAAAGACCTAGATTCAAATCCTGCCACTACTGTGTGACTTTGGGCATGTCACATTATCTCAAGAAATGTCAGTTTCCTCAGCTACAAAATGAAAGGGTTGATTTAAATGATCTCCAAGTTTTTCAACTCTAAATAAATTCTCCAAATTTCTCCATGACCACAGACAGTCGGGGGAAGCTAGAATTCTGATTTAATGGATCAAAGGAGCAATGATTTAGACCAATGGTTCCCAAACTTTTTTGATCTACTGCCCCCTTTCCAGAAAAAATATTACTTCGTGCCCCCTGTCACATACTATCACTGCCCCCTTACAGTTATTCACCGCCCCCAAATGCACCTGTGGCCATTACCACCCTCCTGGATCGCTGCAGCACCCACCAGGGGGCGGTGGCGCCCACTTTGGGAATCACTGATTTAGAGCTAAAGGGAAATCAGGGGCACCTGGGGCAACTGTCATTTCATAGTTAAGGAGATGGGATACAGTGAATGATGCTAGATTTTGAGGCATGTCTCCCTTCCATTACACTAGCCTTTTAATCCTTAAAGCAACAGAGAGCCTTATGGGATCTTTTCTTTGACTCATTGTAATTTCCACAGAACTCACAAAACCATCTCACCATCAGAGTGTCTCTGTTTTTGAGATGGGAAGAAATAGACCCTTCTACTGGGGAGAGGGGATGTGGTGGGGCAGCTCCCTTAAATTGCCCATGAGGCAGACTAGTTTAAGGAGCTGTTTACATCCAGGAAGTAACCTTAGCATAACCTATGGATTGCTGGATTTGGCGTCAAAGGGCATGGTTTCTTGCTCTGACCCTTACTCCTTATATATGATGACCCTGTTAACTTACGCTACTTTTCTAAGCCTCAGTTTCTTCATTTGTAAAATGACAGAGGAAGACTTGATAATCTCTTACATCTCTTCTAGCTTTGAAATTACGATCTTACACAGTAGTCTGCTGGGTAAAAAAAAAAAAAAAAATTTAATTGTTACTCCAAGTCTGAAAAAGTAGATTACCATTTTAAGACTCATAGATGGAGACAGGACATGGGACTAGACCTGTGATATCTTTAGTAGAGGGAACTCCCTTTAACAATTCAGGTTGTCATTTTCTCTGAAATTTATATCAGTGGATCACATTAAATCACATACAATCTCAGAGCTGGAAGGGACCTCAGAGACAATCTAGTTCAGAGGCAAAAGAAAAAGTAACCCTTCTGCAAGGTCCCCAACTAGTGGGATATCCGGCCTTGAGTTGAAAACTTCTAATGACAGGGAATTTACTACTTCATGCGGAAGTTCATTCCACTTTTGGTAAACTCTAATTGTTAAAAAGGTTAAATTTATTTCTTTTTAACTTCCTCTCATTGTTCCTTATTCGTCCCTTTGGGGCCAAGGAAAACAAATCCAATTTCCTCTCCTACATGACAGCCTTCAAACACTAAAAGACAGATAATACATCCTCTCTCAATCTTTCTTTTAGTCCTTGCCACACAGTAGGCACTTAATCAAAATTTATTGACTGATTGACTACAGGTTAAACATCTCCAGTTGCTTCCACAGATTGTCATAAAGCATGATCTGGAAGTCCTTTTCAGGACACCAACCAGCTTATCAAAATTCCTTCTAAAATATGGTCCCAGATGTTATGTAGATGTCATTCTGTATATCATTTACACCTTGTATAAATGGTGTGTCTATTTTATTTTAAGATATGTGACTTCCTCAAAATACATGAAAGATTACCACAATGGTTGAGAAATTATATTAAGTAACTTCCAAGTTTCTTTCTAATCCTAAAATTATAAGATTCAAACAAATCCAAATGAAAAGTCCATGCACATTTTATTAAACACCTATAATATAAAAGATAATATGATAGAGGAGGGGGAGAGAATATAAATATACATAAGATAGAGTCCCTGCTGTAGGGAAGCATATTGTGTCACCACATCAAAAATGTGAAGTTAAATATTAACTAAAGGGCTGAAATTAATGGTTTGGAATGACAAAACATGAGAGGTCAAAGGCACAGATTGTACAGACAAAAGTTGCTATGGGTATTCAACTCAGTTCACTTCACAGTGATTTTCTGGAACTTACCAAATTTTTTCAAAATCCATCTTAAAATATAATAGGCCTGCTCAAGTGAAAACCTTTTATTGGCTGCCATTTTGTTTTAAGATCATTGACTGAAGAATAAATTGAACTTTGGGTTTATCTTGATACCCTGTGAGGATTGTGTCAAATTTTATCAAAATCAGTCAGCTTCTTAAAGAATTGTCATGGGCAGATGGGCAACTATGGAAAAATCGATTAAGTTAAATCACTTTCTTTGGTCAAATATGTTTCTGAAATGACAAATATCACCATTTATTCAGCTTAAAGCTTGTATGAACTGAGTTAATTTTCATGTTGTCATCCAAAGTAGAACATGAGCTCATTGAGGGCAGAGATCAATTTTACTTTTCTTTTGTATTCCTAGCACTTCCCATGGTCCCAGGCTCTTTTAACTAACTGCCCAATACATGTTTCTTGATTAATTGAGATGGTGAATGTTTGGAGCAATTTAAAGATTAATAATAGTTAGAGGGGTATATAAGTAGCTCAGTAGATAGACAGCTAGGTCTGGAGACAAAAGATTCTGGGTTCAAATCTGGCCCCCGACACTTTGTAGATGTGTGACCTTGAGAAAGTAATTTAATCTCAATTGCCTATCCTGACTGCTTTTCTGCCTTGGAACTGATACTTAGTATTAATTCTAAAACAGAAGATAAAGGTTTAAAAATACATATTTAGAGAGGAATTTGGGCAGCTAGGTAGCAAAGTAGATGGAGTGCTAAGCCTGAAAACTCATCTTCCTGAGTTCATATCTGATCTCAGACACTTAGCAGCTGTGGGAATCTGGGCAAGTCACTTAAATCATTCCTGCCTTGGTTTCCTTGTCTATAAAAGCAGGAGAATGGAATGGCAAACCACTCCAGTATCTTTGCCAAGAAAACCCCAAATGGAGTCACAAAGGGTCAGACACAATTGAAACAACAACAAAAACTGGTAAGCATTTAACAGAACCAACATTACCAATGGCAGCATAGTATGGTGAAAAGCATCCTAGTTCTAGGGTCAGAACATCAGAGTTTAAACCCTTGTTCTAACACATTCTACTTTGTATGACTTTGTCCAATTCCCTTAGCTTCCCTGGACATCAGTTTCTCCCTTTGTTAAAAAAAGAGGGTAGTTGGCTTCAATGGCCTTTGAGGTCCCTTCCAGTTCTAAACCTTTAACTTTGTCATCTATAAAACAATGTGTAATGTCTATACTTCCTTCAAAATCTGGAATTCTGAGCAACACTAACCAGTTCCCAAGCAGACTAAGTTCTCTGCACTCCAGAGAGAATACTCAATTGTCTCTAGGAGATATGAAGAAATTTCATAAATAAAATCAAGAGTTAATTTTTAAAGTCCCAAGCATCCTTCCCACCTCCCCTACACTCTCTGCAACCCATTCCAGCAATGAGTGAAAGAGAGAGGATGTCCATCAGCCAATTAACGTTTATTAAGCACCTGCTATGTTTAGGCACTAAGCTAAGGCCTAGGAATACAAAGAAAGGCAGGAAGGCTGAGCAGAGAGGAGAATGGAAAGGAAGGAGAAGAGTCTTCTAAAATCCCACAGTAGTTGGCATCATTGATTTCAAAACAGGGTTACTGCTCTACCCAAATTCATTTGGAGGATTTCTAAGTGCTTACTCTATCTTTCTTCTCAGAGTCAAGATGTACCAGATGAATAAAACAACTCCTGGGAGGCAAGGCAAATCCCTCTGGAGTTATAATAACTCTCTTAGGGACCTGATAACAAAGCTGGTCAGCAGATCCACCTGGAAGAAGATCCTCAAATGGATGTTTGGTCATTAGTGGTAGTAGGGAGTATGGAGGATGAGGCAAGAGATATAGGATAAGTCCATAAGAATCCAGGAACAGAACCCTGGAGCTTTATCACACTTAAATCTGAGTGATATTGCTGGGTACCTGGGAACAGGAAAGCAGTCCCCTTGAGCCTGAAGGAGCCCTATAACAATTCTCCAAGGATTGGAACCTGAGTACAGACAGCAAATATTCTTTATTCCTCTTCTGGGAAGCATTTCAATCCACAAGAAAAAATGACTTTCGGTAGATCCAATACAAGGCACTAGACGTAAAGAATTCAAGAAAAAGAGAGAGGAGAAGGAAGAAGGTCCCTTTGGACCATCATATGCCACTTGGAATATTTGGAACAATATGAGGTATTAGCTATTCCCTTGTGTTTTGTTGAGTTTAAGAGATAAAGGAATATTTTCTCTATCTTCCTTTTTAGATATTAGGAGAAGAAACTTGTAAGTATCTCTCTGTGTCTCTCTATCTCTGTCTGTCAGTCTGTACACACACGCACACATACACACACAACTTGTTCTTCAGGAACGGTTTTGGTTGATTTGGTTGACAGAAGGTGATTACATCTTAGAAAATCTAAAGCAAGGTAAACTTGAATAGATGATGAATTTATTGGGTTCCTTCCTTTAACAAGCTCCATGAAAATCCAAGGCTCCCATGACCAGCAGCAATCTCTGAGGAGGTCTGGCCCTGGAAATAGCCAGCTGGAACATCATGGTGATGGCCCCTGCTGGAGATGCCGACAATAAAAATGGAGAGTGGCAGCAGAAACTCCTTCCATACTTGTTCTCTTGGTTTATTCATCAGAAATAATTATCTGTGCCTGCCTTCACAAAAGCACATACTTTATGGGGCACATTAAAATTTAATGGGTTTTTAATAATATTGTAACCATGGCAAGAAAACTACTGAAAAAATACAGCCACATGGATTTGCTACATGGCATGGTGGACAGAATGATGGAACTGGAATCAGGAAGATCAGAGTTTAAATGTTGCCTCAGACTCTTATGTGACCCTCAAATTTCTTCATCTGTACAATGGGAATGAGAATTATACCTACAGTATAAGAGTGATGCAAGAAAAAAAGCAGATAGTATATGTAAGGTGCTTTGCCAGTCTCTTAAAGTACTCTTTATTTGTTAGCTGTTCCTGTTGCCATCATTGTTACCTTTGATGTTGAGGTCTGGTTCTACAGAGTGTAAAAGGAGGCAAGTTTTCAGTATCCTTATCTCCTGAATTTACTTATCTCTTTAAATGGTACTTTCCTGCAGTTGAGTAGAAGTTCTTGGAAATCAGAGACTATCTGGATCTGGTCTTCAAGGCTATGAGTATTTAATTAAGGTGGAGAATGATGAGAAAGAGAAGTATGGAAGATTCAACACAACAAATAATCCAAAAAAACTTTTTCACTAACTTTGGATGGCAACCAAACAAACATATTAAGAAAGATACAGAGATATATCAAAACACACAGAAAAATATTCTCTGCCTGATCTCAACCTAAATACTGGCAATTTATTTCATTTGTCATGATTTATGTCATGAAATCATAGATTTAAAGATGGAAGATACCTTAAAGATCATCTAGGTCAGAGATTTTTCTCTTTTTTGTGTCATGAAGCCCTTTTGCGTTCTGGTAAAGCCCATCCTTCCTCAGAATAATATGTTTAAATACATAAAATTAAATACATAAGATTTACAAAGGAAATCAATTATGCTGAAACAAAACTCTCAAAATATTTTTAAAATCATGTTCATTAAAAAAATTATGTAACCCATGGTAACAACTTCAGAATTCTAGTCCAAACCCCTCACATTGCGGATTAGAGCACTGCAGACCAGCTTAAATGACTGGCTCAATGTTGTTCAGTCTTTTCATTTCTGACCAACTCGTCATGACCCGACTTGGAATTTTCTTGGCAAAGACACTGGAATGGTTTGCCATTTCCTTCTCCAGCACATTTTGCAAATGAGAAGCTGAGGCAAACAGGGTGAAATGACTTGCCCAGGGTCACACTGCTAAGAAGTAGCTGAGGTCACATTTGAACTTGGAAAGAGTTTTCCTGACTCCCTACCTGGCACTCTATCTGCTATACTACCTTAATTGGCTCAGTATCACACAAGTATTAAGAATAAATGAGAGAATTTAGATTAAGTGCACTATAAACATTAAAACAATTATATAAATATGAGCAATTATATTTGCATTTTCATCTTTCTATTGTTAATATTTATCATTACCATCACCATCAACATCCATGACATACAAAATAGCCAATAATGTTTTTCTGTTCCCCTAAAACCTTACCTTCTGTCCTAGAATTGATACAAAGTATTGAAAAGCAGAAGAGTAGTAAAGGCTAGGGGTTAAGTGACATGGCCATGGTCACATAGCTAGTAAGTGTCTGAAACCAGATTTAAATCCAAGACCTCCAAAGTGGTATTTCTAAAGCATAGATCTGAACATGCCATTTTCTTGCTCTATAAAATCTAATGACTCCCTATTTATTGCCAGTAGGACGAAATGGGAACTCCTCTGTCTAGCACTTAAAGCCCACTTCAGTCCAACTCCAACCTACCTTTGCAGCTTTATTATATACTGCTCCCTTTGGCGCACTGGATTGTCAAAACTGGCCTCCTTGCTATCCCTGATAATGTGATATTTCATCCTCTGCTTCCATGGTTTCCCACCCCACCCAAGTATATCCCCCAATACAGAATAGATACATGATTATTATTGTTGGTATTTAGTAGCCCAGATCCTCAGATTCCACACACAATACTCTAAACATTACACTATGCTCTTGGAATTGATACTTAGCATCAATTCTAAGAGAAGAAAAGGGTTTAAAAATAATGTAGGTCATAGATTATAGATGGGCACACTAATGTTTCATTGTTGGGCTGTGAATAGATCTAGAAAGTGATTAGAATATCCATACCCTTTGATTCAGAGATTCCACAACTAGGCATATGCCTCCAAGAAGTGCAACGACAAAAGGAAAGGTCCCATTTACACCAAAATATTCATAACAGCCCTTTGTCTGTGGAAACAAAGTGAATGTCCACTTATTGGGGAATGGCTAAGCAAACTGTAGAAAATGAATTTAATGAACTATTATTCGCCACAAGAAATAATAATAATTCATGGAAATATGGGAAGACTTATAAAGAACTTGAGAGCAAAGTAATTAGAAGTAGGAGAACACTAGACACAATAGCTATCACAATATATATGAAAATAAAACTAAAGAAAAATTTGAAACTGAACACCATATTTATATGTGTTTAAATAATGACCAACAATGGCCCCTGAAAAGACAAAAATCTACTTCTATCTTTTTCTTGTAGAGGTAGGGGACTATGGATGTGTTCCATTGCATATATTGTCAAACAGGGTTAATGTGTTCAGTTTTGCTGAATTTATATCTTTTATTTAGAATCCTTATTTCAAGGCATGTGGTGTTATTGTTGACATATTATTATGTGTAAGGGGAAGATGAAGAAAAATATGTAAATTTGATGTAAAAACAAAAAAGGAAAAAATTGAAGGAAAATATCTGGAAGTGAATTTGGTATTAAAAAAAAGGAAAAATTTTGAAGGAAAATATCTGGAAGTGAATATGATATAAAAACAAAAGGAAAAAATAAAGAAGATGATCCTTTGGTTGGACAGGTGGGAGGCTAAGGGTGTGGAACGGTGAGTGAATGCTGGTAAATATGTCCAATCTGTCAGCTGGTCTTGCCCAATTGTTTTTTAAATCTTTGTTTCAAGAAAGGGCTAACTAGGTTGGGAAGTACAGCAATTTCATATTCCAAATATACAATATGCTCAGAAACAAATGATGTAAAAAACCAAAAGTCATCAATGCAACTTTTTTTAAAGGAAAGAAAAGAATTAATGAAGGCTATCTTAAGTCCTTCTTAAAAACAAAACAAAAACAAAAAGAACAACAAAAAAAAAACACCTGCTATACAAATGCCTATCACAGCTACTTTACACACCATGTTGTCACTATTTCTCAGATCAATAGCTATTTCTGGCCCAAGAAATGAAACATGTAGAGTCCTGCCTCCAATGACACATCTTCACCCAGGTCTGACTCACCTCCTCAGAAAAGCACTGCCAAAAATAATACTTAGCCAAAATTATGTTCCACAATCTTTGACAAAGTGATATCTAAATTTAAAAAAAAAAAAGGCTTAAATGTCAAACAATGCTGGTGATTTATCCAATGGTGATTTAGACAATGCGCCCCCGTTTTCCATGACATCAATCTGGACCCGGAAGGCAGCAGGGATGTTTAAAAGATGCCTGTGACAGACCAGGAGTATGGAGAACTACCAGGACTATCAATCATCCTCAAAAGGTCTGGTGGTTTAGGATGATTTTTCTTTCTCCTTTGGGAAAAATTTTCTCTCTTTCCCTTTTTTCCCCTCTGCCCTAGATGGAAGCACAACGTACGTCCATCGACGCTCCCTGCGCCCGTGTTCCACATCCGCCTCTGCTCCATACCCGCAGCCACGGGAAACTGCTGGGATGAAGGTGAAGCTCATCCGAGGAGATCTCCGTGTCAACATGAGCTTAGAGAGAGGGGGAGAAGGGAATGCCATGAGTCCATTTGAGTGAGAACGTTCGAAATGCCTTGGAAGCCGAAAGACATTAACCTGTGGGGGAACGTCAAGGTGTCTGCCTCTGTGCTACAGGCGTAATAAAAGGGAACGGGGCCTTTGGTAATGGCCCACCCTTGTGGTTGTTCCTATAAATTATATCCTGGGGAGGAAGGGGGTCAGGGAGGGGGGGAAGAAAGTAAAAATGGAACCCGTTCAGGATTCTTTTATTGTAATAGTCTCCAGTTGAGCATAATCACCAAAGCTATAGTGATAAGATTGCCAAAACTAGACAAACATCTGTGAGATGAATTCATCTCGGAGGGGAAGCCAACAGCTTGTTATCATTAAAGAGGCGATGCTCGCTCTACGATTGAACTGCAGGCCGCCTTGTTACTGCGTTTGCGGAAGGCAATTGTACCAGATGTTGGCAACAGTCTTCGGATAGATGACAAGCACCTGCTGTTGAGAAAATTAAGCTGCTCGCTGGCCTTCTTGATTTGGGGGAGCAGGGCAGGAGGAGGAGGGCAGGAGTGACCCTTCCGGTTAGCCTGCTGGAGGGCAAAGAGAAGAGAGGACCAACTCGGGCCGCTCCTCCCACCCTGAACAACTTCGCGCCCTGCTACTTCCTTCAGACAATAACCAAGAGGTCGAAAGAAATCCTGAATGGGAGATAGGGGAAATGTAGAGGAGGAGAACTCTCAGAGGGATGGATGAGAGGGAAAGGATTTAACTTCAAATCTTTCCTCTAATACTTGCTGCATAGCCAGGTGGATAAAGTGCCAGGTCCGGAGTCAGGAAAACCTAAGTCCAAATCCAGCTTCATACACTTCCTAGCTGGGTGACCCTGGGCAAGTCGCTTTACCCTGTTTGTCTCAGTTTTCTTATCTATGAAATGAGCTGGAAAAGGAAATGGTAAAGCACTCCAGTATTTTTACCAAGAAAACCCCCAATGGGGTCATAAAAAAATAGGACACATGTGAAATGACTGAACAAAAACAACAAAAAAGATTTACCACCAGAGGGACCTTAGGCAAGTCACTCAACCTCAAGAGGCCTCTGTTTCTTCATCTGTAAAAAGGAGTCTAAGTTAAATGATTCTAAGGTTCCTTCCAGATCTAAATTTGTGAAACAAAACACTAATAACAGCCCCCCCAAAAAAAACACTGACATAAGGTAGAGGTAGAGAAACATCTCCATCTCAAAGCCATGGCCTTCCCACTCGGCCTTATTCAAAATGTCACCAGCTCCCAGGTTAGCCCAAGTACTTGGGCAATCCAGTTCAGGCCAGAGAGGTAAACAGCCCAGCCAGATCAAATCACTCAGCAGGTTGCTCATAGTAACAGCCTTGGAGATCCTTCAAACCATAATTTTAAAACACAATTGTGGACATTAATCATCATTAAAAGGCAAACAGGCAATTTTCAGGCCATGTCATGCTGACTCAGATGAAAACAAAAGCCCTTGAAAGCAGGAGGAGGGGGAGGCGGGAAAGTAAGGTCTATATATTCTACTCATGCCACCATGGACAAATAACAATCTAGGCAGCCCATAACTCATTTTTTCAGAGCTCCCCCAGTATCCGTTATCCCACCCAAGTGATTCACTCCTAACTTAGAATGTCACAGTTCTCTGCATAGACACTACAAAGAGCAATTTTGACGTGGAAAGCCCTATTATCAGAAAGAGGCTTATAAAATAAAATAAATACGTGTCCTTGGATCGACAAGGGGATAGTGTACCAAAGCCCTGCTTCCCAAACAAGGGCATTTTAGGAACCTATTACGCCCCAATGGTAGGCAAGAAAGTTATGTAATGACTGAGCAAATTGGCTCACTCCTAAGGCATTCACTTTCTGCATTGACAAAGTCCAACAGGGCCATCTTCTCTTTTGCAGTTACAGGAATCCATCAGATACAACCATGGCCATTTTTGGGGACTCCCACAGGGCCCAGGGTACTTCTGATCTAAATGAAGAAATGAAGCCTCCCAATTTCTTTCTGTGGCCCAAATGGATCACGACTGAGCTTGAAACCCCAAGCTTGTCCCAATTCCTGAAGACTTTGTACCCTGCCCATGACACATCTGTCCCATGGGTAGGGTAGCAACGTATCCCCTAATTAGCCTTGGAATGGCACTCACGATGAGCCACAAAATGTGGCAAAATGAGCTTTTTCTGGTGGCTAAGTAGGGAAGTTGTAGGCTTCTAGACTCTTACTAACAAGAGCTCCTTTTTTTTCCTTTCAAGAAAACCCCCTCATTCAAAATGCCCAGAAGGGACTCCCCCTACCCCCCCAAAAAGAGATCTGTTTGCCAGAGAATACAAGAATCAAGGCAGTTTAATTTCACACTCTGTCTGTCTTGGACTCCTTGGGGTAAATTTCATTTCACATTAACAGCCCTGACCCACATGACCACAATGGAAAAATAAGCACCTTCTATCAAATTAAGTTTTTTGGAAGGGGAGTTAAAAATATATAACTATTTTTTGTCTCTTATGTTTGAGTTAGATTTCAATAAAAGTCTGATATGAAAATTAAGAAGGGATTATTTCCGCATTTTCATCTATAGAACAATGGATATTTATAGACATGCCAGTATACACTAGGTACCTTTATACAGGTGTCACTTACTCTGAGGGAAAAAAAATAGACTTCAAAACCTAAATTCTTGGTACAGAATTTTTATAATTTTTTTCAATTATTAAGGGATTTTTAGGAAGGAAGGAAGGAAGGAAGGAAGGAAGGAAGGAAGGAAGGAAGGAGATATGGATCCATTGTATCATAAGAAGCATAGTAAAAATGCATATAAAAGAGAAGGGGAAGGGAGGAGGGAGAAGACTGAATAGTTTTCATGGCGGGGGAAGGGGGGGCGGCCCATGACATGAGCAAATGTGTGTTTAGAAATATCGATTTGGCAGCTGTGTGACAAATGGATTGGAGAAAGGAGAGCCTGGAGGTAGGAAGGCCAGTTGGAAGGCTACTACAACAGTCCAGGCAAGAGGTATTAGGTTCATGAAATGCCTGTAGAGGTGTACAGCCTCCATCATGTCTCCCTACTGACAAGTTGATAAAGTGGGGGAATTTCATTTAGTGATTTCATTGAGTACAGAGAAGAACCTTTCTAAGAGGCTATGGCCAGGGCTATCCCTATGGGGTTCTGGTGGATATATCACACAATTGTCTTTGAAGTCTTTGCACATAAAAGGCATGTAATAAATGTCTGTTAAATCGAATTTAACCTCTTTCGATCTGAATGTCCTCATCTATAAAATGGGGAAGAGAGGAGAGGGAGAATAGGTCTATTTAAGTTTCTTTCTAGCTATAAATTATGATCCAGCATAAATTCCATTCCTATACCCTTAATTTTTTTTTTCTTCCTAAAGTGAATCAGGGCAAAATAAACATCAAAGGTGGCTTTGATAGAGAAATCAGGTATAGCTGATGGGTATGTAGACTGGGAAAGGGCAACCTACCTGTCACTGGTTCCCATGATACCTTTTTTTCTCCCCCTGGCTAGGGTTTGCTGGTAGGGCTCTGGTTACTGAATCCTGAGCTCATGGGTTAGCAGTGAAGATTCCCCCAATGAACTATAGAGACAAATGTGCACGCTGTGCCAGACTAACAGCCAAAGAGGCATGTAGGGGCACACTAGGTCCTTTTAGCCAAAGAGCTTGCCCGGAGAAACTCAGCAGGCACAAGCCCAGAATGTATAAAATGCTCAACCATAAAGCTCAAAACTGAAATGCTCTTTGGGGGAATGGCTTTTAATAAAACTGTCAAAGACACACAGATAGATGTCAGAAAGGGTGGAGGGCGGAGCCTTAGAACTGGCCCATGTTCTAATCCACTGGAATACGTCAACGGAACCCACCTTGGAAATTTCTCGCCAGTGAGTTATGGTGAACACTTCCTATGGGGAGGAAAAATTGTTTTAGGCTCCTTTCCAGTCACATGTGCTCTTTTAATCCTAGTCATATGAAAGAATTATTTATTGAGGATGAAAGTTCCCCCATAGGTATTTTTTAAAGTGCTCGGCACTCAGGAGCACTCTCGTTAAGTCTATAAAGCTGCCTTAAAAGAAAATGTTAAAGCATTTGTCTCATCTGCTTTAAACTGATTTCTTATGGCAGACAAGGACGATTTCCACAAACACTCCCCCTCTCTCAGCAGTTCTGACTCTGTCTAGTGCTCTCCCTGTGCACAGAAATTCTTGGGGACTCCACCATTAGCAAGGTGGTTTTGAATATAAAGGTGACATTTATCACAGTGATAACATTATATACTCAATGAAAGTGGATTATTTGTTCTATTCCTCCCTTGAGAAACTCCTTCCTCTAAGACGACATTTCCTTCTCTGTGTAGTGTTTCTCTTACTACAATATTTCTTTGCCTAGAAAAGACATTGCCTTGCCATATTTATCTCCTTAACATGGAGGTGGAAAACCAAATCTTTTTTTTTTTTTTATCCCCCTAAACCTTTGCATTAAATTGAACAGAACCTACTAATAAAGCATTTCTGATAGGATGGATTTGTTAAAGGATTAGGTGCAATCCTAATTAGATGGCATTTAATAATGCTTTTAATTTTGTGAAGTGACTTTACTTACTCTATCTCATTGGAGCCTTCAAACAATTCCAGGAGGTGAGCATTAAAGGCTGTAATTCATTTCAATTTTACAGATGAGGCAACTGAGGCCATTTCAAGGGGAGACCTGGAACAAAGTCAGGAACAGTGCCTCTGATCAACCCATAAGGGAGGTGGTGGTGTTTTTAAATGAAAAGCACCTCTATTTTTTCTCCAAAAACCAGTACAACATACACCATAAAGCTGGCCTTAAAATATTTACCTCTGCATCCAATTATAAAAGCCCTGGAAACCTCAACAACCTGATTTATAACTAATCCCCTTCCATAAATTACATCTTTTGCTACAGACCACCTAAAAACTGGCTTCCTGTAAACAAATCACTCTGTTGGTTTTTTTTTAATGTTAATTAAATCCTTATTTTGCTTTTTCAAATGGAAGAGTTTGCTTCTCACTACACTAGGACAGAATTTATTATCATTAAACTGCTTGGAAAAAAAGCTCAGGGTTCCTAAGGAACCCAAAACATAGCCTATTTCCAAACACTCCATGTCAACAGAAGTCTACCACTCTAAGCCCAGTCTAGTAGAAAGAGAATGAGATTTGGAATAGAAAGATAAGGGTTTGATTCTAGGACCTCTCCTTCAATAGTTCTGAGAACAGGAATAAGTCACATAATCTCACTAAGCCTCAGTTTCCTCACCTCTAAAACAGGAATCCTAATAAACCTAGTTCACAGGGCTATTGTGAAAGAGAGAGAGAGAGAGAGAGAGAGAGAGAGAGAGAGAGAGAGAGAGAGAGAGAGAGAGAGAGAGAGAGAGAGAAAACTTGGAAGTGTCTTAAGCGCGCCATAAGGCTAAGTTATCATTACTACCTGTGTAAGTTTGAGTAAGTCATTTAACCTCCTCTGTAAAATGAGAGGGTAGGGTTAGAGGATGTCTAAAGCCCCTTTTAGCTCAAAATCCTAAGATAACTATCAAGGACTCCTTCTGGTGTGTGATTACATTTCATTTTGCCTCTCTCCCTCCCCAAGTCCTTATTTTTCTGTCCAGCCAGGGTTTCAGCAATGACATCTGTTGAGTACATCCATTGTTTCCCTAGCAACCCAGCCCTGCTCTTTCTCTCAAAGGCATTCTACTCAGCCCAACAACCCCCATTCCTCCCCCACCCCAATTATCCAGCCCGGTGAATCTCTCCCTACCAGAGGAGAGCAGCCCCACTTGTTGAATAGGTAGAAATAGGTTGGGGGGAGGAAGGGGATTCAAACCAAGGAAAATTCATGGGATTCATGAGATCCAAGATTCAGGGCTGGAAGGAAGGCAGAGGCCATATGCTCCAAACCCCTCCTTTCACAGAAGAGTCTATTGAAGCTGAGACACTAAGTGAGGTACCCAAGGTTGCAAGCCAGGGCCTCTAAGTTGGTTGTTCTTTCCATTACCTGTAGTCAAAAATTAAGTTCCATGATTCAATAAGCATTTTTTCAACAGATATTGTATGCTGCTGGCATAAGGCAGGAAAAGCTGGGTGGTACAATGGAGAGAGCCCTGGGCGGGGAGTCAAGAAGACCTAAGTTCAAATTCTGTCTCAGGCACTTCCCAGTTGTGTGATCCTAGGCATGTCATTTAACTCTTGACCTCAGTTTCCTCATCTGTAAAATAAGGTAGAGAAGGAAATGGCAAACCACTCTAGTATCTTTGCCAAGAGAAGCCTAAATGGGGTTACGAAGAGTTCAATAGCAAGAAAGCACTGAAAAAAGCCAAAAAATTGTATGCTGGGTCCTGTGTATGCTAGGTGCTAGAGAAAGAAAGGCAAACAAAATAAGCAAACATAAGCTACCCTTAAGGAACTTACATTTGGCCAGGAAGCTGATGGCCTAATACAAGAATTTAAACACAAAGTACAGGCAAGTTTTTGGTTTGTTTGGGGTTTTTTTTTTGTCCAGTCCTGAGATACATGGAAGAAAGGAACTCTCAAAGGGAAAACTCTGGGATCTCCAATAACTCTGCAATTTACATTCTCAGAGAGTTCCCTGGGACACTGAGAAATTATGGGATTTTTTTTCCTGAACTCACTCAAGGTCCTACCACTAGCATATATCAAAGGTTCAATTTGAACCCAAAACTTCCAGATTGCCCAAAACTGCTTTATTTATAAATCAATTTCAGAAGGGAAAAAAGTCTAGAAGTGGGCAGCTGTAATGTATTCAAAGACCCAGGGAAAAGAGAGGGACAGAAATTAACTCTCTGGAAGTTTCCCGCTTTTCCCTCCAAAGTTTCCCAACCTTATTAATTCTGGCCTTTTCTATTCCCTCCCCGGACATCTCCTGGCCCACCCTCCCTCCCTGCCAGCCACCACCACAGCCACCACCACCACCACCTTTAATCTAGGCTTCCATTTCATTCTTAAGGGCCTGTGATTACTCTAATTCAGCATTCAGATGACTTCATTTCCGCTCAAGTGCACCAGGTCAACTTCAATAGAAAAAGGAGGAGGAGAAGAAAAATAATCAGCTAAAAGCTATTAAGTATCAGCCAAGGAGCTCCTGGTTGGTTCTAACAGTCTTCAAAAACTCCAACACAACCCAACCACCCACTTGTCCAGTAACTGCACATTCAGATTTTTCTGGGGCTCTCACTGTTCCAGCTTAGACTGTTCCCGCTCAGAATATGAATAGAGCCCAGATCTGCCTTTCTGCTGTTACTAATTCACAAATATTCAATCTGAGTGTACAAGGGCTTTTTTTTTATTTTTATTTTTTTCAAACTTAAAGGATAGGAGCTGGTCACTTTCCAGCATGCTTTGGGATGGAACAGGGGTTAGGAGAGACTACTTAAAAAGTACCAAGGAGTAAGACTGGAGGGGGGTAGGGAATGCAATCCTATTGACCCTGAAAAACAATAAAATTTCCATATCAATGTCCAGTGCAGGAAACAATGGAATTCAAAATGGGTGCCAAGTCTAAATGAACTGGGCTCTCTGTCCAATGAGACAACTCCTTCTCCTTGCACCCCCTGGCACTAGGCTGAACCACAATTTAATGTCCACTTTCAAATCCCCCAGAAATGAAGCCGGAGAGAAAGACTCCCTTTCTCATGCTAACAACTCTATTGTAAGTGATGTCTTCAGAGGCCACAGCCAGGGCCTCTGGGAAAGCCAGCCCACAGAAGCTGGAGTGCTCCAGGATCCAGGGGTCCTTAACTCATTGCTGCCCAGACAGCTGAGCGCCCCCAAGGGCAGTCCTTCCCATAGTCCTCCTCTGAGCCTTTGAAAAAGTGGCAAACCCAAACTTCGAAGAAAGGAACGACAACTTTTAAACTAGTTTGCACCCAAGCAGATGCCAGATCTGGGAAACATTAAGAGCATGCCTCCTTCTGCTTGACTGAAAGGAAAACTTTGAATAAAGAGCAGGCTTCCAATGAATCAGAAATTCATGACATCTTAGCTGAATGGGCTCTCAGTCTACTAGATCAATCAATGTCTTAGATTACAGAGAAAATGGAAGTTTTCAGGGGACCGGGGCTTGGCTTCTGTTTGGTTTTTGTGTACACCGTGCCGGGCTTATATTGGCTTCTAAATCGTAAGTGGGCAGCCAGGTGGGTCAGTAGAAAGATAACTTGGCCTGGAGTTGGAAAAACCTGAGTTCAAATCTGGCCTCAGACACTTGCTAGCTGTGTGATCCTGGACAAGTGACTTCACCCCATTGGCCTCAGTTTCCTGATCTTTAAAATGAGCCAGAGAAGGAAAGAGGCAAACCACTCCACTTTCTTTGCCAAGAAGACCCCAAATGGGGCCAACTAAAATGGCTGAACAATAAAATAATATTCGTTTAGTTGGATTGCTTTGGAAAGTGAGGCACGGGTTAGGGAACTTGCCCAGGACACAAAGCTAATTAGTAGTAGAATGATCTTTTTTTTCCCCCTTGCTTGCTACTCGAAAGAATGAATGTTTTTAAAAACATAAGCATAAGAGCAATGATGGTAAGATATTTGAATAACAACAGATGGGCATATTTTTGTAACAAGAGGAAAAAAGTTTTCTTAGAAATCTATTAACAACTTCACTGAACAGTAATGAGATCAGGGTGGGCAGCAGGACTGGGGAGTTTAACATACATTCATACAAACACTTCAAATCTTTCTAATAATACCAGCAAGTTGGGTAACCCCAGGGAAAATCAATTAAGCTTCCCCAGCCTCAATTTCCTCCTCTCTAAAATGGGAATGATAAATACCTTTAGGCTCCCAGTTCACAAAGAGACAGTGAGGCTCTAAGGAGACAATACAAGCTCTCTAACCTCTCTAGTTTCTGCCATAGCTCCTAGTTGCTAAATTCCTAGTTAACTCTCAATCAATGATCCTATGAAAACCTTAAAGCTTTGTGATATGTCAATGCCAGTAGTCACAGAAGTCACTTCTTTTTTAAACATGTATTTACTCTTTTACAAGTGATTGTTGCTGTTAACACTTCTAACAATAATAATCCATATAATGGAAACTTCACAAGGGGGGACAACAGAAACGTGAAGTATTTGTTTTTTTTTTTTTAAACCAGCCAGACCTCAAAGATTATATAACCAGGGGAGAGGGAGGATAATTCTTTTGTTCCTAAATGCTGCCTGCCACCCCTGCCCTACAATCTATCTAGCCCCGGTAGACACTGGAAAGCCCAACTCGAGAAGGATCCAGAATCCTCCTAATCCTAAAAGGGCATGAGTCTGGGTCACACAGACCTGCCTGAGGTCAGGGGGCTCAAATAAAATCACCACCTCCTCACGATCCACTTCCGAGGGAGGAGTTGACACAAACCAGACAGGGAATTAACAAAACATATGGACAGCATCACCTGTCTTCTGGGCTAGAGGAGGGAGAAAATTATATGCACAGAAGAAACCTTTGGGGATGATAAGAGTTGAAAAGGAATCCTGTCTTCCCTCCTTTTCTCCCCCACCCTCTCCACCAAATCGCCCAAGATACTTCAAGGAACCCAGGGAACCCAACATCAAAGGTCTCCAGTATTCAGAATAAAACTAAACTAAACTAAACAAGTGCCAAGGAAAGGGGGAGTTGGGATGTTGACAATTTTCACTCAGGTTTCTGAAACTCAGTTCAATCCACCTGTATAAACCCTTTCTGATGAAGGATGCCTTCTGGGAGCTTTGATGCCCACAAAAAAACAGACAGGACTTTTGTTTTTCAGGTCTCATCTGAAAGAATCACAAAGAGCTAACTGCAGAGGGCTCAGGATATCTAGCCCAAGCATTTGGAAGAGATAAAGCTCTACCTCAGGAACACTGGCTGCTTTTAAGAATATTTCATTTATTTATTTGCCCAAAGTCCTTGCCTTTCAGATTTCAAAGGAAGTTTTAATATTTTCATTCTTGGTATTACTTTCCTCACAGGTTGAGCATCAAAACAAGAAGGTTGCACGGGCTCTGGCAGACAGGCCAGCTGCTACATCTACGGACCCAGATCTGGAACTGGGATTAACAAGTAGAAACATAGTCTATGGGCTTCTTCCTGGCCTCTTCCCAGGAGGAAAGCGCCGACAGCCTCATTACAAAGTTTTTTTATTTTATTACAAGAGCAAAATTCACCTTCTTGCTTGCTACTAAATAAATAAATAATAATAATAATAATAATTTTTAAGATAAACTTATTTTAATATGTTCAACTAGAACTCTAGGGACAGCTAGAGTACCAAGCACCTGAGTCGAAAGAAGACTCGTCTTCCTGAGTTCAAATCTCGTCTCAAACACTTTCTAGCTCTGTGACTTTGGGGAAGTCATTTTGCCTCGTTTGCCTCAGTTTCCTCATCTGTAAAATGGGCCGGAGAAGGAAATGGTAAAACCTCTCTCTAGTATCTTTGCCAAGAAAACCCCAAATGGGGTCATAAAGAGTCAGACACGATAGAAACAACTACACAACAACAACAAAACCCTAACCTAACAGCCAATGGGTCTCTACTCTCTTTTGGGGATGATTCCTCTGGAGGAAGTGAAGGAAAAAAAAGGAGCTCGAGATACTGATGGTTACCTAAAGAGCCACCTTTATTTAAGTCTTCGGCAAACCACAGGGGCTGCAGGTAGAGAAAAGGGTTAAGGCCCCATGTCAGACAAGGAATCCTGGCATGAAACCAGAAGGGACATGGGAACCAGGGCAGCTGAGTTACAAAAGCTTGATTGTAGCAGCCTATTGGATTGGAAATGACTTGTAGGCCTAATGAAACTGAACTCTGGCAGGAAAACAGAATGAAAGGAATGAGACAATCAAAGGCAGGAACAAAGGGAGCCGAGTTGTTTCAGCTTAGCAAAATAAGCTCACTTTGTTGTTGGGGAAAGCCAAAGCCGATTAGGATAAACCAATGACTAAGCATAAGTCTTCCAAACTAATTACACAGTTCACCATGTGAAGTATAATTGGAAGCCTCAAAATAAGGACTGCTTTACTTTCACAGGAGTTATAGAAAGTGAGCATTACTAGGCAGGAACTCACGCTATCTTTGCCTCCAACAGCTTAAAGGGACAGAACAGCTATATCCTGGGAGAAGGAGAGAATTCATTAAGTTTAAAGGCCTCCTGTTTGATCTCCAAAATCCTATAAGTGAGAATTTAAGACGCCAGTGCTTGAAGGAGGGGGTCTAAAGGAAGGGAAGGGGAAAAAAAAACATAACACAGAGGCAGAGGCAGGCACAGAAAGACGTTTCTTTGATCCCTATACGTTTTAATAATAATAATCCGGGAACATGTTTATTTTATGCAGCTGTATGGAAAAAGTGGGGAGAGTTATATGTGCTTCCCACCCCTGGCCCGTTTTTATATGAGCTAGGAGACTGGGAGGATAAGGGCTGGACCTGTGATCTCATTACTATAAGAAATTCCTCGATAAGAAGACTATTTCAAAACAAATGGAGTCAATGCCTCCTCTGAAACTTCTACTCTTAGCCCTGAGATGAAGTGATTTTTCCAGGGTCACAGAGCCAGGACTTGAACTTTGACCTGGGTTCAAGCTGGACTGACTTGGAGGCCAGCTGTCCATCCATTAGGCCACAATTCAAGTCTTCTCTCATGAATGAAAAGTGTCTTGCAAACATCAAAGTCCAGACTTAGTACTTCACTAGAGGATGGAGTCCCTCCACTAAGGCACATGAGGAAGAGCTCAGTCATTTATAGTATCTGATTAAGCGACTTACACAGAGTTAAATAATCCTGTGTCAGAGACTGGATAATATAAATGCCATCTATTACTATTACTATTAGTATCTTGTTCAGTCCTTTCAGTCATATTCCAACTCTTTGTGATCCTTTTGGGGTTTTCTTGGCAAAGATACTGGAGTGGTTTGCCATTTCCTCCTCCAACTCATTTTACAGATGAGGAAACTGAGGCAAACAGGGTGAAGTGACTTTCCCAGGGTCACACAGCTAGTGCCTGAGGCTTGCTATGAACTCAGATCTTTCTGATTTGGGCCACACAGCTGCCCTAAGTGTGTCTACACATGCCAATATATTATACTGAAGATAAATCATTCTTACAGTGGATTAGTGCTGATGGACATTTGTATAGTTGCATCATCCTAGCTAATTATCCCATCAGGTGTTTGGAAAATAAATAAAATCAACATACTTTAACCTTTTGTTAATGATTTAAGATAATGTTGATTTATATAGGTCTCTTTGCCCCAATCCTCCTAAAAGGCTATTAATTGCTTTCAGTCAGTCCCATTTCTCCATCCTGGCTTATCTGCTCTAACTTAATTTAGGAAGAATTAAAAAGGAAAACAACTAAACTTGTTAATAATGATAATAATAATCAAAACATACATATAATTCTCAGTCATTAGTATACAGCTTACAATTATTAAAATGATGATGCACAGGCTTTGTAACAGCCAAGAAGCCCAAGTCTCAGTCCAAGTTCAAAACCAGCCTCAGACATTTATTAGTTGGGTGGCCCTATGCAAGTCACTTAAATTCTGTATGCCTCAGTTTCTTCATCTGTTAAAAAGGAGATAATAACAACGCCTGCCTAAGGTAGCCGTGAATATCAAATGGGATATCTGTAAATCACTTTGTAAACCTTAAAAGCACGATGTGCTATTTAATGCTAGCTATTATTATTTATGAAACAAAATACACTGATTATATTACTATGGGCAAGGGGGCTAGTTGAGGGCTATTCTACCAGTCTCTGCACACAAAAGCTCATCTATAATCCAAGGGCATTAAGCCACAGTCAGACTTCATTACATTCACATCCTACCAATTTGGAAAATGGCAATCATTCAGATCGTGCATTTGTAATTCTCCCTGAGAGGGTAGTTAGAAATAATCCCTGAATTCTAGGTTATTGCTCACAAGCATGATAAAGCTAGTCCAGAGTTGTCTTGCTTTTGTTTTGTTTAAACAGGGCCAGGTTTAAAAAAATTCAGGATTCAGCCTTAGGGATCCAGTCCCCGATTGTTATGTTTCCAACACACATAACCTCTACCCTGATGCCTCAGCCTAATGTAGGGGTGACCTTGTGGTCTCAAAAACTAGCACGTCCTACCTAGTAATGGGCCGTTATCTGTTATCTGAGAACTGGTCCACCTAAGCTTCAGAGCTTTTGCCACCAATCCAACTGAATTCAAATGAATAGCTAGTTGGCAGAGTAATAAGTTTTCTACAAACTTCCTCATCCCAAAAACTATAGAAAAAAGGAACTATATAACAGATAGGGAATCCAGGCAGCTAGGGGGCACAGTGGAGAGGGCCAGACCTGGGATCAGAAAGACATAACTTTAAATTCAGATACTTCTAGCTGTGTGACCCTAGGCAAGTCCCTTAACCCCAACTGCCTAGCCCTGAAAACTCTTCTGTCTTAGAACTGATAATACCAGGGGGCAGCTAGATGATTCAGTGGATGGAAGGTCAGGCCGAGAGAAAGGAGAACCTAGGTTCAAACCTAGCCTCTGACACTTCTTACCTGTGTGACCCTGCACACACCATTTAACCACCAATTACCGAGCCCTTACTGCCCTGCCACCATAGTATTAATTCTAAGACAGAAGGTAAGAGTTAAAAAGAATTGATACTAAGACAGAAGTATGGATTTTGAAAAAAAAAAAAAAAACAACAAAAACCCTATGTGTACACTGTGGTCCCCAGAGTCACAAAAAGACATGCTTGAACAACTCAACAACAACAATGTTATATCCAAATAAACAGAAATACTGCACAAAAGCAAAAAATGCCAGAAAGATACCAGAGAACCGAAATACTGAAATACTCGACTTCTTCACAGTTAGGGCCAAAAACCAAAGCAAACCTCCTTAGTTGGTTTTTTGAGGTTTGGCTAGGACAGTGGGACATCCCTCCTTTCACCCACCAAGACAGTAACTTGGCCCAAACCCCTCTCCTTCTCTCCTCACATTCCCCAAGCAGTGGGGGCAGACATGGATTCTGCTGAGCTTGAAGGCACAAGAGAGCAAGAGAAAGGGGGAAGGGGGATGTAAGACTGGGCAGCACAGAGCATAATGCTGGGCTGGTTACAGGTTCTATGCCAGAGAGACAGCAAACACAGCTGGGGCCAGCCCTCTCCCAGCAGAGTGTATACTCTGAGCAGAGAATCTGGCTGGGTTCCTTTGTCTCCCCAAATGGTCTGTGCAGCAATGGAAGGACAAAGAGGGAAAGCAGGGACAAGCATTTAGGAATATGTGGAAGATAAGACCCAAAGTCTACAATGAAGGAAGCCTGATAAAATAACTATCTCATAAAGAGATAAATCCAACAGAAGAGAAAATGAGAAAAAAAAAAAAATCAAAGCACGATGAACAATTATCATCCAGGGAGGTGGTACAGCGGTTGGAGTGCTGGGCCTAGAGTCATTGGTTATTGTTCAGTTGTGTTTGACTCTTCATGACCCCATTTGGGGTTTTCTTGGCAAAGACACTGAAGTGGTTTGTTATTTCCCTCTCCAGCTAGTTTTACAGATGAGGAAACTGAGGCAAACAGGTTTAAGTGACTTGCTCAGGATCACATAACTAGTAAGAGTCTGAGGCTAGATTTGAACTCAGAAAGATGAATCTTCCCAATTCCAGCATTCTACAGACTATGCCACATAGGGGCCTGGCCTATAAATGTTAGCTATTATAATTATTATTAGCTTAAGTTAAGGGGGAAATGATCCAAAATTCCCTAATTAGAGAATCCCATAGATTCTTTGCGAACAAGAACTCTCTCTTACCTTTCTTTGTATCTTCAGCACTTAGCACAGTGCTTGGCTTGTAGTTGGTGCTTAATAAGTGCTTGCTGACTAACTCCTCAGAGCTTATAGCAAGAAACTCCAGAATGGTTCAAAAGAGAAACAAAGCTCTTAAATTAAATAGTAGAAAGGAAATAAATTCAGAAACCAAGGTTATCACTGCAAAATTTTAAAGACAAATGAGAAGGTAGAAAAAATAAAAAAGACAATGGGGAATATTTCTAAATAAGCAGACACTCTGAAAGGGAAAACAACAGATCTGGAACACAAAAATATAAAATAGCGAAGCAAAGTTGGCATAAGGGAAGCAAAAGGCAATTATAAAATACATGAATTTTGATAGGTAAAATGGCAGACCCTGAGACCAAGTGAATGGCTTTCACTTAAAGATCATTAGTCTACTAGGAAAAAAAATGACATAAAAAAAACCTGAACATCTATGGCAAAGAATACAATTAAAATTAATAAATTTTAGAATATAGACAAGAAATTAAAAGCAAACATCATTGCCAGAGAAATTTGCCATACTTGAAAACTCATGAACAAATTTCATAAACAGCCAAGAAAGTCTTTCACTTATGAAAGAAAGCAAATTAGAATAGTCAAAGATTACTCTGTTGTCATGAGAACTGGAGAAAAGAAGGGAATAGTATAGCCTCAAAAGTCAGGATGCTTAAGCTACAACCTAAAACAACATATCCTCTAAAGCTAAATGTTTTTAAAAAGTTGGTCTTTCAATAAAAGAGAAACATTACAGACTTTGGGAGAGTTTTTTTTTTTAAGCAAAATATTCAACTTGTGAATGCTTTAAGAAAGGGGAACAAAAGAGGAAATAAGCATAATTATCAGGAAATTACTCAAATAAGTAAAGATTAATTCAGTTAAATAATCATTTATAATAAATATGGTCAAGGCATTTCTTAGATAAAAATAAAGTGGCTCCAGGCTTTAAAGAGGTTACATTAATTTGGGAGTGAAGAGAAGAAACCAACATATACGTAGATAAGTAAATACAAAATATGAAAAGGAAGGGAGGAAGAGAAAGAAAGATAAAGAGAGAAAAGAAAGATAGTTAGAGAGAAACAAAGAGAGCAAAAACAGCCAGAAAGGAGAGACAGATAGGTTTCACTAGCTGTATGACCCTGGACAAGTCACTTAACTTCTCAGGGCCTCAGTTTTCTTATCTGTAAAATAAGGAGGATGGACTCTATAGACTTCTATACTCGTTTCTAGCTCTGATTCTACAAAAAAAGTAATGAGACTTTCATTTTACCAAAAAACTGTGTTTAAGGAGGTTGTTTTGCCACAGATAGGTGCTTATGTTCTCTTATAGTTCCCACCAGAAGATACTCTTTTTTAGAATAGCATTTTAAGAGGCTGGTAAATGTGGGAGGGTCCAATATTGCAAATTTTCTTATAAGAAAACCAAGTTTCTTGTCATATGGCTGTTAAAAATAAACAGTAAAACTCTTTAAAAAGAAAAGAAAGGAGAGATAGAAATGGAGAGAGAAAGGGAGAGGGAAAGAAAGGAGAGAGAAAGAACAGAGAGAAAAGAAGATAGACAAAGAAAGAATAACTCAATGGAAACAGGAAAAGTCTGATGGAAGAGGTATCTCTTTGGAGGAAGAGAAAAGGGTATTCTAAACTAGGTGATTTTCAAAGAAAGTGGGAGGGAAGGGAAGGGAAGACTAATGAAAAGTGTTCATTAAGGTGTGAAGGGATTGCAGTCCTTTATCAGTGGAGGAAGCATACAGAGATAAAATCTTATCTCCTTTAAAGTAATAGAATAAATATCAGGCAAGCTACTGTTTGTTTGTTTTTTATTAACATGTCATTTTGTTTATTGGCATCCATTCATATCTCCATTTATGATATGTACTGTATTTAAAAGTAATTAAACTTTTTAAAATTGTGACCAAGATTTTTCCCTAAGTTTACCGGTTCCCACAACACACAACTAACCTCCCACCTGTTGTTCCAAAATGGACTCAGAGAACAATTGACTCAGAAAGTGCCCTTGAAATGATCTCATCCAACCTCATCATTTTTTAGAAGAAAATTCACACCTCAGAAGAGATGAAATGACTTTTACAAAGTCTCACACCCAGGTAGCAAGCAACATCAGAAGTAACTTGAGAGCTGGCTGGCATTTATGTTTCATTGTTTTCCAATGACAAGGCCAAAACACTACACAAGTCTGGTGGCTTGAATTATAAGCCTTTTTTGAGACTGGACCAATTTGGTGACCTCGTTTAAAATATAAACAAATAGGTCTATTCCCCACACCAGGGTTTTAAACCAGAAAATCTTGTGTCAGGAAAGCTGGAGGGAAAAAGTACAGATGTCCATTCCCAAGTGTCTATCTCCATATTTAAGTGATTTCAAGTTCCTTTGGTGTGTCATTCTATGTTCACTACACTGAGTGTAGGGTCACCCACTACAGCCAAACTGCTAAGCTTACTTGATTGTTATTTGAAACAAACAGCTAAAGAAGTAAAGAAGAAGACCCCCAGCTATGTCACCCTGGGCAAGTCACTTAATAGCAAATGCCTCCCCACCCTTGTTTCTCTTCTGCCTTAGAACTAATACTAAGACAGAAAGTAAGGGTTTGGTTTTTTTTTTTTTTTAATTACATGCAGTAAGGAAAGGTTTCCACGTGTGCTGAAATATAGAATCCAAAACAACAGAATCCTGTAGGGTTCCCTATTTTATGGGGAGATGGATACAGTGCTGCCAGGAAAAATTAGGATTGAAATCCTGAGTCTTGGACATTTATTTGCTATGTGACCATGGAAAACCTGTTTCACTTTTGAGCCTCAAGTTTCCTCATCTGTGAAATAGAAGTGTTGATACCAGTTTCTACCTCACAAGATTGTTGTTATTTATGGCTATTATGAGATAATGCATACAAGAACTTTGCAACCTTTAATCATCATCATCATCATCATCATCATCATCATCACATTTGTTTCCTTCTAGACTCTATTAATGGACACATATTCACAGGATTTTAGTTAAAGGGTCATTTAATTCTTTTATTTATAAGGGTTTTCTCTTCCCGGACATGATTACATGTTCCTTGAGACTGGGATGATTTTTTTATTGTTTTGTTTTAATATCTCTTTTCTTAGTGGTTGGATCTAACTTGGAAAGACATAAGAAACTGGACAAAGTAGGTGACAAAGCACGATTCCAGAGAACCCAAGATGAAGTGTGGATGAACTCAAGATGAACACTGAGACATACATTTCTAGTCATAGCCAATATAGGGATTTGTGTGATTACTTGATTATACACATTTGTATGTTATAAGGATTTGACTTTTTTTCCCCCTTTTTTAATGGCAGAGATGAGAAAGAAAATAAATGCTTGTTTCTTCAAAAGAATGAAAAACAAAAAAAGTTCATGGATATATTATGCCTAGAGGAATTAAGTCTTATACTTTGACCCATTAGAATTCTCATGCAATCCGTCTAGAGTCCTAAAAGGTAGACAGACGCAATTCACAGGGACAGAAGATGAGCCCAAATAAAATAACAGGATATTCTGAGAACAAACCAAGAGGAGATGCAAGCATCTGTATTAAAAACTATTATTATCATTAAAAATATGAGCTAAGAGAGCATTATGGTTTTGATATATCCAAAAGCCTCCTTAGTCTTTTAATAAAAGGTTTGATAAGTTTACACATCCTGCCGGATTCTGTAAATGTTACTGAAAAATTAAATGAGTGGTTTTAGAAACAGTAAGTACATTTGTGTGTGTGTGTGTGTGTGTGTGTGTGTGTGTGTGTGTGTGTGTGTGTGTGTGTGTGTTTGTTTGGGGCAGGGGAGGAGGGGTGGAACTACTGTTACCCCATTCTCTGACAAAAGCAGAGCTCTTCTAAGAACCTGTATATATACCTCCTGCGATTTTCCAGTCTTGTAGAAAAGAGAATTAAGTGGGAAGAATTCAAAAAAACTCAAGCCAAGTAAGGGGAACCAGCAGAACAATACACAAAGTAGCCACATTGCTATAAAAGAAAATTATCTGAATGACACCAGGACTCAGATCAATGCTAGAGCCAGTCACATCAGCAGAGGATTGAGGTAACAATGTGTGGTCTGTAGTTTGGCAAAAGGCACATTTTGTCAGGAATAGTAAATATATTGGCGGGATGGGGTGGGAAGGTTCTTAACTTATATGGGAAAGCCATTTTGGGGGCATGATCTTGGGAAATGTTAACTATGGGTAAAAATTATCAGTAAGACTTTAAAAGAGTAAAAAAAAAAAAAAAAAAAAAAAAAAAGAAAACCAAAACAACAAAAAAAGCTGAGACAGGGGCCCAGATTCCAGCCCTGTCTTTTATCAGCTATATGACAATCGCCAAATCACTCCACTTTTTTTTAATCTGTAAAATGGGTGTGATACTTATACTATATAACAGATTGTTGAAGCATATAAGTGTTTTGTAAACTGTAGCACATTACATAAATGGAAGCTATTTTTAGTAAAAATCCAGTGCTAGGAAGATTAAGCATAGACTATATTACATATATGCCCTCAGTCACTTATAGTGTGTAGGTTTGCAAACTTGCTTTTTCCCTCTCCTTCATTTTTATTCTCTGCTACAAGGGTTGGATCTCTAGGTCAGGGAGAACGGAAAGACAATCAGAAATGCAGCTGCTGTAAAAACAAAAGATGCCAGTAAAACACATTTTAAAGATATTTAAAATCAACCATTTTAAGTGTGTTTTGTAGTAAGATTTTTTGTCTTTAAAGTGGAAGATGAAACCTAGAGGTAGGGGTTTAGAGGAAAGAGACAGCATAGTGACAGGCAAAAACCTGTTTGGAGCACTGCAATGATTTCCCTAAGCAAAGTCAATTTCCTTTATATCTATCTATCTATCTATCCTTCAATATGTTTATAAAATTCTAAGACAGGTTAAGACTTGAAGGGAAAAAAAAATCAGGATTCTCTACTCACAAACGAGAACATCTCTACTACCCTCACTCCACAGCAGGCTCATCATGGGATCAACATATACTCTACAATGAAAATCAGAGGCTTCAACTTCTTCTAGACTCTCCCCCAAGCAAGGGATTATTAGGTGTTAGATGACACTCGCCTGGTATTTTAAGCCAGCCTTCCAGAGTACTATGGCCTTCTCAGCATTAATCATCACTCACCCAAGGGAGTCAGCAAATGGCTATTTGTAAAGTTGTTTCAGAATCAACCTTGAGGGACAGCTGTGTCAATGTGCCAAATGACAAAGGACAGGAATGGGGGGGGGGGGGTTGATTTTCTGTTACTCGGCTTCAATGCCCCAGAGTTAGTTAGTAAGAATCTGCAGCAGGATTTGAAGCCAGCTCTTATTGCCTGCCCATGTAGTTCCCTATCAACTGCTGTAGGCATTCTTAACCTGGGATCCACAGGTAACCCAACCACGAGGGAGGGGTCCAGGAACAGATTTCAAAGGGTTCATGAACAAAGAAGGGGAAAATTTATATTTTTATTTTTCACTAAGTTCTAAGTAAAATTAAGCATTTCTTTCAATTAGTTAAAAACATTAGGTTTCAACAGATTGCCAAAAAGTCTGAGAAACAAAAGTTAAGAATCTCTGCATTGTTACATGCTGCCTTTCCATCATTTGAAAAACTTAAGGACTTTCTGATGATAATAATAGAAAAAGACTGGGCATGCCTAGACAATGACAAACATCCTCTAAATCAGAGGTCTGCAAGGGAAATTGGAGTCTAAAAGGGAAGAGTCAAGAATACCACTGAGTCTACCCCAGAGTTAGGATATGCACACACTATGAATTAAACTGGAAAGCAGAAAGGGAGGAAATGGTGAAAAGGCAAGGATACTCTGAGCCACTTGGTGGCCAGATTAGCCATCCTGAGTCTGACTCAAACTGCCCAAGGTCAGTAGGGACTGAGGAAGATCCAAGTTCAAACCCTAACTCAGTTCCTGGCTGTGTGACTCTGGAAAAATTACTTTACCTCTCTCTGCCTTGGTTTCCTCATCTGTAAAATGGGGATAATAAGATCACTCCACAGTTCAGCTAAAAAACTCTATGTAAAGAGTTTTGCAATCCCCAAAGTGCTATATAAAAGTGAGCTATTATTATTATTATTCCAGGACTGCAATGGGGACAGCTACATAATGGCTGCCCTACTTGAAATCAATTCAACAAACATTTTAATTAAGCACATACTGGGCACCATACAAGGCACTATGCTGGGTGCTTGAGCACAATACACAAGAAAGGTGCCTCTCCCAGGAAAATGTCAAACTCGATGGGACCAGATTCCCCATGTAAACAGGGCAAAAAGGGGGGCCTTGAGGCAGACGTGAATACACAGCAAAAAGACCACACTCTTTCCTGACTGATTTATGGCTCTAAATGTTGCTCCCAGCCTGTTCTAGGCAATGGTGGCCTTAGGGATATTTTTATTGCCATCTCACAGACCTTCAGCCTAAGAACTCTAAACAGCTATAGGTTGGATACATTCATAGGCTCTCCCTTGGGTGTCTTAGCATAGAAGGGCTCAGCTGTACAGAACCCAAGAAAGCCTCCTCTATCCATGTTTGTTTCTCTCTCCTCTTTATCTCTATCTCTGTCACGGCTCTGTTTTTCTTTCCTTCCCTCTTTCATCTACCTCCCTCTCCCCTTTTGTCCCTCTGACCCCTAATCTCTGTCTCTGTCATCCCCCTGGGTTTATTATAGTTTCTGCATATTTTTTCTTCCTCCTTACAAAAAAACAAACATAGGATTTCAATGGCTTTGGGCTTTTTCATTTGGATGCATTGTAGACATAGGAAGATATAGATGAGAAAGTCTTGGGTATTACTACACTTAAAGGAATAGAATAAATTTCACACTGAAATTGAATTTGCTTCTTTTTTTACATTTTTGTGCATTTCACTGGTGCCTTTTGTCTTTACCTCAGTCTTTCCCCAACTCACTACCTCTCCCCTGATTCAACTCTTTCAGTGCCAAAAGAAAACAATTCAGCAAAATCATCCAATACACAAACCACACTTGATAATGTATATTCTGTCCCATTAGTCCTCCCCTTCTGTCATGAGGGAAGAGATATGTCTCATCATCTCTTCTCTGAGATATGCACAGGCTTCTCCATTACTCAGCATTCAACTTCCTTTTACTGATCAGGTTCCTTTATAATTGTTGTAATCACTGTACCTCTTGTTCTGTCAGTTATGCTTATTGTATTCTGTGTGGGTTCATGCAAATCCTCCCATGTTTGCCTGAAATTCAGTCAATGTATTTTCCAGAAAGCAATAGAGTCAGGCCAGCTGTCTGATGACTAAGAGCTCTCTTCTCTAGTTTCTGTCAAAACCACTATCACCTGAGGCTCATATTCCAAATCCTCAGCCACTTATTCTCCATCCTTCCCCCATCTCTTAGCCCCTCTCCCCTATGCGATATCTAAATGCCCACAAGATTAGACTGAAAGGTCAGGTTGTCTGCTCATACAACACAATGAATTCACTACAAGTCTCGCCCTTCCCTCCTAACTCCTACTGATTTCACCTGAATTTAGAAATGAACATGAAGTCATCCTAAGCCCTTCTGAAGAAAACAAGAGAACTCCAATTACTTTCCAAATATCAAGTAGAAAACTTCAGGCTCTACCCTCCAACAGCATAGGTACTTACCTTGCCAAACTGCTCAAAATATTGCTTTACATCTTCCACAACTGTATTTGCAGACAGTCCGCCCACAAAGATTTTCTTTGTCCTTGTGACCATCTGAAATAAATAGAGAGAGAGAGAGAGAGAGAGAGAGAGAGAGAGAGAGAGAGAGAGAG
>NC_058133.1:178793427-178804318 GCF_016433145.1 Gracilinanus agilis
CCTGGGATCCACAGGTAACCCAACCACGAGGGAGGGGTCCAGGAACAGATTTCAAAGGGTTCATGAACAAAGAAGGGGAAAATTTATATTTTTATTTTTCACTAAGTTCTAAGTAAAATTAAGCATTTCTTTCAATTAGTTAAAAACATTAGGTTTCAACAGATTGCCAAAAAGTCTGAGAAACAAAAGTTAAGAATCTCTGCATTGTTACATGCTGCCTTTCCATCATTTGAAAAACTTAAGGACTTTCTGATGATAATAATAGAAAAAGACTGGGCATGCCTAGACAATGACAAACATCCTCTAAATCAGAGGTCTGCAAGGGAAATTGGAGTCTAAAAGGGAAGAGTCAAGAATACCACTGAGTCTACCCCAGAGTTAGGATATGCACACACTATGAATTAAACTGGAAAGCAGAAAGGGAGGAAATGGTGAAAAGGCAAGGATACTCTGAGCCACTTGGTGGCCAGATTAGCCATCCTGAGTCTGACTCAAACTGCCCAAGGTCAGTAGGGACTGAGGAAGATCCAAGTTCAAACCCTAACTCAGTTCCTGGCTGTGTGACTCTGGAAAAATTACTTTACCTCTCTCTGCCTTGGTTTCCTCATCTGTAAAATGGGGATAATAAGATCACTCCACAGTTCAGCTAAAAAACTCTATGTAAAGAGTTTTGCAATCCCCAAAGTGCTATATAAAAGTGAGCTATTATTATTATTATTCCAGGACTGCAATGGGGACAGCTACATAATGGCTGCCCTACTTGAAATCAATTCAACAAACATTTTAATTAAGCACATACTGGGCACCATACAAGGCACTATGCTGGGTGCTTGAGCACAATACACAAGAAAGGTGCCTCTCCCAGGAAAATGTCAAACTCGATGGGACCAGATTCCCCATGTAAACAGGGCAAAAAGGGGGGCCTTGAGGCAGACGTGAATACACAGCAAAAAGACCACACTCTTTCCTGACTGATTTATGGCTCTAAATGTTGCTCCCAGCCTGTTCTAGGCAATGGTGGCCTTAGGGATATTTTTATTGCCATCTCACAGACCTTCAGCCTAAGAACTCTAAACAGCTATAGGTTGGATACATTCATAGGCTCTCCCTTGGGTGTCTTAGCATAGAAGGGCTCAGCTGTACAGAACCCAAGAAAGCCTCCTCTATCCATGTTTGTTTCTCTCTCCTCTTTATCTCTATCTCTGTCACGGCTCTGTTTTTCTTTCCTTCCCTCTTTCATCTACCTCCCTCTCCCCTTTTGTCCCTCTGACCCCTAATCTCTGTCTCTGTCATCCCCCTGGGTTTATTATAGTTTCTGCATATTTTTTCTTCCTCCTTACAAAAAAACAAACATAGGATTTCAATGGCTTTGGGCTTTTTCATTTGGATGCATTGTAGACATAGGAAGATATAGATGAGAAAGTCTTGGGTATTACTACACTTAAAGGAATAGAATAAATTTCACACTGAAATTGAATTTGCTTCTTTTTTTACATTTTTGTGCATTTCACTGGTGCCTTTTGTCTTTACCTCAGTCTTTCCCCAACTCACTACCTCTCCCCTGATTCAACTCTTTCAGTGCCAAAAGAAAACAATTCAGCAAAATCATCCAATACACAAACCACACTTGATAATGTATATTCTGTCCCATTAGTCCTCCCCTTCTGTCATGAGGGAAGAGATATGTCTCATCATCTCTTCTCTGAGATATGCACAGGCTTCTCCATTACTCAGCATTCAACTTCCTTTTACTGATCAGGTTCCTTTATAATTGTTGTAATCACTGTACCTCTTGTTCTGTCAGTTATGCTTATTGTATTCTGTGTGGGTTCATGCAAATCCTCCCATGTTTGCCTGAAATTCAGTCAATGTATTTTCCAGAAAGCAATAGAGTCAGGCCAGCTGTCTGATGACTAAGAGCTCTCTTCTCTAGTTTCTGTCAAAACCACTATCACCTGAGGCTCATATTCCAAATCCTCAGCCACTTATTCTCCATCCTTCCCCCATCTCTTAGCCCCTCTCCCCTATGCGATATCTAAATGCCCACAAGATTAGACTGAAAGGTCAGGTTGTCTGCTCATACAACACAATGAATTCACTACAAGTCTCGCCCTTCCCTCCTAACTCCTACTGATTTCACCTGAATTTAGAAATGAACATGAAGTCATCCTAAGCCCTTCTGAAGAAAACAAGAGAACTCCAATTACTTTCCAAATATCAAGTAGAAAACTTCAGGCTCTACCCTCCAACAGCATAGGTACTTACCTTGCCAAACTGCTCAAAATATTGCTTTACATCTTCCACAACTGTATTTGCAGACAGTCCGCCCACAAAGATTTTCTTTGTCCTTGTGACCATCTGAAATAAATAGAGAGAGAGAGAGAGAGAGAGAGAGAGAGAGAGAGAGAGAGAGAGAGAGATTAACCAGATCATTTCAAGTTGTGTCTGACAAAAGTATTATTTTCCAAGCCACCTGCCTAATACAATTGATTGGAGTCTTTCTCCAGGAAGCCAATTCAGAATCTACTCAAAATTCAAGTGGATTCTGAGGATTCTGAAGGAAGTAACTGGTTATTTCCAACCTGGAGACTTGTTTTAGTTTGAGGATTGGAGCTCCAAACCTTACACATATTGTAAAACCCAATTCCATTATGACTCCCTAACAAACAATACAACCAACTGTTCAAAGCTACTTTGTACCTAAGGGACCTACATCAATAGGGTAACTGAAAGCATAGGATGCGGGGTGAGAGGGGGGAATATCCATCAAACTACCAATGACAAAACACACTCAAACAGTTGATTCCTTCAAGTAAGAAGTGATGACATATCACTTTGTACCCTGGTACAGATTTACAGCTGAACAGTTTCAGAATCACCTTTCTTACTAGAGAGCCTGGAAACAGGAGAAGAGACACAATATAGCAAAACAGGAGGATCGAGGTAAGAGTTCCTGGATCTGAAGCCCAGTTCTGCCACTGACATTGGAGACCTCTGAACAAATGTCTTCACTTCTCTGGGTCTCAGTTTTTCTTCTATAATGTAAGGGGGTAAGTTTAATAACCACTTCCAGCTCTAAAACTCTGAATCTTAAGAATCTTGGAAAGAAGCAATTCAGTGATAGGAAGGGCTGGAGAGCTGGAATGAGGCCAAGAGAAGGAAGTTTTGCATGAAATCTCAACAGAGTATTCTTGAGCCCCTTGGCAACCTATGGGTATTTACAAAAAAATAAGTTGTTCTCACTCCATAGACACAAAAGAAGACTTGAAAAATATGCAGGGGCTTAGCTGCTAATAAAAGTTGGGAGTAACTTAGTTGTGTATAAGAAATGTACAATTTAGTATATGTGCATATAAAGGTATAGGTATAGCTATGTATTATATAGGTAAAAATAATTTTTTACTGAACTTTGGCGTGATCTAGTGGGGAAAGCACATGCATGGAGCCAGGACATCTGGGATCTAGGGTTGCTAATTCACTGTGCCACTTTGTGGCAAGTCACTTTACCTGTCTTAGTTTCAGGAACCTAATAGTAGTAATAGTAGTTGAAATAGTGATGAAGATAACAATAATAATAATAAATTAGCATTTTAAAAGCATTTACAGGTCTGCAAAGCTCTACAAAAGTTAACTCAATAGCTCTGGGGGTTGATGATCTTTTTATCCCCATTTTACAGATAAGAAGACTGAGGCAAATTGAGACATGATTTACCCAAGGTCACATAGCTAGTAAGTGTCTTGAGATTGGAAATGAACTCAGGTCTTGCTGACTCCATGTCCAGGACACTATCAACTGTTTCACCCAGTTTACTTCTCTTTAAAGTGAAACAGTTATACTTGTTGACTATGAGGTCTGTTCTACCTCTAATTCTTTGTGGTCCATGCATAATTCATTGTGACTCCCAGTAAACAAGTGGGCAACTGATACTGGAAGATAAAGGGAAAAATTTGTGTTTTTTTCTTTCCTAGAATATAAAGTAGTCCTCCAGGCACCATCCCTACCCCAAATCTCCCTACACTCCCCTTCTCCAGCAGCCTTTTCCCTTTCCTCCTGGAACCCTTCCTCCTCATAGACATCAGGCTTCCTCTTCTCACCCAACTCTGAGTTTCCCTAACAGAGGCCAAGAGGGAAAAATGAGCAAATGTAGAAATTCAACAGGTTCTTTCTCTATACACCAAACTGAATCACTTTCCCTAAGCATCAACTTCCATTGGCCATCAACGAGTAGACTTGCTGTATTTTTCAGCAGAAATCTATCAGAATGTATCAGAAAAAGGTGATATTTACATAGTAAACATGGGCTCCAAAAGATGCCTATTAAACAGACTGGATGAATCACAGAGAAACAACTTGGGATCCCATATTCAGAGCTAAAATGGTCATTAGAGGTCATGTTGTCCACACCCACATTTGACATATGAAAAAAACTGTGGAGCAGAGAAGATTGTCTTGCCTAAGGCCACACAGGTAGTAAATGTCAAGTCCATATTTAAACCCAGATCCACTGGAACTACGACTCCCAAGCTTTTCCCAAAATCCAAAGCTGCGTCACAAGTCCAATCTGACGTTCAACTTCATTTACATTATACTTTCAGAAATGCTTTGTCTACATTTTTATCTGACTTCTAGATTGGCTGGGGTTCCTGACACTTTAGCTTTAAATCCTCCTCAAACTGTAATTAATGGTCTGCAACCAAACACTTAAATGATCTGTAAATAAGCAGTGTGTTCCCATTGCCATTTAATAGGGATCCTGGGGGAATCCTCTTGTCATATGAATAATGGTTCCCTAATTTCTGATTTGTAAATGGGATTCAAATCTTCCTGAAGTTTTCCTGAATGTGTTTTCAGGCAGCCCATACCTATATTCCCACAGGGCCCAGAGCATGAAAAGACTGAAAGTTTTCTTCATTCCAGATTGCTAAAGCAAACCATGTGTTCCAGCTCCCAGTAATAGGAAAGACCAAAGACCTTATTAAATGAAAACTTTCTTTTTACATCCTCCACCACTCAACAGCTGTGGAACAAACATGATGCTGGACAGAACATTAGAAAACAAGATCTACTAGTTAGCTGTTTAAGCCACACAGACTTCCCAGAAGTCCTTTTAAAAAAACAAAAATAAAAACCTGAGAGCCACACAGATGCACGCATATGTGCACTCACACACAAATCTATAGGCATGGCCAAAGGGTTCAAAGCTATTGAAAGTTACTAAAAACATCCTCCCCAAGAAGCTGCTTGGAAATACTGAGTGAAGCCTCCCTCTTTGGGAAACACTAAAAGGAAATGGTTTTAATCAAAACCTTCCAGTCATGAAAAGGCCATTGGGGAGATGTGAGACACATGGTTAGCTGCTCACCAATGTGGCCCTGCAGGAGTCAGGAGCATAGCAGGGGAGGAGCTACAGAGCTCAAGGGTTGACCTCTTGCTGTTTTTCCTACCAAGGGAACAGTGGAGGGAATGGAAATGATTTACTCTGGGAATCCAGACTCTATTACAGTTGAATGGACTCTGGGTAGCTAAATGATTTGCATATGGGGACCCAGGAAGGAGGAAACCCCAGTGCCATTCTCATCTCTAGCCAGCTTTCATTTTTTACTACTCTTGATTTGGGGGCAAAGGGGGAAAGGAAGGAAGCTCCTGGTTAAGATTCCACTAGCATCATGGTGAGGCAAAAGTCTAGATGTCTCCTTTTTTTAATCATCAAAATTCAGAGAGAGAGAGAGAGAGAGAGAGAAAAAGAGAGAGAGGGGGAGGGAGAGTTTTCCTAGAGTGTGGAAGAGAGTTAAAATTCATCTTTCTCCTCTAAGTACTATGGACTTAGAGCAATGAGGTGGGTCTATGGATAGAGAGCCAGGCCTAAAGACAGAAGATTCTGGCTTCAAATCTTACCTCAGACAGTTTCTAGCTCTGTGACCCTGGGCAAGTCACTTAACCTCAATTGCCTAGCCCTTACTTGTTCTTCTGCCTTGGTATGTATACTTATATCAATTCTAAGACAGAAGGTAAAGATTTTTCAAAAATAAATAAATCAACAGTATGGATTCTGATCAATGAATTAGTTTGCATCTAAACAATATCTAAAATAATTTAAAATTGTAGCAAATATTTATAATTAACACATGCTTAAGCAGTATATTTAAGCCACTTGCCAGACACTGTGGTAGATGCTAAGACTATGAAACCATCCTTGCCCTCAAGGAGTTTACATTCCAATCCAGCCTTAGGTAAGTCACTGAATTTTCCCTGGCCTCAATTTCTTCATCTGTAAAATGAAAGGGTTTGATGGCCTTGGAAGTTACTTCCCACTCTAAAACTATGAACCTATACACATTCTATCCAAAACTTTCACTTGAACTGATCCAGATTGGAAAATCAGAAAAAAACACCCACAAAAGCTGGCAGAACTTTTTTTTCCCTGAGGACATGAAGCCATTACTTGAGGATGTTAAATTGGTCAGATGATCCAAGGGTTTAGGTCACAGTGAGTGAAATGGTTCAGGGTATGCTGCTGGTCACCTGAGAACACTCCCATTCAGCATGTAAGAGAATCCCATCATGCTTTACAGGAAAGAGAAAGAATAACCTAGTTCCTGGGACTTTCCCACTCCCTCAAATGCACATATGACCCAGGACATTTCCAGAGCTGATTGTTTAGTCATTTCAGTCCTGTCTGACTCTTCATGAGCCCATTTGGGGTTTTCTTAGTAAAGACACTGACTTGCCATTTCCTTCTCCAGCTCGTTTTACAGAAGAGCAAACTAAGGCAAACAAGGTTCAGTGACTTGTCCAGGTCACACAGCTAGTAAACATCTGAGGCTAGATTTGAACTCAGGGAAATGATGTCAGGCTTGGCACCCTATCTATTATGCTACCTAGCTGCCCTTTTCAAGGCTAGGTTGAGTTAAACAACTTCTTACCCCAGCATTAGGCCCTCAAGATGATATAGTCATTAACTCAAGGAAGTGTTCCTTAGCCTGCTTTGAACTGAGGATGCAGGATGAGGAGGAAGAGCTCCTCCGAACCCTGCAGTGTCCATGGTGCCGTCCAGGCCAGCCAAACACAAAGAACCAATCATTTCTCCCTCAGCGGACAATCTCAACAATCCATTATGATACTTACAGGTCTGTTTGTTTTTTTAAATATGGCTTTGGTTTTTTAAATTTTTGATAGAGTATTAGAATAAAGAAGCAAAGTAGGGTTTGAATGCAGCTCTGCTGCTTACTAAAATGCTATATAAACCTTAAAGTACAGTATAAACACTAGCTTTTATGTGTATGATCTTTTGCAAGTTACTTACATTACTGAAGCATGTTTACCTTGTTTATAAAATAGAGGTTGGGGTGAGGAAGAGGGATGGAACAACTGAACTCAAATCACTTGCAGCTCTAACTCCATGACTTATGATCCTAAGTCCCTTTTTATTTAATTGCTCCCAAGATGAAGCTAGGTGGTTCAGTGGATAAAACAGGCTTGAAGACAAGATTTTGGGTTCAAATCTGACTTCAGAGACTTCCTAACCATATGACTGTGAGCAAGTCACTTAAACCCAATTTCTTAGCCCTTGTTGCCCTTCAATCTTGGAAATAATACTCAGTCTCAATTCTAAGACAGAATATAAGTTATAAAATATAAAATAAAATAAAAGCAATGTCCCCAGAGCAGCTAGATGCCATATTGGATAGAGTACTAGGCCTAGGGTCTGGAAGACCTATGTTCAAATCTAGCTTTAGACACTTACTAGTTGTATGACCCTCAGAAAGTCACTTAATGCTGCTTGCCTAGTCCTTGCCCTTCTGTCTAAAGAGCTGTTAATAAGAAATAAGCTGTTAATAAGAAAGTAAGGAATTTAAAAAATTATTACTACTACCATAAAGAATAAACACCGACACTGGATGACATAGTTTGAGGCATGAAATGGCACTGGAAAGCAATGGCTGTCTACATGGGAGGATGGAGGGGGGGCACACAGAGGAAAGCCCACCCTTACTATCAACAATTTCCTGAAAAGGCCTTCCCATTTCTTGGCTATACACACTCTCCCCTCCAAGAGAACACAAGCCATTTGTTGGCTTGGCAATACTTGCCAGCCTCACACTTACAATAGCATCTTTTCTCTTTTCAGCTCTGCCAGCTTTTACTGCTCAAGAACCAAGCCAAGCTAATAGACTCTCTCACACCTTTGTGAATTGCTTGAAATTGTGTTACCTTGAGGAGGCTCTCCCACCCTAAACTAGGCAACAGAATGGCAAAATAGACAAAGTTTCACCCTTGTCACTGGTAACTGGGGGGTGGAGGAGAGAGAAAGTAGTGAAATTGAGGGAAGGGGAACCTGGGAGAGAGAAAGAGCCAGAACTGAAAGAGCAGAAAGCAAAGGAAAGGAAGGAAAGAAGAGAGAAGGAGGAAAGGAGGAGAGAGGGAAAAGGAGAGGGGAGGGGAATGTCAGATTCTTTAAAAATATGTTTTAAAAAATAAAAAATTTTGACTGTGAACCAGTAAGTTTGTTACAGTCCATGGTTAGGGAATACTAAAAAAAAAAAAGAACTCTGTATTATAGAATATCAGCTGGAAGGAGACTTCAAGACAAGATCATCTAATCCTTGACCACACAGAAGAGGAAACTAAGGCCAAGGAAATAATTTTCTTGAAATCACATGGGAAGTGTCAGTGTAAATTCTGGGTAAATAGGAGGCTACAGGTGAGTGGGGCAGGGAGTGTTGGAGAATCCAGAACATTGCAAGAATAAATGATTCAAACCATGAGACACGGTAAACACTGGAAAGGACTTTTTAAGATTCTCGCATCTAAATTTTTCATTTCATATATAAGGAAACTAAAAGCTCTGACTGGTGAAAATGACTTACTCACAATCACTCAGTGCTTAAGTATGAGCTGGGACCTGAACTCAGGTCTCTTGAGTCCAGGTCAGTGCACCATCCACTATTCTTGGCTCCTTCTCTAACAAAATATGACCCTGCCCAGCTCATATACTTGCACCTGGAATAACTCCTTGTCAGACGTTCATTACACTGAACAGAGGAGTAAGGAAAAATGGGAGGTGGGTGCCACAGTGCAGCGAGGAGGTCAGCTCCTGCACATGCCTTCCACCACAACCATCTGTAGCTGATGATTGAATCCATTGCCTTTAGGGATTCATTTCCGCCATGGTAAGCACTGCCCTCTGCCTATGATCATCTTTAAAAACATCCCAAAAAGACAGTCAGTTGGTGAAAAAACAGCAAACCCGACTTCCTGTAGGGCAGGCTGGCCCATCCTAGCAACAAGAGGGCAATGGGTGGGGATATAGTAGGGGATATAATATGTCCAGAAAGGTCAGCTTTCCCAGCACTTCCCAAAATCGGCCCACACCCAGTCCCCAAGGATGAACAAAATGGTAGGTGGTCTGGCCAAAGAAATTACTAAAGGATTGAAGGCAAAAAAGCTTAAAAGCAGTCACTTAAATGGTCAATAAAACACATTTAACTGAGTGTCCATTCTACCCCTCCCCTTCTTCCAGAGCTCCCTCTGCCAATCTCCATTTCCCCAATTTGCCCAGCCTACAAAAGGTGCTAAAGTATTTCATTTGCATCACAAATTGCAGAAATTACATTAACTTCAGAGGAAAACTCATTATAAACATTAGCCCCAATGTTTCTTCAAGGCTTTTCCCTTGCCTCTTCCCAAAAATATATTATACAAAACACTAGAATCTAATCTATTGTTTGACAATGCATCTTTCTTAGGGCTTGGGTACCTTTGGAATAGGCTTATAATTGGGAGAAAATCCTCGGTCTACATGGGAATGAAAAATATTTTATACTCAATTATGCTGCATGGTCAGATTACAACATTACCTCTGATTAAAACAACAATAACTCACCTAATGGGGAAAATGATCTTGTAATGAAATTACCTGGCCTCGTCAGTAAGGCAGTAAGATCTGGGCTCTATATCTCAGAGCCAGCTACCTCCATATCACATTTGTTCATTTTTTTAAATCTCCTTTGCTCACCAGCCCCAAGCAAAAACATTTTAAAGGCCTGCCTTGTCTTGTTGTCCTTGAGACTATCCTTTCTTTCTACCTCTCTCTCCACTCTCTTCTCTCCTGCTGGAAAAAAATTGTCTACCACTAGGCTGGCCTGAACTGCGCTGGGAACTGATAGCTTCAGCCTGGCACCAACTCACAAGGACAGCTGAGAGAAGGGTGGGGAAAGATGAAAGAGAGATGGTCTGTGTCCATTACTGTCCAACAGGAAAAAACCCTGCCAGATCCAAAAGATGGGGCAGAGCATGGCAACTGACCATCACGCAATTCACTGACACCCTCGCTTGGTATGAAGTCAAGAGACAGTTTTATCACCTCTAGCTTTGAGACAAGGCAGGAGGTTATGGCCTCCTTCTTCCTCCCTAGTCATCAACATGCTTTGGCCAGTAAACTTACCATTTATTTAAGTATTTACTATGTGCCAGGCATGCCACTGAGGGTTGGAGTCTTGTGGATTTTCCACACATAATGGCCCCATAAAGATCTTCAAGTGATTGAAATGATAAAATGCAATTAGAAAAATATCTTTGTGGTAGCTAAGTGGCTCAGTGGATAGAAAGCCAGGCATGGAAACAGGAAGTCATTGGTTAAAATCTAGTCTCAGACACTTCCACTTCCTACCTCTGTGACCCTGGGCAAGTCACTTGACTCCAGTTGCCTAGCCTTAGGCACTCTTCTACCTAGGAACCAATACTTAATATGATTCTGAGGTGGAAGGGGAAGGAAGGAAGGTAGCAAGAGAGACAGAGACAGAGACAGAGACGGAGAAAGAGACAAGAGTCTGAAAGGGGGAGAGAGAGAGAGAGAGAGAGAGAGAGAGAGAGAGAGAGAGAGAGAGAGAG
>NC_058133.1:178807266-178837979 GCF_016433145.1 Gracilinanus agilis
GAGAGGGAGAGGGAGAGGGAGAGGGAGAGGGAGAGGGAGAGGGAGAGGGAGAGGGAGAGGGAGAGGGATTCCTGCAGAGGCTCAGCTGAGGAAATAATGCTATGGATTGGCTCAATGTTCTGTCATTAACATAGTCAACAAGGTCACTACATCAAATCCAGAAATATATACTCTGCACCTGAGCAAGGTGGCAGAGTAGACAGAGTATCAGAGCTAGAATCAGAAGAACATGAGTTCAAATCTGCCCTCATATACTTAGCTGTAGGAAAATCACTTACCTTCTGTTTGCTTCATTTTCCTTAACTATAAAATGGGGGTGATAATAGCATCTATCTCCCAAGGTTATTATGATGATAAAATGAGTTTTTAGCACAGTGCCAGGTACATAGTAGGGGGCTATATAAATGCCAGCTATTATTACTAGCTATAACCTACTAGACAGCTTACCTTCATTCAGTACTTCCAAGATACTGAGCATTTGACAAATATTCATTCGCCTTGTGTTCACCTCAGAGTAAAGGGGTGGGGTAGTGGAACCAGGAAGAGCTAGGTTCCAGTACCACCTCAAAAATAAACTAGCTGTGGAACCTCAAGGAAGTCATCTGACATCTGAGGGCTCTAGGCAACACTGTAAGACAATAGGTTACAAAGAATGTGCCAATATGCACTGGTAGAATGAGTTTCCTCATCAAGAAGTTCCCCATTCCAACATGAAAGGTTCCATTCCTATCTCATTCCTTATCTCAGTCCTATAAAAAATATAAAGATTATCACAATTTTACATGTGAGGTAACAGGCTCAAATAGGACCAATATTATTGTCCAGTATGATGCAGTGAGTGTGGGGGACAAGAATTCATACCTATGTCTGCTGATGCCAAAACTCTAATTATACTACCTGTTTTTGTAATAAGTTTTTTTTTTAATTTGGCATTTATAAAACCCTATACTCTTATGAGAACTTTTTACTCATATCGTATCATGGCATCCTAAAGGGCAAGTCCCTTTTTCTCATGTCTAATTGTGATTACTCAGTCATTTTTAGTCAAGTCAGGACACCATTTAGGGTTTTGCTGGCAAAAAGTCTGGAGTGGCTTGCCATTCCCTTCTCCAGTTCACTTTACAGATAAGGAAACTGAGGCCAACAGGACTAGGAAACAATGGGTCTGAAGTACATGATTCCAGGATAAGAGCTTCTCAAGTCTTAGCAAAGCCCCTTGCACATACAATCAACATTGGATGAATGAATGTTGGATTGAACCGATGCTCCTGAATGGCCACGTGCCCTTTGTTCTCTCATCTTCCACAACTGGAGGATAACTGACAAAAAAGAGATTACCTCTCCTACATGTATATGCACAGTTAACAGGCTGTTAAGGGAGAGTAAAGAAACATATGTGAGCCCATGATTCCAAATGGGAACTCAGAATCCATTTTCCCATAGCAACAATGTCCTCCAGTTCAGCACTTAGATGGCTCACTGGATGAAGTCAGGCCTAGAGATAGGAGGTCCTGGGTTCAAATGTGACCTCAGATACTTCCTAGCTGTGGGACCCTTGGACAAGTCACTTACCCCAACTGCCTAGCCCTTATGCCTTAGAACCAATACTTAGAATCAATTCTAGGGGGCAGCTGGGTAGCTCAGTGGATTGAGAGCCAGGCCTAGAGATGGGAGGTCCTAGGTTCAAATCTGGCCTCAGACACTTCCCAGTTGTATGACCCTGGGCAAGTCACTTGACCCCCATTGCCTACCCTTACCACTCTTCTGCCTTGGAGCCAATACACAGTATTGACTCCAAGACAGAAGGTAAGGGTTTAAAATTTAAAAAAAAAAAAAAAAAAAAAAAAAAAAAAAGAATCAATTCTAAGATAGAAGGTAAAGGTTTTGGAGTTTTTAAAGGTATGATAAGGAAAGTGCTTTGAAAAGTTAAATATGAGTTTTCTCTACTATTTGTATGAGCTTGGACAAGGTACTCAACCTCCACTGGAAGATGTGTGGATTGGGCTAGCTTATTTTCCTTTCCGGGAAAGGTTTAGCCAGTAATTGCTGAGTTTGCCCAATGAATGCGAAGCAGTCTTCCTTTGACCATGTTGGAAGCCTTGTTCATTTTGATACTTTAGATTTAGACATTACAGGTCATAAAGTAAAACATTTTTTTCTTGTCTTCCTCAAGACAATATGATTTAAAATAAATAATCTTTAAATGTTCAGAGTTATTTATTCTCCTTTTTCTTTTTTGTTGTTTATTCTTTTTTTTCCTGATTCTTCCTGACCCTATTTGGGGTTTACTTGGCAAAGATACTAGAGTGGTTTGCCATTTCCTTCTCCAGCTCATTTTACACCTGAGAAAATTGAGGCAAACACAGTGAAATGACTTGCCCAGGATTTCACAGCTAGTGTCTGAGGCTAGATTTATACTCAAGACAATGAGTCTTCTTGATTCCAAGCCAGGTGTTCTATCTGCTGCCCCTAGCAAACACTGGAATGAGGGGATGAGAGGAAAGAATGCAATAGATCATACATGGAGTCCTCTTCTACTGCTTCAGCGTGGTATGGAAATGATCCTGAGTTCCCAAAGGCTACCACACATTATTGTTGGATTAGACTGTCTTCAAACTGTCCCTTGGCCTGGTATGCTAAATGACCACACTAGTGGGCACCCTACTGGCAGAACTGAATAGTGCCAACTGTTACATTCTCACTAAAAATAAAATCAAAAGAAAGAGGGGAGTTGCAGCTAAACAGAAGGGTGGCTCAAGTTCTCTTAGGAAAGGCAATTACAGAAATTGGCAGAATGGGTTTTATTGCATCCTTAAAGACAGCATAAAAATATATCATGTCATGGGTCATTTGGTTATCTTGTATTGCAGTACCCATGATAAATATTTGCAAAAAGACCACCATAAAAATAACTGTAGCTTAAGGACCAACACTTGTGGCAGAGAATGAAGAGGGAGAAAAATTCTGGAAAGAATGCACTAAGACTTCCCAAATTATACCGGCACATAGCTATGATAGAAGACAGCTCGGTGTATTAAATGCTAGGCCTGGAATCAAGAAGACCTGAGTTCAAGAAATCTACTGGAAAATATGAATCAGAAATAAGAAACAGGAGAACCCAAAGAACCTTAGAGACCTATAGGACTTATAGCTATATATTATCATGAAGACATTCTTTTTTGAGAAAGGAATTGCTAGGGTCTAGACATAGCATGCACTGAACTAATATCACAAACAAAAATAATTTGATTATTTTTTGCAGAAAGGAAATGACTCATTCCTGATGTGGGAGTCACTTCTGAATCAGTTGACTCCATATCATCAGACCATAGACTTGGTAAAACAAAGGTCAAAATAAGTACAAAACTATAAGGAAGAATAAAAATGAGAAAAAGAATTGCATTACAATTGAAGCAATTCAATTATGATCTAATACAAACAAGTTACTGATGATGAAGAATGGGTAATGTACAGGAGAAAGGGCACACACAGAGAATGCAATAATTTCATACGGAAATTCATACCAGTGTAATTCAACTGCCATAACAAGGAAATCAAAAGGCTTAAAAAAAAGTACCTTCACAAAATGGGATGGGACAGCAGACATAAAAATATCAGTTTGAAGGATCTTCTTATAAATTCATGTATAGTAGGACCTCATTTTACACGACTAATGCATTCTTTCCATAAGCGAAAAACCATACATAATAGCGAACGTCATTATTTAATAAGAATTTCTTACACGAACCTACCTAGGCACCTTATGACTTCTCTTAGACTTATCAGAGCTATCAGCATCACTATTCTTGAACTTGGGGCTATTATTAATAACTAAATAGAGTTAATGAAACAAGAGAAGCACTGCTCTGCCAGAAACACAAATTGTTACAAGTGAGAACTTTGGACAAAGACAGATGTAAGAGCTAATGTTTGGCTTAAAACTATGTAATGATTCATACTAACTCTTCTCATAATGAGAATGAGAATGATTGGGTGAATTGCTGTAAAACTTTATGCTGCTTGTGGAAATGATGCAGAATTAGAACTTAATTAACAATTGTTATTTTATGCATTTTTCTGTCTTTTTTTTAATGCCAATTAGATATACCTGAATTAACGTGTATTGCATTCATGTAAAAAAAGTCCCAAATTCAGTTAAAATTAAGTTTGGCCCTGCACCCAGGTAAACAAAATCATGAGGGGAAGAGAGTAAGGAGGAAAGGACATGTTAAATAAAGGAGACAACAGAAGAAAAGTGGAAAAGAGCTGCAGAGATCTTTATGATGAACTTTTTTTTTAACCATCAGACAATACAATCACCAGACTAACACACAAAAATCTCATAAGTGTTCACGGAGAAAATAAAAATGGCCCTAAAGAGAATAGAGAGAGGAAAGTACCTATATTATTATTAGCCCAATTATATATCACAGAGATTTGTTTTGGATGTGGTATAATTGTGAAGATACAATTAAAGAGATCTGAAGGAGGAGATGTGAGGGAAAACTATGGTCTTTATTAATACTAAAAAAGGTAAATTAAAACCATCGCCTATCACCAGCATATGTACCTACTTTCCCATCTATACAAGATTTTTATGAAATACATCTTCATCCAGAGAAGGCATTTCTAGTGTAAGTATAAGACACAAATAGGCTTTTTACAAGTGATGCTACACAGCTGACACATCTTTACCATCATATAAAAGGCTACAAGAAGTAAATAATGTAAGATGGACACAATTTATAAGAACTGATGCAAAGGGAAGTTAGCAGAACCAGGAGAACAATGTATACAGTAATAGAAACATTGTACAATGACCAACTGTGAAGAATTAAACTATTAAATTAGAGGAAGGGAGAGAATCTGAATTGCAAAAGGTCATAAAACAATTGTCAAAATTGTTTCTATGTGTAAATGAAAAAATAAAATTCAAAAAAGATGTCACTATACTTAATGTCTGTTGATAATTTTTAAAGCATGTGATACTGTTTAGCAAAGTGTTAACATGAAAAGTTCTGTACTAAAAAGATTTCTCCTATCCATACATCAAAATGATTCAGAATTACTTGAAAAATAAGACAACTAAGAGAGCCTTATACAACAGTTCTCTCATTATAAATATCAAGTGAAACATAAACAGATACACGATGGCCAATAGGCCAAAAGGGCTATCATCCAATTTGAAGAGAGATTCCCCATATATAGTGGAGTCCCCCAGATGTTCCTATCTGTAGATGATAACGTGCTGATTGCATGGGGGAAAAGATTCATAGGCACTCAAAAAAGTTAGGACCATCCATACAGGAATAAAACAAGTGAATGAAGACTATCAATCACCTAGATAATATTATGAATAATATGCATGTGTATAGTTCTTGTTTAGTGTGTGGGCAGAGGGGAGGCCTATCTTGAACAAACAATACAAATGGACAAGGAGCTAGACCTAGAATTAAATAGAAACTGGAGGAGCTGAACTATACTTAGGAAATCGCAAAGCTCTTTTGATCATGTCAAACTTCTTCTAAAAACAGAAGACCAACTGTTAAAAAATATTTTCCTTCTACAGGTATAGTTGTAGAGGTGAAAGACGTGGAATACTAAAGAACTAAAAATGAGTATCAATCACAAGGAGGACAATGTAGAGATACATAGTAGGTGTGAAGAAGCTGAAAAAAATACAACAAATAAGAAAATTAGAAGAACTGGATTAAAAAACACCAGAGAAATATATGATTAAAAAACAGAAGGACTAATCACCTGCCAAGAATTAGAAGAGTAACAGTTGGCTAAGCAAATTGGTCCATTGATATTCTCAGAAAGATATAAATCATCCTCAGATGTCAGCAGGAAGTAGGGAATGTCTCTAGCATGGTGGAGATTGGATTCCCTGGAGTTAATTCATAAGAGGACATAGTCATGAGTTTTAGAGCCTAAGCAGGTATGGATGAGTAGTGATTTGCCTCCTGGGACAGAATATCCCTCTCAATGAGATCACAGATGATAGGATTGTAAATTGAGAATTTGAACAGACCTTAGAGGCAAAAGAGTTCAATATCTCATTTTACAGTTAGGGAAATTGAGACAGAGTGATTAAGTGCATCTAGTATTCATATAGCTAATGTATAGGTCTTCTGGACTCAAAGCCCAGCACCTTTCTTTATTCAATATACCACCTAGCTGGCTCAAGATCCATTTATCTTGAATATCTGAGTATTGGTACTCAGTATCTAAGTAAGAATAAAGTCCTGCCAAGTAGACTACCATGTGTGATATGGCAGGAGTGGTGAAGGATGCGGTTGGGGTTGGGGTGTGGGTGGGGAATGTATTCCAAGTTCCTGACAATGAACTCATAAATGAACTTTTACAATACAGCAATCTTGTCAATTGGGGGAAAGAACATCAGTCTGGGAATCAGAATCAGGACTCCTGGGATCTATTCCAAACCCTGTTTTTTACACCCTGAGTGAATACAGAAAAAATCACTTCCTTTATCTGCATCTCAGTTTTCTTTATGGAAAAATGAAGGGGTTGAGCTCGATGAGCTATTCAGACCTTCTGAAACTCTGGCATCCTGTAACTCTATTGTTAAACTAAATCATGAGCCCCTCAAAGACAGGGACTATCTATTCCTTTTCGTTGTATCCACAGTGCTTAGCACAATGCCTGGCACATAATAAGGACTTAAGAAAAGGTTTATTGACAGACTGACTCATTTTCACATCTATAGTGGAACCAATTACATTTTAATAATTTTTGGCTGATATCTTTTGTTCTTATACAATTTTCAATATAGTTCTTTCCTTTCTCCACATAGCTATCATTTATAACAAAGAATTAAAAAGCTAGGAGAAGGGAAGAGAGAGAGTGCATCAGTTCAACAAAATTAACCAATACAAACATGTCCAAAGGTGAAGGCATTGTTCCATATCCATAGGCTCCCATATCTCAGCAAAGAAAGAGGCACGCGCATTCTCATATCTCTTCTAAACTTGGTCACTGTCAGTCAATAAACTTAAAAAGCATCTACTATGTGCCAAGCACTCTACTAAGTGAAGAGATACCAAGAAAGGTTATAATTTAAATGAACAAACATTCTGATGTGAGGGGAGACAAAATACAAATGATATAAACAAATTATAGAAAGTAGACTGGTTACTACAATATTCTAAATTTGTTTTATGGTGAGTTTTTTTAACTTGCTATCTTTTTTATTTTTAATTCAAAGATATTTTAATATGTAATAATAAATTTCAACATACATTTTCCAAAATTACAAGAGCCAGACCTTCTCCTTCCTTCCCCACCACTCGGAGATGATGTACCTTCTGACTTAGAATCGATACTAAGTATTGGTTCCAAAGCAGAAGAGTGGTAAAGGCTAGGCAGCTGAGATTAAGTGACTTGCTCAGGTTCACACACCTAGGAAGTGACTGAGACTGGATTTTAACCTAGGACCCCCCTTCTCCAGATGGGGCTCTCCATCCATTGAGCCACCTAGCTGTCCCTGATTTATGGCATTCAGCTTGTTGTACATATTGTTTCCTGGTTCTGCTGACTTCATTTTGCATCAGTTCATAAGTAGCAACAACGGCTAAAAATCTTACTGAGAGAAATAAAAACTCTGCAAAAAGACAAATTTTAAAGCAAATTTCCCAGATGTACCCCCATACACACATCCCACCCCCACCACCTCAAAAGCCCTCTAGTTGATTTCATGGAAAGAATAAATGGAAACTTTAACCCTTAGCCTTGATTAAACGCATTTGCATATCTTAGCTGCACATGGCAATCAGCTCTTGATGAAGGAGTTATACCTAATCTACTCTGTGAGCAAAACTAATGTCTGTTTAACACCCCCACTATCTCTCCCCAGGAGAAATGTTTCCAGTCCAGTAAGAAAGCTTCTAATATGGAAATAACCCCCAGCAAAAAAGATGCGATTTTCTTGATGTCAGTGCAGGACTATGGGAGATATATATATCAGGTAGCCCTGGCAGTATGCTTTTGCTGTCCATGTGAAAAAAACAGCAGTCTTTGAAGGAAGTTTTGGTCACTTTCTAGCCCAGTCTGCTTTGCCAAACCAAGGTTCCAGTGTGATCATTAAAAATTCTGACAGACTGGTTTCAATTTATTGATTAGGCTCACAATAACCAATAAATTAATGCTCTATGATCTCTCTGGAATCAAAGACAAAGAAGTTCCACTGTGGGCATGACTAAATGTAATTTTGGAAGCTAATTATTCCAGCCCTACCCTGGACATCTCAAGACATCTCTAACTGATGAAAAGCCAATGAGGAAGTGATCCATCAAAAACTCTCAACCCCTCCTGATTCTTTGAGTGATGGTTGAGAGTTGCCTGCCTGGCTTCATGTTCCCAATGTCTGAAGAGGAAATCGAGTTCTGCCTGGTTAAGAATGTCCTTCTCTAATACTGTTCAATGGAAGATTCAAGGATTCCATTTTTGCCACTTGCAGACATATCTGGCCTGAGCTGGTTCTTATTTACTGGGCAAGATAGAACCCAATAATCTCTCTTTTCTATGATCCCTACAATGGAAGATTCACCAAGGTGGGGCATTCCCTGACTTCCCTAAGAAGAAAGGAATAAGTACAGAGGTGGAGGGGCAAATCTGAGCCTTTACATAATAGAAATAACTCAATATATTAAAAAAATAAATCCTCTCACAAGTTAGGTCAAAAAGGGGGAATGCATGAAGGCACAGAACTGGGTAGAGAGCATACATAATGTAATAGCCTTCTTTGGTTCGCTGGTTTGTGAAAGACATTTAGATAGAAGAGAAGAAGCAAACTTCTCTCCTCAGCAAAGAGAAACCAAGTCCAACCCTACAAAGTGCTGATCTCACTCCTTTTAGCCCCTGACACTTAGCAAATTTCCTTTGAGAAAAGGGGACAAGCCACTGGAGCTAAAAACCAAAGGGCCACTGCTAAGTCTGTTCATTCTCACCAGAGTTGGGATGGACTTTGGTGACCATGTAACTGTAACATCCAACCTGTAACTGAACAAGAATCTTCTCTAACAACATACCAGATAAGTGGTCATCCCACCCTGGCTTAAGACCTCCAATCTCTGCTGCCTGACTGCCTAGGTCAAGAGTCTGCCAGTTTGCTTGGACCTCCCTTTCTGGAAGAAATCCCTAGCCCTTGCCTAGAGTTAAAACACTCCCTAGTAAAAACTGACCTTCCTGAGTTTGGAACCTGGACTCACTGATCCAAAAATAGCTCCCTCCTGGGGAGGGAAATGGAAAATGGAATCTTTTAAGTCTCAGCACTGCGGGGCTGAAGAGCATGCTATCCTGGGAGACAGAATACTAGGGTTGAAGGTCCAACTGCATTCGACTAACTAGTCTTATGAATGGGCAAGTCATGGAACTGCTTTGTATACCTACACTTTCTAACGTGGGGGCAGCTAGAGAGCACAGTGGATAAAGAGCCATGTTCATGAGTTCAAATCCAACCTTAGATACTTATTAGCTGTGTGACCCTAGTTAAGTCATTTAGCTCTATTTGCCTCAGGGTCCTCATCAGTAAAATGAGCAGGAGAAGGAAATGGCAAACCATTCCAGGATCTTTGCCTAGAAAACCCCAAATGGGATCATGAAGAGTCAAGACAGGCCTGAAACAACTCAATCTACCCTATCAGGTTGTTCCAATGATAAAGAGATTATCTTAAGTCTAAAAGTGAAAGGGGACATCTAATCCCAACTGCTCATTTTGTAGATAAGGAAACTCAGGGGAAATGAAAGGAGCAAATGATAAAAATCAGCATTTGATCCCAGGTTCCAGGACTCTAAATCTGGTTCTCTTTCCTCCATAGTATCAAAGATTTCAAGCTAGATAGACCAAGGAGGTCATCTAACCCAAACTCCCCATTTCATGTATGAGGAAAATGAGGTATAGTGACTTTCTCAGTGTTAGAAAGGTAAGTAGCAGAGCTTGGCTTTGAGCAGGGATCTTCTGACTTCAGAAACTGTATTCTTGCTTGGGCACAAGACAATTAAAGGAGGCAGTGGAGTTGGGCAGGGCAGGGGAAGATTTCAAAAAATTTGTTGAGTTGTTTTAGTTGTGTCTGACTCTTCAAGAGCCCATTTGTGGTTTTCTTGGCAATGATAATGCCATTATTATGGTTTTCCATTTCCTTTGCTAGCTCATTTTACAGAAGAGGAAACTGAGGTAAACAGAGTGAAATGACTTGTCCAGGATCACACAGCTAGTATATGTCTGAGGCCAGATTTTAATTCAGCAAGAGTTTTCCTGACTTCAAACCCAGTGGTCTATCCTCTGTGCTACCTGGCTGCCCCTCCCAAGAGACACTGAAAACAAAAAGGATTTTTATTGTTTGTCCTTCTTTTGGACTTCCTGGACGTGCTGCCAAAAGACCCACTTCAAGCATGGGTCCAGGATGAGGATGAGGTGGAAAATGGGCCTAGGCTCCTCTAATCTATTGGGAAAAGGACCATATAAAAGCAAAGATGTGATTATCTTACCCCAGACAGCCCCTTCCACTTTGAAGACAAAAAGATCCTTCCAAGCTAGGAAGGTCAGACTCAATAAGAGATAAAGCATTCAGAGCCTCCAAAGCAATATTTCTCTACTATCCCAATATCCTAATATGTCTGAGACCTCCTCATACCAGTAACACAGTTCTATAAATCCTCACATAAAAGAAAGCTTTGCTTTCTGGGGGCAGGAGGCTGGAGAGATTGGGACAAGGGGATATAAACAACAATGGTAGCCAAGGAAAAAAAAAACCTTAACCCTACCAATCAAACAGAAATCAATCCATCAGAAACTTGACTAAATATATGATGTTACAAATGCTTTATAGCCATAGTGTCTGTTCCATTTAGATCATTTGTAGTAGACCAGCAAAAAAATAATAAAAATAAAAAATATGTTCCCCAGTGCTCCAAACCCTGCTAACAGGACTGGGCCGAATGTTTATTGAAGCAAAGATGCAGCTGGGGACCCGTAGCTGTCGGCTGTAACATGAAGGGCTCATTTTGCAGGACTACTCCAGAGGGCCATCAGATCAGCATTGAAGCCTGGCAGAGGGCACACAAGCTCTTGCTTTCCAGCTGCAGGACCCTTCAACCTGGAAGACTTAGGCCCTCTGATGCTCACTAAGTGTAAAAAGGGGGGGGGGGTGCGGAAAGTCACCAACAACTCAATTATCCAACGGTTAATTAACCAGTCTAGATTGTTTGAAACCCCTGGTGTCCTCCTCCCTTGTTTTCTCACTAAGCACTTTAAGCAATTTATTTATTCCTTGCTTGTGGAACATTGAGCAAAGGCTGAAAAGCAGGTCAAAGATCATGGTTTCAATCTTGTGGCAGCCTCAACTCCTCAGGTAAGCTGGATTTCTAGCCACCAACTTTTCCCACTAGCCCTTTTCATCTATTGTATATCAGCTCAAGAAGATCACCTGGAAAAAAAGAATGTAGTCAGTCAAAGAAGCATTTGTTCTCAATGCAAATGCATCACTGCTACTGGGGAAACAGCCAGAAATCAAAAGAAAGCAATGAGTTGGTATAGTGATTATTGTTCAGTCATTTTTCAGTGTGTCTGACTCTTCATAACCCCACTTGGGGTTTTCTTGGCAAACATACCAGAGTGGTTTGCCATTTCCTTCTCTGGCTCATTTTGCAGATGAGGAAACTGAGGCAAACAGGACAAAGTAACCTGGGACTTTATTCACAACAAGTTGTAATCCCAACTACCAAGAGGCTGAGGTCAGTGGATCCCTTGAGGTCTGGAGAATTTGAATATTCTTGGTTGGTTGTCCTAAGTATGGTGACCTCCCCCCCCCCCCCCCAGCCCCAACCCCCAGGAAGTAGGAAGCCTCCAGGATGCTTAAGGAGAGGGATCAACTGCCCCAGGTTGGAAATGAAGCAGATCAAAACTCTTGTGTTGAGGCCTAGAGTGGTAAATGAACTTCCAGCCTGGGCAAGCCAGAGCAACTTTCAATCTACAAAAAAACAAACAAACAAAACCAGCAACCAGTGATTACTCGGATTCCTAAAACTCACCTTTCCATCATCGGCTCAATTCTACAATGGAGACGATGTCTCTGTTTTGGGGGTCTCTGAAATCCCATAGCCTGATGCCTCTTAGGTCCTCCCCCCCAAATCCCATCTTATATTTTTAGGAGTACTTTCTTTTTTATAACTGCTCCTTGAGGGCAAGGGCCATATTTTCCTTCAGCAGCCTTTATTCCACCAACCCCCCCAAAAGAGGCATGCAATGTCTGGGACATGGTACATTTTTTTAAACCCTGACCTTCCATCTTGGCATCAATCCTAAGAATCAGTTCCAAGCCAGAAGGGCTGGGCCATGGGGGTTAAGCTACATGCTCAGGGCCAGATAGCTAGGAAGTGTCTGAGGCCACATTTGAACCCAGAACCTCCTCTCTCTAGACCTGGTGGGCTCTCCACTGTGATAGCTAGCTGCTCCAAGTGGTATATTCTTAATAAATATGGTGAATGAATGAATGAATGAATGAATGAATGAATGAATGAATGAATGAATGAATGTATGGAGGCTCCAAGGCAAGTGAGCTATTTGCATCACTTTCATCTACAAAAGGGAAAGAGGGCTTTGTCTAATTAATCACTTTGATCCTTATCAGAATCTGGGATAAAAGGCGCCCTGGAGGCCAGAACAGAGGCAGGTCTGACAAATGGCCATTTCTGGTTTCTCTGGGGATCTCTATTATGTATGCTACCTTTGTCTTCTCTGGATATCACAGAGTGATTAAGACTTCAAATCTTTATTATCAAGGCAGCACAGAACAATGGAAAGCAGGAAGAATTAGGGGTCAGAGGAACAGAGTTCAAATCCTGCCTCTGTTAATCATCATTAGTCTACTTTGGGGTAAATCACCTGAGTTCTCTGGGGCTCCAGTTCTTCATCTGTGAAATGTAGAGTTGGACCAGGTGACTTCTAACATTCCTTTCAACATAAACCTCTGATTTTAAGCAGATGGGTAACATTGTAGATAAGGATGCTGGACTTGGGGGTCAAGAAGAGGTTTTTCCTCAGGCACTTACTAGCTCTGCAACCCTGGGCAAATCACTCAAATCACTATCAGCCTCAGTTTTGTCTTCTGTAAAAAGGCAGTAATAGAAGCACCCACTTTACTAGGTCAGGGACATCAGAAGATAATATATGTGAAGTGCTTTGTAAATCTTAAATGGTTATACAATAGGGGTCAGCAATTAGTAGACTGAGAGCTAAGCCTAGAGGCCAGAAGTTCTGGGTTCAAATTTGACCTCAGACACTTCCTAGCTACGTGACCCTGGGCAAGCCACTTAACTCCCATTTCCCAGCCCTTACCTCTCTTCTGTCTTAGAGCCAATAAACAATATTGATTCCAGGACAGAAGGTAAGGGTTTTAAAAAATGGTTGTGCAAAATGTTGACTTATTACTATGCATTTCTCCCAAACCCCCAAAATGACTGATTCTAATGCCAAAGTAACTTTGGAAACCATCAATATAGCCAGGACACAGCCCTCTGTAAAGGGCCTTGGTAAACTTTTATGTGCCTACAAAGGTAAGTGATAAATAGCAGCAATTGCAAACTAACTAACTCTCCTGGTTGGTGTGAGGGACCCAATGAGATTGCATTTGGCAAACCTTAAAGCACTATGTTAAGTAATAACTATTATTGTTGTTGTTACTGTTATGCAGGTAGCCATAGTCCAAGCTGTTGACCAATGGGCCCATCAAATGTTGGAAACAAACAGTAGGTTTTGTTTGCAGTGTTGGTTTCTGCAACCTCTTCCCTGACAACCACCAGTCCTGCAAGGTGGATGAGAATCCATGGGGAAGCCTTGTACCTTAATGCCAATTAGTTTTATCTTCAAAGGATTCTGAGTCTGATAAATCAGTTATGGGTGGGGAATTGGTCCAAAACTTGTCACCATCACAGGCATCTGACCAGATAAAAGAGAATGCAACAAGACAACACTGAGGTTATTCTAGGAGTCCTTCCTCCTTACTTTGACAAAAAGTCTTCCCTCCTTAGTTCATCGAAACGTGCAATATTTAAAGTCTACATTCAAAGGCATATATTCCCATCTTGCAATGATGATTGTCTAACACGAATAGTCTTGGTTCACCACCTGCAAAATGGGGTCAGCTTAGGTCCTACCTTAAGAGTTGGGCAATCTGGCTACCATGTTTATAGTGAGTATTCAAATATTTTGCCTCGCCTCCACCACTAATTCCACCCTGTGAAGGAGCATGATCTCAGGGTTTTCCAATCTTAGAGAGACTCAGGGGTGGTCTGATCATACCTTTGTCTTCATGAGGATTCCCTCTACAATACAGGGTGTCTTAAAGATCTCAGTGCATTTTTAAGCTTTAACAACTTCATTTTAAGGCTCTGAATAGCTTAGTTTTAAGGCCAAAAATGGCTCTAAAACTTTTGGAATGTTCCACAAAAACATAAAGTAGTCATCCAGCTTTTGCCTTACCACCCATGGAAACTTGGGCAAGGCATTTAACTTCCAGGTCCTACTCCTCAGACCCTGAATCTTGTGTGGATTAAGTGGAATAAGAGTCACAAAGATTCATGGCATTACAAGGATCAATGCCAATAAGCCCATCAGGAAAACAGGCAAATGCTCCTGGATGTTAAAAAACAAACAAATGAACAAACCTGAGTGCTAAGTAATAGAGACCCCAAGTGATGAGACTTCATCGGAAAAGGAATTCTTATTTTTTAAAGCACTCTTTGCAGGAATTAGTTCCTGTTTATAACAGTTAATATCACTTTACTAAGAGACATTGTGTGCAAAGGCCTATGGAAAATACAGAGACCACAAGATATGTGGTTCTAGACCTCAGTGAATTCATGTTCTAACTGAAGAGAGAAGTTCATGGATTCTTTGGACATTGACCCTTTCCTATTTTGTTTTTTATATAATGGGTAGTATCTACATATATATCCATGTCCATTTTAAAGGCTTAATTAACTTTTTAAAAAATGTATTAAATTTTTGTTTGTTATATTTAAATACACAGTTAATTTTTTAAAACTGCAGAGTCTTTTGGGATACTCTATACATAAAAGGATATCCATATACCCCAAATGGCACACAAAGACAACAAATAAGATTAACAGCTAAGATGAGTGACTAAGCTCAGCCCTGGAGAAGAGTTAGAAACATAGACTACATTCCCCTTGATGCAGGGGTAGGAGACTTTGGATGTGGATTGTTGCATATACATGTTCTGATTAGTTTGTTATTTTTACTAAGTTAAATTTTTTTCCTCCTTCATTTTTTAAATCATTGTTATAAGTGATGGCTCAGTAGGTGGGAAAACAAAAACATATCTGATAAACAACTGGAATATTAAAAAGATATCCATTAAAAAATAAGACAAAATATTAAAATAGCTGACATGTATATACTACTCGAAGACTGGCATACTATATACCTATACATACACAAAAATCTTATTTGATCCTCACCATAATAATAATAGCCAACATTTAAATAGCACTTCCTCTGTGCATATTACACTGTACTGAGCACTTTAAAATTATTACCTCATTTAATCCTCAACTTAGGGAGGTAGGTGCTGTGATACTGGAAATTTGGGAGTCCTTAAACTAATCTTGAGGTCCTTGATCTAAACTTCCTGTGGATGTTTAGGGTACTTGAAACTACATTTCCCATGATTCCTAGCTTACGTAAATGACATAGGCAATTACCTAATAACGTAAACAGAAGGTTAAATAGGGAGTGTGGGGGGACTAGCTCATTCTCTTTTTTGTGATTGTGGAGGAGGAACAGGTAAATAGCAGGTCTCTTTAAATTAACTCAACAGGCACGTGGCTTCATTTTTCTAAATGGCTTTCAATAAACCCTTTGAAACCATGATATTTTTAATTTTATCACTCTATATTAATTTTATTTCTTACAATGCTATTATTATCCTCATTGTATAGATGAGGCAAATAGGGGTTAAGTGACTTGCCCAGGATCACAAAGTTAAATATCTGGGGCCTGATATAAGGAGTTTTATTTAGTTTATTCTGTCTCATTAAGAGCAGAAGTATTATGTTAAAAGAAGTTTTAGAAATATCACTGTCTCCTTTAAGAAACCAGAGCAGATAGCTCTCAACTTTCCCATACTCCTCTCCTCTCCCTACCTCTACTACAATAAATCAGGGTTGTATTAAGCTGCTTCCAGCCTTCCATCCACTGCCTGTAAATAATTTAACCCCTGACAGCTTTAGTTTATTATAACAGCTGGGCATTACCATTTGGCTATCAATACTCAATATCAACATTAGATCAGTTATACTTATAACAGCTTGGGTTTAACATACCAGCTATTATTTGGCTCTAACAGGCCAAAATTGAAATTGGGTCTTCCTGATTCTACTCCTTCCAGCATTCTATCCACTGCACCACTTAACTTCCTGAAAAGTAGATACTAAAGATTGTGCTATACCCATTTTACTCCTAAATGGGAGAGTACAAACAACTTCCCTTCTCTAGGATTCAGTTTCCCCGTCTAAAAATGACAAGATGATTTCTTAAGTTTCCTTTCAGCCCTGAGGTTCTAATGAGTCTCTGTATAAGTCTGGTAAAAGGATACCTATCATGCACATGGCCACATGTTAGGTGCAGAATGAATGTAGTGGTTTTGGCTAGATTAGTAAGAGAAGCCTGCTTGGAAGCACCAAGTTTAGAACAGAATTTTGTTTTCTGTCCCTTTTGGATCACTTTCTCTGCCTTTGATTTCAAGGCAGAAGCAACACCAAAACTATTTTTTTAAAATGTTCTGCCAAAAAAGGCTGGCATCTCAAAAGGCCATAACAGAATCATAGACCAGAGTCAAAGACTTCATGTGTCCAAGAGCTCTTAAAAGAGGGCTGGGCGTGGCTGTAAATGGGATAGGACCCGAGGCTCTAATTGGGCCCACATCTCCACCTTTCTAGAAAGCACAAGTGGTGAAAGGCAAAGGGTTGTCCCATCACACACTCGTGAACACCCTTCCTATCCCAGAACTACTTTAAGAGGCAAACAGCTCCCTAAGTTACTGAATGAGGTCATTCTAATCACTGGTCTTAGCTGGTACCAGTCCTCACCCTGAGCCCCTCTTAATGAAACCCTCTGAGAGAAAAACAATCATTAAAGATGGCGGCTACCAAACAGATTTTCTAGCATTCCCACCCTTCTTTTCCCTTCTCACTCCTCCCTCCCCTTCATTCCACAGCAAGAGAATTAGTATAGCTTGAGATCTAAAGAGACAAACCTCCAGGTCTCCAGAGAGTGGTCTAAGGCAAGTCTCCTAGCATAGCCATTCTGAGACTCGAGTTTGTGCTCACCAGTTTGGGCTGGGGCTCTGTACCCAAGTCCTTCCCATCATCTATTCCAACCCTCATATGCGCACACCCTTCTAATGAACTTGCTTAAGCACAAGGATTCAAGGGGGGGGGGAGGATATATAAAATATTTACATATATAGCCCTCATTTTACAAAAAATTTTTTTTCAATACATATTTTGTCTTTCTGTCACTCAGACTTCCTCCATATCCCTCTTCTCATCCCCTTCCCAAAAGCCATCCTTTATAATAAGGAATTGGGGAAGGAAGAAAGGAAGAATAAAAAAATTCAACAAAACTTATCAACTTATCAAAAAAAACCCCAAAAAACCCTGTCATTATATGCAATGTTACATACCCACATGCCCCCACTTCTCAAAGGAGGAAGGGAAAGTTCTTATCTTTTTAGAGCTATCATTACTAAATTAACTTCCACTCTCCTTCCCCTCCACCTAAGAAATTTTTTGAGATAAAGGAAATCTTATAAACCATATAATCTGAGGGTTCTTCATTTGGAATCTGGGAATTTGTTGTTCTAATATCTTAATAATTTATTTAAATAAATTAAATTCATTTAAATTTAAATCTTTAATTAAAAAAGTTGTTCTACTCTTTAATCCTGTGTGTTTTATTTTATGCTTTAAAAAAAAAGATGATTCCAAGAAGGGGGTCCCTACACTGCATCAGACTGTCAAAAAGAAGTTTCAAGACCCCTACGCTAATCGAAGTCCTTCATTTTACAGAGAGAGCCCTGAGACCCAGAGAACCGAAGTTAGGCCAAACTCATCACATGTATCTTTTGTTTCCTTGTAACCTTCCTCAGAAGACACTATGTCCCAGCCTCACATATCCATTCTGGGAGCAGCCAATGGCTAATTTCTCTCACTAGCACATGTTCTTTACTGCCAACCTCTCCCCCACCCCCCAAAAAAAGGCTGAGATTAGTTCCATCAAGGCCAAGTTACCTTAGTAGGTGTGAAAGTTCTATTTGGCTGGCCTGGCCAATTTGCTTAGCTTTCACTTAGGATGCTAAAGGCAGGGGTGCTCAATTTTTTATACCTTGCACGCAAGGCCAGGCTACCGACCGAACAGAAAATGTGGATGGCTCTCATGCTCCAGAGTTGCCCACTTTGATATACTGAGCTCCATACTGAGCCTTTCTCTCACTCCTAAAAGCACAGGCCCCACACTGGGGCTTAAAGACTTATTCATGCAATGATTTCAGACACAACTGGGCCTTAACCAGGGACTTAAGATGCAAAGCACAACTTTCCTGAAGCTATCCTGGGTGCATCAAAATGACTTGGTACATTTTGGCAAGGAGCCAACGGTCCAAGGGGGGCAAGAAGGGTGGGAGCAGATAGCCTGGTGTTCAACAGGGAGCCTCTCCTTGGGTGGGCACATTTGTGACAACTTGCTTACGCCTTCGATTAGTCTACTTTAAGTGGCCAGACACCCACTGTGAAAGGGTTTCTATTTCAAGAGCCATTTATCTAACGTGCACATGCTTTGCAAAAAATACCTGGACTGGGGGGACGCAGTATTTGAGAACAAAGAAAACTCATGAAAAGATCCCAGCTCCTCTTTCTATTAAGCAATCAACACCTGTCAGGGCCCTGAATGTCACAGGCAGGAGAGCTGAAGCGGGGAGGCTAGAGGGGCCATACCATGGGACACTCTTCTTTCTGTAACAGAGCGCTTCCCTTATCACTAGCTTGCAGTGAGGAGTAGCCTCTCTGCCTGTGGAAAAGGAGGGACAGTGGAGAGAAGGGAGGGAAATCCAATCTGAGAAATAACTCCTCCTGACAGTCTGACAGCTGACGTTCTTAACTCAAAGCACTCGGTGCCAGGAATTATCAGGCCTGGCATTTCTCTCCCTGATAGATGACAAAGCAAAAAAGGAAGAAAAAAAAAATCAAACCTCAAACCCAAAACTTCAGCCACACATGCCTCATAAATCATGGCTTTTATTGAACGCTTAGCCACATAACAGTGCCAGCCAAACTGAATAAAGATGCCCTTCCAGGGAGAAATCGAGATGATTGCCCCCAACCTGAAGCTGGACAGAAAGTGAGAAGCAGGTCTCACGAGGTAAACAGGTGTTGGGCAGGGCAGGTGGATCAAAGGGTGGGGGGGGTGGGGGGTGGAGGAGGGCTGTTTCTCTCCCTGGCCAGACACAGGTACTAGGAGGACAGAAGGGGAAGTGGGAGCCCAGAGGAAAACCACAAAGCCTGACCAAGGGGCTTGGGGGTAGGGAAGATGTGGAGGGCAGTTGGTGAGAATGCCAATAAAAAGAGTAAGGGGGGACTGAAGAGTTTCCTTAGAACAGAGAGGAACAGGGGGAAAAGACAGAGGAGGAAAAATTGGGGGAAATTTTGAGGACCCCCTCCCCCCCCAAAGACCTACTGGAAATGAGTGCAAATGAAGGGATCATGGATGAGGCCGGGCCACATAGCACATCCTAAATAAGTAACAACAGCACACTGAAGGTGATTAATACTGCCAAGAAAAAAGCCAAGTTGCTCGCAGGGAATGAATTAATATTTTAGTATCATGTATTTTGAAGAGAGCTCAGAGACCATTTACCACTTACCAGCTCCCTCATTTTATAACCATTAAGCAACTAAGACTAAGAGGTTAAATGATTTGCCTAGAGTCACACAGCTAATAAGTATCTGACACAGGATTTGAACTCAGGTGTTCTTGATGTCAAATCCAGATAAAATAAAATAGTGTCAGTATTTCTCTCAATTTAACTGACGGGTCAGAAGCAGAAAAATGCAATCATTTTCTACTGGGAATTTGTATTTGAAGAATCCAAAAGAATATGATAGTCAAGGATTAAAATAATAATTTTAAAAGTATTTTTTTTAGTCCTTTCTATGTGTGTTAGCTATAAGGGAGGAAAACAAAAACAATCTTCCTCAACTGTAAAATGAAGGGGATGGACTCTCTGCTGGCTCTAAATCCCTGATTTTTATTTTGTGCTTTGGGGTAAAAGACAGACAGACAGACAAACAGACAGACAGACAGACAGACAGACAGACAGACAGACACACACACACACACACACACACACACACACACCAGAAGCCCAATTGATTTCTTTATATTGGCACACATAAGCACTGAGAGATCAGGTTCTTAGGTGGCTTTCATTTGTCCCCCTTTACCATTTCGTGTAGGAGGGATCAAAAGAAAATTAGTATGAATTTTTTTAAAAAGAGGCTGAAAACATCAGCCATTGAGGGGAGCTGGGGGGGGGTGAAGAGGAAAGTAAGAGCATGAATTATGTAACCATGTTAACTTTTCTAAAAAATAAATATTAATAAATGTTAAAAAAAATAAAAATTAAAAGAGGCTGAAAAAGTGAAGTCCTTTAGGGAAGAATAATGAAACTTGACTGAAAACAGTCAGAGATACAGCTCTACGAGCTAGGTGGGGAGACAAGCAAAAAGCGATGACAAAATCCTACACAAATACACTTTGAGTCTCCTTTGCCTCGGTCCCTCCCCGTCATGGCCTTTGGGGAAAAGCTGAGTTGGCTCAACTAAATCACATGTGAGAAAGGCATATTACCTCTTAATAGCTAACTATGTCCTCACAAAGATAAGACAAAGCCAAGTATCATATAATTATGACCCAGGCTACCTCTCACATAAGCAGGTGAACACAAGTTCAAAGGCAGGACAGCCTGACTGAGCACTTTGCTTGTATATGACTGAAAATGCATCAACTAATAGCTACCTGGAGGGTCACTGGTGTCACAGTCTCCTGGCCAGGGAGAGGAGCCCTCAAGCACAGGGTGCCACTAGCCAAGCTAAGGGACCCTGAAGACTAGGAAATGGCTTGAAGACTATGGACAAGCCATACTTGGAATACATACAGGACAAAGGGATAAAGGGAGAGGATGATAAAGAAGGTCTCTCTCTGTAGAACTTATCTCCCAGGCTTCCATTTCCATCTCTCCTCACCCCTGCCAGGATGGCCTAAACTTGCCTTTTCCACAGATAGCTCCACACCTTTGTTTACGAGAAGCAATTTTTCTGGCATTCCCTTCATTTTCCTCTGCAGCTAGCCAAACATAACTCATTCTCCAGAGCCCACCTTACTTCTCACTTCCCTCACCAGTCTTCTCATTATGTCAAGACTAGAATCTGAGGGTTGGAAGAGCCTTCAAAATTCTCCCTATATACTTGTTCCTACGGAGAAAGAAACGATCAAGTCAAGAGAAAGGTTTACTTGTCTCTCTCCAATTAAGTAGAAGTTATTTGAGGGCCGGGGCTAGTTTTCATTTTGTCTTAGAATCACTAAAGCTTCACACAGTACCTGACATGTAGGAATAGAAACTGGACCTCTGATTTCATTTCTATGGGGAACACCCAGATAAGAAAACTTCTTCTACCAATATGCATTACCAACTAGTCTTTATTAAAGAGTTCCCTAGAACCCTAGGAGGTAAATTGTTGCCCAGAGTCACAAAGCTAAAATGTATCAGAGGTAGAAACTGAATCTCAATATTCCTGATTTCAAGACCCAACTCTGGAGCCACAATTCTGTGAATAACTCTCCTGTCTCTAGTAGGTGCTTAATAAATGCTTGTCAGCTTGGATTGGATTAGACTGGCAAGGCAAGACTAGCTTCCTACTACCTCTCTGGTCTCAGAATTCTTACAGCATTTAAGGGTTCATACCACTCACTGGACACATTCTGTGTCATGAATGTTTCATCTCCCTCTATTCAGGCACCAAACCAGGAGACTCTAGGCTCCTTGAGTGCAAAGGAAAGCAAGACTTAAACAGAAAGGTGGAGAAAAAAGAGAGGAGAAAGAGAAAAGGGTAGGTGTGTTGGGCCATGAATGAATGGTCCAATGAACAAACCATCCAGTGGCATAGATTTCCTATCCTGAAGATGGGATGTCAGAGCCTGGGCCATATCTTGGCGAGGGCCAGGAAAGAGAGGGAAAAAAGTCCCCCAAATGCCACTTCTGGGCTCAAGAAATGCTTTGGAAACAAAAAACAAATTTCCTAGTCTGGCATTTAAAATGTTCCATAATTCGGCACCCTCCTATCTTTTCAGGCCAACATTACAGCCCCTAATACACTCTATGGTAGCTAAACAGGCCTACTTCTTGTTCTGACCAAAACATTCCAGTCTCTGCCTCCCTGACTTTTCAAAGACATTTTTTTCCCATACTTGGAATGTTCTCTCTTTGCCTCTACCTCAGCTCCCTTCAAGTTTCAGCTTAAGACCTACTTCTTACATGATTCTTCCCCATCCCTTCAGTGGCTAGTGATTACACCACCTCTCAACATTACTTTGCATCTATTTTGTATTTAATTATCTACTTAAATAGTGCTTTTCCCCACTGGAAAACATAAACTCCTTGAGGGCAGGGGCTCTCATGTGTGTCCTCATATGCAAAGTATGTGCCACAAAGCAGACATTTAATAAATGTTTGGTAGATTTAATTCAATTGAAATGGGGATGATAAAGCAGGAAAAGGATGCAGAAGGGGAGAAAAGGGGTGTCTAGAGGTCTGGAAATTAACCGGCCTAATTTAAGAACAAGAGGTAACTTTACAGTTAGCCAATTTTGTTTCAGTAAATGCCTAATACCCCAGTGTGATCTATCCGAGACTCGCACAACACCAAGATAATTCATCAGACTATGAAAAAGCAAGAAAAAGAGGAGGTGAGAGGCCTAAGGGCAAATGTAGCCAGGAGATGCTGTTAAAGAAGACATCACAGGGCCAGGCAATGTTTCAGAACATGAAAGGCATGTCCTCAGTCACCTAAAATTCCCATCAATTCTTCCCTTCATTTATACATGGATCCATATGCCTAGGTGTGTGCATACATACACACAGATGTATATACATGTTTATTTTTTCCACATATTAGTGTATAGAATCAGTTAAAGTTCTGGAATGTCGTGGCACCCAAGAGCTCAGAAAGTTATTGAATCTTTCATGGTCTTAGACCTGATCACTTGCTATAAGGGATTTGATTCTGCTGATAGCAGTTCTTCCTACTATCACCTTTCTAAGGTTTTAGAGGCAATGCGATAGAGTTTTGTTTTGTTTTGTTTTTTAAACCCTTACTTTCGGTCACGGTAACAGCTCTCTAAGACAGAAGGGTAAGGGCTGGGTAATTGGGGTTAAGTGACTTGCCCAGGGTCATACAGGCAGGAAGTGTCTGAGGCCAGATTTGAAACTGGACCCTCCCAACTCCAGACCTGACAAACTATGCTATCTAGTTGCCCTTGTGGCATAGTTCAGAGAAAGCTGGCCTTGACAGCAGAAAAACATGGGTTCAAGTCATGCCTTTGACACATACTGGCTTTGTGACATGGGGCAAATCACTGAAGTCCTCAGCTGCCCCTGGGAGCTTCTTAAGATTATAATTTATAATAGGTATACGATAGTATATTATAGTATAGCTTAATGTAATTTAGTGTAATATACTATCACATAGTATAGTATCATTTAATATAGTATCATATAATTTCATATAGTTTAATATAGTTTATTATCATATCGTATAGTATTGTATTGTATTGTATCGTATGGTATAGTAAAATAGTTGCTGATCCATCTTAGTAGAGGGAATTTTTGCACAAGAAGGAAGCTCCCTAAACCAGTGAAATCACAGGACCAAAAAAAAAAGTTCCTCTCATCTGTTTCATCCTCCTTCTTTTCTCCTTGCTTATAGTTTTCTTCTGTTTTGTCAAGTGTGCATACACGTCTATAAACATCAACATTCATGAAATATATTATGTAAGTCCATATAATCCTAGCCAAGGAAAAAAGGGCTCCAATTTTTTCACTGCCTCAAACTTTAAAACCATGTAAACACAGATGTCCCAAAGGATAGGTGACATTAAATGCCTAAACTAGGACCCTTTGTTTCTCTTTTTAAAAAAGTACTAAATTAAGAATCAAAAGACCTTGGATTATAATAAAGGCTAAGTCACTATCTTGGGGAAGATCCATCATTTTTCAGAGATTAATTTCTTTCCTTTGCAAAGCAGACAGGACTAGTTGAGTTCTAAAATGTCTTCCTATTCTAATAGTCTAAGATTCTATTTTTTTTTAAAACCCTTATCTTCTGTTTTAGTATGAATTCTAAGACAGAAGAGCAGCAATTGAGATTAAATGACTTGCCCAGGATGACACAGTTAGGAAGTATCTGAGGTCAAATTTGAACCCAGATCCTCCCAACTCCAGACCTGGTACTCTATAGTATTATCTAGCTGCCCCTTAGGCTTCTAAATTAAGATGCTCTCTACTTGAGTGACCCTGGAAAATGATTTTTGTCATTATAGACTTGTGGTTCTCTACAGAAGAAATATTTCCCACCTAGCTCTGAGCCCTGGAGCCATGAGAGAATCAGGACAACATCCAGAAGGATGACAAAAAAAGTCATTACTAAAGTACTGCCAAAACCCCACACTAATGAAACTTGACAAATTTTGTACTTAATTAGGAGGGTGGCACTGTTCTCCAAATATAACAGCCATGGAAGCCCATTACTTGTGAGACTCTGGCATAAAAACATTCCCCCAAATAATAAAAATAATATTTTTCCAATAGTTCCCCTAACACCACCCCCTTTCTAAGTCTGTATGTATTCATTTGGATTGGTTGCACCAAAGTTCTAGGCTCAGAAGAAAAATTTTCAAGCCTCAAACTCCAAATCACAGTCTTAAGAGCTAGTAGAGATCTCAAAAACCAACTAGTCCAACTTGAATGTGGATTCTCTATACAATATATCTGACAATTATCCCTCTAAACTTAATTGGAGACCTCCAGTAAAGGGAAAACAACTACATCTCAGAGACCATCCATTTCACTTTGGGCCTAAAAGTCCAGCCTCAGACATTTACTAGCTGTGTGACCCAGGACAAATTGCTTAGCCCCATTTGCCTCAGTTTCCTCATCTATAAAATGAGCTGGAGAAGGGAATGCCAAAATACTCCAGTAGCTTTGCCAAACAAAACAAAACAAAAACATGGGGGCTGGGGCAGGGGTATCACAAAGAGTTGGACACAACTGAAATGACTGAACCAAAATACATTAGGAAAATTTTCTTTACATCAAACCGAAAGGCAGAACTCTGCCAAAAGCATAAGTTTGGAGGGGCAAGTGAAAAGAGAGGATTACAAGTTCCTTGACGACACAGACTGTTCCTTTTTGTCTTTGCCACCCCAGCACCTAGCATAACACTTGGCCCAGAGTGGGCACCTAATAAATGCTTACTGAATTCAGCTGAATCAAACTCTTTATAAAAGCTATAAGGAATTAATGAAACAAATAAGAAATCATCAACACACAGAGAAATAGGTCCTTGAAAACCAAACTTAGGATTCCCTAGTTGGCAAAAAAAAAAACAAAACAAGTCAAAGGTATTTTGCCACAAACCAGTTCTCCCAGGATGTCCCAAGAGCTGTATCAAATGGAATGGGGCTTCCTCTTTACACATAAGAGATTTTTAGCAATGTGGCTGGAATGTAAAATACACACAGGAAACCCCAAAACTTTAAATTGGGATAACGAGCATCCAAAAGAAGCAATGATTTGATGTGGCTGGAATTTTACCTTGACCATATTGGGCTGGCAATATTTTCACATTTCAACCATTGGTTAATTCTAAGTGGCATCCTCCCTAAAGTTCGAGCTGAGCTAGTGAGATGTCACTTTACTTTTTTTTTCCAAAAAAAGTATCATAGAATCTTTTTTTCTTTTTTTAATTGATGCACAAACTTAGTAAATATATGCAACAGGATCTAAAGTTTATTATTTTATATAATAAATGTATAAATTTATTCATAATAATATAATCAAAAGATTTTCATTCACAAACATTTATATATATTTATATTTATTCATATATACACACTAAGAGTGTCTCTCCTACACACTCTCTCTCTCTCTCTCTCTCTCTCTCTCTCTCTCTCTCTCTCTCTCCCCTCCCCATAATTCATCCTGAAGTACACGGCCTTTACTTTCTCCAAAATTTGCCCATCGTAGCTTACTGTTGAGTGCCCTGAGATCAAAGACTATCTTTTGTCTATCCCTAATACTTAGCACAATATCTAGTACAGAGTAGGCAGTTAATAAATGCTTAATGACTGACAAATAACTTCATCCTCAAAATCCCTCTTTCCCTTTGGATTCCTTCCTTGAAAGCCCTTTCTCCAAATTATCTTCTTTGTGCTCTTTTAGACTTATATTTAAAATTTTTTTAACTAAAGGTTGCTAGCCTTTCCCTTCATAGAACCCTTCCCCTTATGTGAAAGAAGTCCAGTTGAGCAAAATAAACCAAGTCAATGTCCCTGTTCTATCTAAACACAAGTCTTAGACAAAACCTTTCCTTGCTCTCCCACCTCCATTTCCCTGTCCCTGTCCCTCTCCCACCTGGCCCCAACATACACACACAGAGGCCTCGAGTTTCATCAACTACATTGAAGCTATTGATATACTATAGAGGCTTTGCTGCTAGTTTTACCAGGTTAAGCATTCAAACCCATCAGCTGGGCAAATTTTAACACTGAAATGTTGGTTTGAGATTAACCCAACAAAAAAGTTCTGTACCAGGAAACTAGCTCTTGATTTTTGATTAGTCTATTGACTTACCAGGTCTCTATAAAAGCAATCTACCATAGGACCCTTTCCTTATTTTTCAAATAGCAAAAGGATGAGGTTGGGGGGAAAAGGGAGAAAGAGGGTCTGTCTCCTTCCTCCTCTAAAGGCTACATCATTCTAGTAACTCTGACCCACTACTCTTCCTTCTCTAAGTACCTCCCCAAACCTCCTAAATTAATTAACAGTCCAAGGGAACATCACATCATGTTCCTTTGCACAGACAAATGTGGGGCTGAGAAGCTGTTGTTGCCTTAGGACTTCTTTCTAGGAAACCAAAGCACAATAAATTATTCACCAAAAAGCACAACAGAGAAGGCAAGCACCTTTCACTGACAGATTCTAAGTACCTCTGAACCCAAGGGGGATCCAAACCTTTATGTTCAATGAAGAAGATAAGCCCAAAAGCACAGCCCCTTCTCAAGGACACCTAGTTCCTCTCTTAGAAGATGGTCGAGAATGAGACTCAAACTTGGTAACCTTTGAGCCCTGCTAAACCAAACTTCACAGGACACTGTGATCTCACTCATTCTGCCCTTCTAAATTTCTGGGGGTAAAAATTTTAACATTACCAGAATAACTTTTTAAAACTCATCTTCTGACTTAGAATCAATATTGTATATTGGTTCCAAGGCAGAAAAGTGGCTTGGCAAAAAGGGTTAAATGACTTGCCCAGGGTTACACAGGCAGGAAGTGTCCTGGCTCGCAATAACAATAATAATAACAGAGATTTCAGAGAACCTATGACAAAGCATACTACCTAGCTACCGACAGAGTGGTGGACAGATTCAATATAGAGAAGGAAACATACATTTTTGGAGCATGGACAAAGTAGGAATTTGTTTGGCTTAACTATCCACATTTGTTACAAGGATTTTCTTTTTCTAGTGGGAATAGAATTTTATTAATTTTAAAAATTATTTTAAATCATTCATATTAATGATAATGGAATATTCAGATAACATTTTAATATTTTATTTCCCACAATTACATATAAAACAATTAACATTAGTTTATTAATTTTGAGTTCCAAATTCTCTTTCTTCTACCCTCCCTGCCCTCCCAGAGACTATAAGCAATTTGATATCAGTTTTACATGTGTAATCATGTATAACATTTTTCCATATTAGTCATTTTGTGGAAGTCAGATAGCATTTTAAATTATAAAAAAAAGAGCCTTATATACATTAGCTAACTTTTGGTACCATCATCCTCATTTTACATATGAAGAAACTGAGGTTCAGAGGCTAACAGAATGCAGGTTATACAGGGAGAAGATCATGTTGGAGTAAGGATTTGAACCAAGGTTTTCTGGATTCCCATCCCAGCCCTCTATTCACTATCTCTCAAGTAGCCTTCATCTATTATTTCTATGGTAACTAGTTACTCTAATGCAAATATATGGAATCTCTTGGCAAGCTGCAAAGAAGCTAGGATACTACCACCAAAGAAAATTTAAAACCAGCCTCATTTTCTAAAAAAAGAATATTGGGTAATCAGGCGAGAGAAATATGGGTCAGAGTGTTAGTTAAGTTAGGGTAATAATAATAATAATGATGATGATGATAATGATAATAATAATAAAGTTAGGGTAATAATAATGACCTAGGATATGTCACTTAACTTCACAGAGATTCAATGTCATCATCTGCGAAATGGGCCGAGTAACCTCCGGACTCACAGAGGCTAGTGGATAGAAAGCATTTTGTAAATCTTAAGAAGCAATCATAAAGTTGATTATGATATATTTTATTGATTATAGCTTTATGCTGTAATTAACACAATTATATTGTTATTTCTAAATCCATAGCCCTGAATTATCTACACTAGGCTTACAAGTTCTTTTATTTTTTAATCCTTGCCTTCTTAGTATCAGTTTTAAAATACAAAAGCAGCAAAGGCTAGGCTAAAGGGAATAAAGTGACCTGCCCGGGGTCACATAGCTAGAAGTGTGTCTCAGGCCAAATTTGAACCCAAGTCATACTGACTCCAAGACTGGTGGCTTATAAGTAAATATTAAGTTTTTAAATATATGTGACAGTGTTTATATCTCATAGCATAGCATATAGGAGAAAATACTGGCTCTGAAATCAGGAAGAATTGGGTACAGATCCCACATCAGACAATCTGTATGATTTTGGACAAGTCCCCCCAAACTCTCTGAACCTTAGTTTTGTTTTGTTTTTCTCAACTGCAAAATGAGTTGGTTGGACTAGATGGTCTAAGATCTCTTCCAGTATCTAAGAGCTTATAATGGGGTAGCTAGGTGACTCAGAGGATAAGCCACCAGTCCTAGGGAGTAAGAAGAAGGCAAATGGGTACCCTGCCAGGCAATGTCAGCAAAGGAGACCTGAGGGAATAAAAAGATCTAGAACAAACGGGTAATCCATAAAATAGGTCATTGATTAATTATAGAACACCATAAAGCACCTCCTCCAATCCCTACCTGAAGAGGAATCCTCTCCACAACATGCCTCACCTCTGGTCATCCATGCTTTGCTTAAAGACCTCCAATGAGGGAAGACAAGCTACCATGTAGAGAGTTTTAATTTGCACACCTGAAGGTTTGGTGACAGAGCCTTGAACAGATCCCGTCTCTGCTCAGAACACCTTTACAGGAGTCTTCAGTAGCCCTCAACAGCCCTCTGGTCTAAAGCCTTAGGGACAGGTGATAGTCTCCATTTGAGAAATGTGGACAGGAGGTCTGGGCCTCCCCAGGATGTGGACTAGGACACACTCCAAGACACTCCGTGGCACTGGTTACCCCTCATGGCACAGAGGCCAAGGCAACAGCTGTCCAGGATAGCCATTTCTTTGGACATTCTTGGTAAACAGAAGCCGAGCTCGAGCTCATCTGTTTCCACCTCTAGATAGGTACCACCACTGTCTCCTATAACCTTTTCCCCCTATCATTTTTCCCTGGGGAGAAGGAACCTTCCTCTTTTCTTCCCCTGTTAAGACAACAAAATTTTGATTAATGAGAATCCCCCCACAACTGGCTGTTCCCTTAGCATACAGCCCGAACACGCCAGCTTCCTTCCGTGCTGCCTCTAATCTACAAGAAGGAGAGAGCAAGAGATAGTGGGAAAGAAATCCATTTTTCTACTAAAATGCTGTCTCATTCTTTCTAGACAAGGGCCCCTACCTGGGGATGTATTTGCAAGTCTAATTTCTCTAGTGCTATTTGAATACATTTTCCAAGCTTGGAAAACAAGCCAACAGTTTAGAGGCTCCGGAGCTAACTCGATCTGACAGTCACAGCACTGACGGCTGCCAGGCCTGATTGACTGGTGGGATATATTTAGACGGAGAAGGCGGGGTGGGAAGGAATAAAATGTTGTTGTGCTCTTCAACTCCAGTATATTGTTGGTAACGACAGACTAGCAAATAAACAGCCAACAGCCATTGACTAGCATCAGCTGGCAGAGACCATATAGGCTTCTTCTCCCAGCCATAAGCTACACAAGCTTCTAAAAATTCCACCCCTCCCCATGCACATACATACACACACATCATCACAAAATGCAATTAGGGAGAATTCTGCTACTACTGAGCGCTCTCTCTCTCTCTCTCTCTCTCTCTCTCTCTCTCTCTCTCTCTCTCTCTCTCTCTCTCTCACACACACACACACACACACACACACACACACACACACACTCTCTCTCTCTCTCTCTCTCTCTCTCTCTCTCTCTCTCTCTCTCT
>NC_058133.1:178838267-178972844 GCF_016433145.1 Gracilinanus agilis
CTCTCTCTCTCTCTCTCTCTCTCTCTCTCTCTCTCTCTCTCTCTCTCTCTCTCTCTCTCTCTCTCTTTCACAAACACACACACACTCTTTCTCTCTTTTACTCTCTCTCTCTCCCTCTTTCTCTTTTTCTCCCTCCCTCCCTCCCTATCATTATTCCAGAAAGGCAAACAAACAAACAAACATGATTTGTATGATTTGTTCCCCTGGGTCTCCCTCTTCTTCAAAGCTCCTCCCTGTTTTCCAGTCCCTTCATCCCTAGAGGGCCGAGGCCTTGTGCTCAGATGGGCAAGGTCAAAATTGCTTGGTTAACGCTTGGGATCTGCCCTGGCACACTTGAAAAGCTGCTTCATTTTCCTTTGGTCCTGACCTCACTAAAGTTTATAGAAACAAGGGTTTGCTCCTTTCAAGGGACTGGTTCCTATTCTCATCAATTTTATAAGATTTTATTTTTTAAAAGAAATCTACAAACAGGAGGACAAGGAGACAGTAGGAAGGAAAAAAATAGGAAAAGTGGAAAGAGGAAGGAGGAGGCCTGGTTATAGGCTGTGAGACACCTGTTAGTTCATACAGAAAACTGGCTATGTTATGTCTTGCTTTTCCCAACTAGAAAATGAAGATAATGCTGTAATCCCCCACCCATTGGCCTATAGGACAGAGATTCTGCATCAATAAGAAAAAAGAAATGCTTTATCTGCTTCTGACTCATTAAAAGATACTGTCTAACTTTAAGGAATCACTACCACAAGTCAAACTTCATTCATCTGAAACACAAGGAACCCAGAGGAGGGAAAAGTTACATGCATGAACCAATTCAGATTAGCCATAATTTATGCTAAATAGCAAAAGGATGCCTGTCAGCTAGTGAAAAGAAAGCTGCTTAAAATTATGAATTTTGTAAAACAAACAAAAAAAAAGAAATCAGATTAATGAGGTTTTTTACTTACTATATTGAGATAGGAGCTTTCACAGAAAATGTAGGTTAAATGATTAGAATAAAAGAATAGGGCAAATGCCTAGAATGCTAGGGCAAGATATTTAAAACAGTGTCTGCCTCCAATAGTTTTCATCACTGAGAGGTCAGGAGGATAGATATTACAGAAGATAATCAAACAGAATCAAAGAATTTTCAGTTGGGAAATTGAGGAAGAAAGCATCCTGTCCCTGAACAGTCTCAAATTTGAAATCAAGACTTGGGTTGGAATCCCAGCTCTCTTTACTTAACCTTTAGACAGGTTACTCCTACTTTCGGAACTCTGTATGAGAAGGTTAGGATCAACAATCTCAAAGGTTCTTTCCAGACCTATGGCCAATGAGGCCACCATTTAAAAAACGGGTGGAGGAAGAGCAGCTAGGTAGCTTGATAGCCAAGCCTGAAGACACAAAGTCCTGGGTTCAAAACTGACCCCAGACATTTCCTAGCTGTGTGCCTTTATGTAAACCCAACTGCATAGGCCCTAATGTTCTCCTGCCTTGGAAGTGATCCTCAATATTGATTCTAAGACAGAGAGTAAGGACTTTTTTTTTAAAGGTTAAATTCTCCTTTTTTTTTAAATAAAGAAACTGAGGTCCAGAGGTGAAGTGACTTATCCAAGGAACCAGATGTTAGTTTTGTTAGAAAGAAAACCTAGATTTTCAGTTGGCACTACCAAAAAAAATAATAAAGAAACTTTTAAGGAAAAAAAATCTTTACAGAAATTTTGTGGCTTCAAATACAATTAGATTTTTCAGGCACTAGAAACAATGCTTTACGAAATTATGTCAGTTGTATGTCAAATGTGAACACACAGGAAGTGCCCTAAAGTCCGGAAGACAGAGCCTTTACAAAATAATTACAAATGTATAAATAAATCAAGACTGTCTTTGTTTTTTACAGAACTTTAAAGCAGAGAAACACGAATGAGGTTGCTAGATGCTATGAAGATAAAAGGAGTTTCTGAGATACATATCTGGGATAGGGGAGCAGAAGGACACATCTGCCCAAAGAAATGCAATGGCTACCATTTTCAGGATGAAGCACTTGTACACACAGAGGTGTGTAAGCACATGGAAGAACCAAAAAATTAAATAAAATAAAAAGGGACCTCCAATCATGAGCTTGCTCTCAGCCCCACCATTCATGGGGGGAAGCAGGGAGAGAGTGCCAGAAGGAGGTCGAAGCAGGGGTGCAATGAGACCTATTAGAGAACTAGAACCTTAATTTATCAATTAGACGCCATCTGTGGATTGTGTTCCTTGAAATAATTGTTGGATTTGACAATGCACGGCTGCTTTGCAAAGTTTCTGCCAGCCTTGATGCCGGTTAATTAAATTTCTGCACTTAAGTTTGATTGCATTGAAAGCACAGGGGCTCTCCACAGATTCAGTTCCTTAGCCACCTGCTGTGTCAAAACTAACCATGTTTCCATGGCAAGGGGTGGGGGGGAAGGATATGTATTTTCTTTTAGGTCTTATCTTTCTCTTCATCTTCACAAAAAAGGGGGGTTTAAGAATCAAGGCTCTTATTTCACTGGAAACACTCATTGGCACAAAATTCAAGGACCTTAGATTGGCTGGAGATCCCTGCCATCTCTCTCCATGGAGGTGGGAATAAGAAGGGGGCTTTTCTTTTATTTCATTTCATTAGTTAATTAATAAGCCAGAAACCAAGATATTCCCTCAAATGTGGAAATTCAGTTTGAAACCAGTTTCAGATTCAAAGATTATCCCATAAACTCAAAACAAAAAAACTTTTAAGTTCAAACAGTTATTTGATGCTCAGAGCCTGCCATCAAAGTGAGGAAAGGGAGTCCCTGTCTAGAAAATAGTGTAAATACAGCAAGGGAGCAACAGAGATGCTACAGCAAGATCTAAAGTTTGCCCAGTGTCGCTACCAGTCAGCAAAGAAGGAGCTCTGCCTAACGTGAGATTTTGCAAGAACAAGTTGTTTTCTCAGTGCCTGGACTCGGAAAGGTGGCATCATCACACAAAGAGACAGAGCCTGCTTTAGAAGTAAGCAGAATGGGAATGAGAGGGAAAAGAATCTGCTTGCTGAATCATTGATTTAGCAGTGTTGGGGATGTTAGAGGCACTGTGTTCAACCTCCCTACAGATGTGGAAACTGAGACCAGGAGAGGGGAAGTGATTTTGCCCAAGATCACATGTGAGTGGTAGTCAGACTATGAATGGGAGGGCCTCTATCACCAACTCCTATCTCCTTTTTAGTACATCGCACTGCTTCTAACTCACCTATGGCTTTTCAGCCAGTATCACTAAAACCTGGAAATAATCATTAGCCACGCTCTTCCTTACATTGCTTTCCCAAGGCATCCTCTTTTAAAATAAAAGGGGAAAGTTTGTTTGTATATATATATATGATAGAAACAAATAGTGATTGATGAAAATCCATCAGTGTAAGCGCTGACTGAAAAATTTCTATGAATCCTGTGTTTAAGTTTATTTATTAAGTTCATGATGTTTGGAGTACCCAAAGATTACTGGTGTTTGCTCATTCTGGATTAGAACATACAGTTCCCTTTGACTATCTCAGTATAAAACCCCACTGTCCCCTAACATCTGTGGACCATCCAAAACCAGTTAACTACCTAGATCAAGCTGGTTTCTTGGGTTTCAGCTACCTACATATGTGGCTTTAATGTCCCACACTGGGCCAGTAGAGGGACCCAAGAATATTACCGAGGTGGAGACCACATAGTTTGTAGCCTTGTTGTATGAGTAGGTATGTCAGGATATAAATATCTTGGAGAGACACTACCCATGAATAATGAGTAAGGCCCAGAATTTGACAAGAGGAGAGTGAGTTAGTTTGCCTTTAGGAAACTGCAGAGTTCTTTGAATGACTCCAAGTATCTCCATTATAACAAAGGTTCCACTTTGTGAACACCAGCATTCTTTTGGTTATCTTATAGGGCTTATTCGTTAACACCAATATCTTTCAATAGTCCTATTTAGTCATGCAATACTAAGGCCTCCAAAAAAAAAGTTGAGGATCATCCATGAGATAATGGAGAAGCCCATGTTGGGCATGAGCAGGCTAGAGCATGTTAGAACAAGGAATTCTGCAAGAGAAATAGAATAAACAAGGTCATCAGATAAATGGATGACTAGAATTGATGACAGACCAGGCCAGGAGCTACAATGGGGGAGGAATGATGGATAGCCTGGGTACTCCTTCTATAACCTTTTCATATCAAGAGAACTGGAGGATTGTCTCCAGCACATAGGATAGATGCCTGATGGAGAACTTAGAAGAAAACACTGGCAAAGGTCGCAGAAGATAGAAAGGCATGGACAGGTTATGGGTTGCATCCCTGAAAGGAACATCAATAGCAGTGAGACCACAGATTCCTCGGAGTGTGCCTACCAAGTAGACGGGCACTCTTAATAAACTCTGTAGTTAGATCAACTAGGTAGGAACATGTGTCTACTTTTCTTGACATCTCCAATCAGTTTGACATAATGAACACACTCTATCAGTACTTTTTAGGGTGAATTGTTTTAACAGCTACAAGAGCAAGGTGAAGGGAGATGAAAGGGGAGATGAAGACAGATAAAATGTTCACCACTTTGCCTAAGGCCATAGGAAATGCTAATGGTACCCTACTCTTCTTTGATGATGTGAATTCATCCTTCTATCCAGACATGGCACAGGCCAGAGGTCTCAAGACCAATTATCTGGCTGGGGCTTTAAATACTAAAACCAGCTAATTTATCCCGAAGGTCTCCACTTGGCCACGGATCTGCCAGCCTCCAAACACTCACATCATTGCCTGCCCCAAAACTGTCCACTGAGAAGCATCAACCTCTTACAGCAAGAGGAGGAATCCAGAGGCTCCAAATGGGCAATGGAAAAGCTATGAAGGGGTGCAGCTAGGTGACTGAGTGGATTGAGAGCCAAGCCTAGAGATGAGAGATCCTGGGTTCAAATCTGACCTCAGATACTTCTTAACTGTGACTCTGGGTAAGTCACTTAACCCTCATTGCCTAGCCCTTACTGCTCTTCTGCCTTGGAGCCAATTCACAGCATAGATTCTAAGACAAAAAGCAAAGGATTAAAAAAAAAAATGTTTGATGGGGCTACAGCTCTGGATCTCATGGTTAATTCACAATGCAGATCATCAGGGAGTGACTGTATATGCAAATCCACAAAAAGCCCTTCCAACTGATCTGGGTAAGAGACATTTTATACCAGAGATACAACACACTTCTGAGAAAGCTTTCAGGAACAATTCCTTATTCTAGGACAAAAATTACTTTTCAGACTTCTAATTAGCAGAGGATTCCTCCAACTGAAATCTCAAGGTTTCTTACAGGCTATCTGATATAAGGGACACATAAAATAAGGACCCTTCTAGAATATCCCCAGATGGTGTCATTCAACCTCTACTTGAATACCTCAAGTAGCAGGGCCCCCCAATTTCACCTCTGGTCTTAAGAAGATTTTATTTGTACAGGGCCAAAATCTGCCTCCCTATAATTTCCAGACATTATCTCTTGATCCAAGCTCTGCAAACAAGAAAAATAAATTTAACCTCCTTCCATATGACAGTCCTTCATGTATCTAAAGGAATCTATCATGGCTGTGATCCTTTTCTCTTTTTTTAAAGCTAAATATCCCTTTCACATAGCTTCATTTCTAGTCTTCTCACAAGCTTAACTGAACTATAATTTGTCCACATCCTTTTTAAAATGGTATAGTCAGAAACTACGGCAACACCTACATATTGTTGGACTGGCAGTGTACAGTGGGACTAATCCAACTTTGTTCTGGACACTAAGCTTCTATTAGTGCTTCCTATGATGCCATTAGCTTTTCAGATGGACAAATCACACTATTAATTCATATTGCTCTTACAGTCCACTAAAAACCCCAGAGGTCCTTTTCACATGACTTACTGTCTAACTACCACGTCTCTCTTCTCCACCCCTATTCTTGTGCAATTGATTTTTTTGAACCCAAGGACACAATTTCACATTTATCCTGATTAAATTTCATCTTACTAGATTATAGGCCATCATTCCTATCAGAGAATGAAGATAAGCAGTAAGTTCTCTGCTTTCATGAAGAATGGCCTCCTGCTGCTCCAGATACCTGAGTCTGCCTATGTGAGGTGCCTTCCAACTTAGGATCAGATGCAAACTCAGCTATCACCCGCATCATTCCGTCTTCATGACTTTTTCTAGCATAATTCTAATTTGTTTTTCCAGAATAGTTGAGTCAATTCACAGTTCCACTAACTGTAAATTAGTGTGTAGAAGCTTCCATCTTCACAGGATGATTCTGTTCTTATCAAAAGATTACAGAAATTCCCCAAAGTCAATCTATATAGAGGCTGGTTTATGTATATAACTGAAAAACTAAAATGGCCCCTTCCAAGCCAGGACCTCAGATGTGAAAGATTTATGAACCAGAGGGGCATATCTAAAACAAAGTCTGGAAATGCAGTTCCAACAGTGAATAGAGGGATCATTTCAACATTCACTAAGCATGCTGTAGCTCCCTATGCTGGTAGAATTGTGTCAGAGTAGAAGACCAAAAATTGTCCTGCCATCATTTTTCCCAATCATCAAGGGAGTTTCAAGCTCAGGAAAGCTATAAAGTGATCGGTTTTAGGGGACAAAAGCCATCTATCCATCAAACATTCAGAAAAAAAATTGCACCAGCTTTCCTCAAATTCATTAGCATTGTTCAAGAAAAACATGAATTCCATTATTCAGCTTTTTTTATAAAGATATTTTATTTCCCCAATTATATGTAATATCAAACATCAAAAAATCCGAATTGCCTCCTTCTCTCCTTTCCTTCTCCCCTTCCAGAGATGGTAAGCAATTTGGTCTGGATTATACATGTATTATCATGCAAAACATACTTCCGTATTGGTCAATGTTGTACGAGAATACTTACATAAAACAAAAACCCAGAAATATAATACAAATAAACTAATGTGAAAAACAGTATGCTTCAATCTGCAGTCTAAATCCAATAGTTCTTTCTCTGGAAGTGGATAGTTTTCTTTGCTAATAAGTCCTTCAGAATTGTCTGGTATCTCCATTAAGAAATGATAAGCAGGATGATTTCAGAAAAAGCTGGAAAGACCTATATGAACTGATACAAGTCAAAATAAGCAGAACCAGAAAAACACTGTACATAGTAACAACAACATTGTATGATGACCAATTGTGAAAACTTGGCTATTCTCAGCAATGCAATGATATGGGACAATTCTGAAGGACTTCTGATGGGAAATGCTATTCACCTCCAAAAAAAGAACTGTTGGAGTCAGATGGATATGGATGAAAGCATACTATCATTCATATCACTTTATTTACAATTTTATTTTAGGGTTTTAATTTTATATGAATGTGCTCTTAAAAGAATAACCAATATGGAAGTATATTTTGCATGATAATGCATGTATGGCCCAGAACAAATTGCTTGCCATCTCCAAACAGGGGGAGAGAAGGAAGGGAGAAAGACTGCTGGGATCTTACTAATTTTATGTTGAAAATTATTATTACATGTAATTGGGAAAATAAAATATCTTTGAATAATAAAAAAGAATTGTCCTGGATCATTATATTGCTGAGAGTAGTTAAGCTGATCATCCCCCAATATTGCTGTTACTGTGTACGGTGTTTCACCTGGTACCACTTATTTTGCTTTGCATCAATTCTTGTAGATCTTTCCAGTTCTTTCTTAAATCATCTTATTTATCATTTCTTATAGCACAAGTATTCCATCACCATCAGATACCACAATTTGTTCAGTCATTCCCCAATTGATAAACATCTCCTCAATTTTCAATCTTTTTGCCACTACAAAAAGAACTGCTATAAATATTTTTGTACAAGTAAATTCTTTTCCCTTCTTTATGATCTCTTTGGTATACAGACCCAGTAGTGGTATTACAGGATCAAAGTTTTATAGCCCTTTAGGCATATTTGCAAATTGCCCTAGAGAACGGTTGGATCAGTTCACAACTCCACCAACAATGCATTAGTGTCCCAAATTTGCCACATCTTTTTCAATATTTATTACTTTCCTTTACTGTCATAATGGTCAATCTGATAGGTGTGAAGTGTTACCTCAGATTTCAGCTCCTCTATTCAGCTTTTAAAGCCCTATAATATCTGATTCCAGTCTACTCCTCCACACTAAATCTTCTTCATGCATTCCATGGACCAGCCAAAATATTCAACTTCCTGTTTCTCATAGAAAACGTTTCATCTGCTAGTTAAGTTCTTTGGTACAAGCTCCCTCTACTGTAATGTACTTTGTTCCCATGTCTACCTCATGGACTCTGAAACTTCCTTTCAAGACTCAATTTCGGAGCCAACTTCTACATAAAATCTATACTGTCATCCTTCCTCCACATTCACCACCTTGCTAGTACTAGCATTTCCCCAGAAGACACTTTGAAGACAATTTGTATTGAACTTTCTGGATGCATGTTGTTGTTTTTCCTAATAGTACGTAAGGACCTTAAAAGCAGGGATAGTTTCTTTGCTTTGCCTTTGTTTCCCCAGAACATAACAGTGACTGGAATGTAGTAGATATACTTGAATGAAGAAATTAAAGGGATTATATGAGTATTATATAAATACATATTTATATACATATATCATATAAATATATGTATAAAGTATAATATAAATATATTATGTTGTTACGTTATGATAAAAATCTGATGCTCCAGCATTCTCTCTGTTCAAATTGATTTAGGATTTCCAAAATATCTGAAAACTATGACAACATAAATTCTTTCCAAGGGCACAACTCTAGGAATACGTAGCCACAATAAACCTAGTATTGGTAGGGGGTACTGAGTTAAAATGCCTCTTAACAAGTGATTGCAATATTCTAATCATTAGTTGTCCCAAAACACAAACCAATTGCTTCACTGTGGCTGGTTAAAATGCCAATCATCTTTTTGCCATCCACTTTGCCACTCTGGGCATATATCCCCCATCCCCTTGCCCTGGGAATTATCATTCATCAGTCACTCAAAATGAATTTATTAAATGCTTTCTCTGTGCCAGGCACAAAAAAAGGAAAAAAAAAAAAGGCCAAAGACAGTCCTTACCCTCAAGGAGCTCAAACCAATACATCCACTGTTGTGGAAAAAGGTATGTCAATCTGCTCCTCCCCTATGAATCCACTCACCATCCCCAGCCACCACTTTCCATAAGTTGTTGTTTCCCCCCTGTAAGAATATAAGCTTCTTGAGGGTAGGGGCTTCCTTTTTGGATTTATATCCCCAGATTGAGGCACATAATAAACACTTAATAAATGTATTTTCAGTTCTTTCCTCATTCATTCTACATATACTCAACCCCCAACTCCAATTCTACTACAGGTTTTAGTCAAGAATATGCCCTGTCTTGTTACAGCCCAAAGCAAATTTAATGGACAAGTTATAAACCTTCAAAATTAAACAGTTCATAGAGGAACTTGCATCTTAACCTTAACTGTGTGGCAAAGATGTGCCACTGTAATTAGTCTCTACCGAATGAATATTAAGTTGTACAGGGGAATGAAGGGTCAATTATATTACAGAGGGAGGAAAAGAGAGGGACACTTGTCTTGGCCTATGGTTCTGCCCTAAATTAACTTTTAATATGGAACAGAATGTTATATTCAGTTTCCCCATAATCTAAAATTTCTCTTCTGCAGAAGCAATGAGAGATTTAAAAAATTTAACAGAACTAGAAAACCGTGGAAGAATCGTTCTGCCATTTAATGCCAATACTCATCATCCCTCACAGCTTTCTCTGCAAGGTTTCTGATGAACAAAAAAAACAATACAGAAAAGAGTTCTGTTAGATTACTAAACGAAAGGTGGGCCTGGTCAGTTTACAGTGCCAAAGTTGGCATTTTACTTTGCAATAAGGGACTCATTGGGATAAACCACAAGTTGGTATTGTGCTGCTAGAGGGCAGATATCAAAGTCCCAAGACAGGTGTTTCCAACATTAATCCCCACATCACACAGTCTGCTCTCCCTTTGCTAATCCATCTATTGAAGTCAAGACCCCAGCAGGTGCTAAGACCACTTTACCCAATGGAGTAGCCCCTTTGGATCTCAGAGAAGTTAAGAAAGTAAAGTCTGTACAGAGAGTCAGAGGGGGAGATAGTTGGGTAGAAAGTAGAGGAACCTTAGCTTCTGAGAGTTCCTTCAATAAGCCCTTAAGGCATGTCTGTGTACATAGTGGCTTCTACATATCTGTCAATTGTAACCCATGCCACAGGAGCAGGATCTCAATTAAATCTAGAGTGCCCTCTCTCTTTTATTCCTAATCCCTCCCCTCCAGCCTGTTTCTGCAGTGTTGTATCTTTAACTGTCTAGCAGATATTCTCACCTAGATGTCCTACAGTCATCTCAAATTCAACACACCCAAATCAGAATTCAACATCTTTCCCCTAACATCTTCCTTTCCTCCTAAACCCTCTATTTTGCTGAGGGTCCTACCATCACTCTAGTCATTCAAGTCTGTAAGTCCAAAGTTATCTCCATCTCTTCCCTCTCCCTTACCCCTCACATTCCATCAGTTTCCATGTCTTGTCAGTTCTCTGTGACATGTGTTGTACACATCCTCTTCTCTCCCCAAGTTCATTACCCTCATCACCTCTCACCTGCCCTATTGATATAGCCTTCTAATTTGTCTTTTTGCTTCTCCTCTCTCTTCTCTCCAAATCATCCCCCAGCAGAGCTCTGTTGTTGTTCAGTCATGTCTGACTCTTCATGATCATAGTCCGGTTTTTCTTGGCAAAGATACCAGATTGGCATGTCTGTTTCTAGCTCATTTTACAGATGAAGAAACTGAGGCAAACAGGGTTAGGGGACTTGCCCAGGGTCACTTGGCTAGGAATAATCTTTGGCTGGAATCAAACACCAGACTCCAGTCTAGTTCTCTTTCCACTGCACCACCCAGATAGCAAGTTTATATTATTTTATTCTAAAGGCAAGAGGAAGCCATTGGAGTCTCTTGAGTAGAGAGTAATCTGTTTTTTAGGAAATCCACAGAGCTACCAAAATGATATCCTAAAAATATCAAAGTGATCTATGGCCAATCACATAACAAGTTTCTGGGCCTCTATTTCTCAATCTGTTAAATTATGGTGTTGTACTATGTGACCTTTAAAGTCACCTCTAGCTCTAAATTTATGATCTGATGATTTTATGATCTGATTTTGCCAAAGCCCCAAGGACTTAGCCAAAAAACTCTATAGAGCCTGAAAAACATAAGATCATAGGTTTAAAGCTATCAGAAAGCTCATGGATCATCCAGGGCAAGAATTCTTAACCTTGGGATCAACCTACTGATCTCTTCTCAGAAAAGCATTTTTAATGTATGAAATAAAATACCGAGGATTACAAAGCAAACTAACTACATTGAAATAAAGATAAACAACTTTTCCCATTCTAGGTCCTAGATCCTTTGGACTCTATCCATAGACCTTTTTGTTACCTGTGGATTTCAGGTTAAGAACCTATGACCAAATTTCCCTCTCCCCATATTACAGATCAGAAAACTGAGGCCTAAAGAAGAAATATGACTTGAACAATTTCACAGAGGAAATAAGGAACAGAGACAAAACTGAAACTAGAGTCAAAAAATAGCTAGTTGCCACTAACTTTAACCAGGAGAGCCACAGCTGCCTCAGAGGTTGCTCTAAATGAACCTATGCTAGCTTTTAATTATTGCAATTTGCCTATCTAATAATGTATGCACCTTCAATAACATGTTAGAAAAGTGTGCCAAGATCCAAAGCCAAGCTCATCAGCCTATATAATCTGAAGAATCTAATCTCAACATTTCCTAGAAATTAAAAAAAAATTTTTTAAATGAGGACATTTGGCTGCCTCCAATCCTACGATACTCTTCCTATTCTTCAACATTTTCCAAATAGCACATCCATGAAACTTTTTAGGGCCCAGATACAGTCTGTCCCTGCCTAGAGACTTGAAATTAATTCAGACTATTCACCAATGGTCAGATACTAAACCAGAAGCTTAAATATATTGGCTATATTGTGAGAAGCCACAACTCATTAGAAAAATCCCTGGGGGCAGCTGGGTAGCTCAGTGGATTGAGAGTCAGGTCTAGAGATAGAGACAGGAGGTCCTAGATTCAAATTTGACCTCAAGACACTTCCCAGCTGTGTGACCCTGGGCAAGTCACTTGACCCCCATTGCCCACCCTTACCACTCTTCCATTGAGGAGCCAATACACAGAAGTTAAGGGTTTAAAAAAAAAAAAAAAAGAAAAAACCCTGATGTTGGAAAGATTGAAGGCAAAAGGAGCAGGAACAGCAAACGTTGAAATGGCAAGTGCCATGGAAACCACTAGCGTGACCTTCAAGAGACTCTGGAGGAAGGAAGGACCTAACATGCTATATAGTCCATTTGAGAGCCAGGCATGACTGAATGGCAATAAAAATGACTTGAACTCTACGGGAAGGGAGGTACTTACTCTACTGCCATATCCTTACTTGGATTTCTATTCCCCATTAACCATTCTTGTGTTATTCCTTTTCAGTCTCGAAAATCATCCTCTGATCAAGAAAACAGAAGTATTTTAGAAAGGGCTTGAGTTCTGTTCTGTTTTCTCTCCCTTGGCAATGAATATTTTCTCATCCTTCCAAAGTAGAGGTTCTAGCCTTTCTTTCATCTCCCTCTTGCCTTGAAGTGGTTAACTATGGCAAGGCCCCCTTCAAAGATGGTTCTAGTTACAAGGTTTTTGGAGATTCCCAGAAATGAGAAAGACATAGAATGGCTATAGTAGAACAGCCAAAGCTAAGTTCTCTAGGCTAAGGGTCTCTGTGGTGAACCAGGCTCACTCTGTGGATGTAACTTCCCTGAGTTTTTCTTGGCAGTAATCTTAACATTCAATAGTTTTGCAGTCTTCTGGAAAGATGGCTCGTATTCAAGTTGTGGAAGGTGCCCAAGATCAGAGGCAACAAATGCTTGCCTGGGGTGGCATGCTCGAAGGAGGCATTCTGGTTTTTCAGGTACTGAGGGAGTTTGCCAACAAAACCACAATGGAGTTCTTCTTCCTCCTTCTGGCCCCTGGCTTTTTCCTAATGTTTTCCTTTCAGGGCAAATAGCTATCAAAGATGGAAGTCAACCCAAAAGGTTGTCTCTATAGTTCCTCCCTATTGGCCTTAGCCTGCCTCTTGAGCATTCTATGGAATGCCTACCTTGCCCTACCTATTCAAATACCAACTCAAAAGAAAAATTGTACGATTTAAACCTGGCAAGGGGCTAAGAGATCACTTAGTCCAACATTCTCATTTTAGGAAAAAGAAAAATAAGCCTAAGATGAAATTACTTGGTTCAGTTCATGCCCATCATAAAGAACAACACTAAGAATCTCAGCCACATCCTCTGACCCCAAAGCCAGCACTCATCATCATACCACTCACTCTCTCAGAGGAACAGCTGGGAGATTTCTCCTTGGACAGGAATCCAAGCCAGGCCTCTTCTGTAGGTTCAGTGAAAATTCTGCCACTGAACCAAGAATGAAAGCATACTCAGAACCAGCACTGAAGAGAAGTGAGCATGGAATGGGAGTCTCGAATGTGCCAGCCAATGTAGGAATGCCAAATACCCTGAACAACTGGGAATTCAACTCAGGAGGCATTTATTAAATAACTATTATATGGGGGCAGCTAGGTAGTTCAGGGGATCAGTGGATAGAGAGCCAAACCTGGAGACAGGAGGTCTTCGGTTCAAATCTGATCTCAGACTCTGCCTAGCTGTAGGACCCTGGGCAAGTCACCTATGTCCTTCTAATTCCAGCCTTAGCTCTCTATCCACTGTGCTACCTGGCTGCCTCTAGCTACATCTTAACTCGATTTTTGTGCCTAAAAGGGTATTTATAAGGACATAGAAGAGATTTACAGTCTCAGAATATCAGAAATGAAAGTTACTTCAGAGTCTGTCTAGTTTATCTCCTATCTACACCTGTACACGAGATTTTCCTTCTCCAGCTCATTTTACAGATGAGGAAACTGAGGCAACAGTTAAATAATTTTCCCAGGGTCACACAGCTAAAACATGTCAGAGGCCAGATTTGAACCAAGGAAGAAGAGTCTTCCTGACTTCAGGCCTGGCACTCTGGACCTGCACCACCTAGCTGTCTTATGAGAAACAAGTAAGTTGCCAATCCCAGGGGAGTGAGAGAGATAATATTGTGCATGGGGAACAGAAAGTATTCCAGCTTGGTGGGAACCCAGAAAGGGAAGCAATGCAAAAATAAATCTGGATTGTGAAGGGCTCTTGAGTGCCAACAGGAATGCCCAAAGGCAAAGAGCTTCCTGAGCAAGGATCAGATCTATGCTTTTGGAACACACAAAAAGGGGAAGTTTTGGGGGAAGGGGTATGTCCAAAGGTTGGTTTTATTTTAATAATCTAGAGTAAAAAGCACTAAGCACTTGAACATTTTTGATTATATACTAATGAAATCTTCATGAATAAAAGCACAACTCTCCTACTACCTAAAGAAACAGACACACATGAACATCCTTACAATTCAAAAAATCAAGTTGAGCAGGTTATACATAGTCCCTTTAAGCCAAAAGGTTATGGCAGCAACCACCCAAGCCCTGGAGTGAGGGTTCCAAACATGGCTGGCGGCTCCCGTCTTCAGTGCCAAGAGAGCTCCTAGCAGCAGAAGGACTACATGCAAATCTCCCCCTGCCCAGCTAGCTTCTTTACAAGGGCTGAACAAGTGTAACTCATGGGTGCCAAGAAAGCAAAAAGGTTATAGGCGTGGGAGGGGCCAACGCAAAGAACCCTGGTTCAAATCCAAAGTTAAACTTAGTTGGCTAATTTTAAGAATCTCAGAGCATTTGTTCTTAGGCAGCTCTTCTAGCCCCTTTGACTTCCTGGTTTTTTGTTGGTTTGTTTTTTTTTTTTTTTCATCAAAGTGGCCACCCAACCAAACTCTTATGGGATCTTGTCTTAGTGGGTAGAACCCAGCTGCCAGCAAGATAAAATCTACTCGGCTTTTTCAGAAAACTTTGAAAATTGGGGGCGAGTACAGGAACCAAGCAGTTTACTAGCTATGGAGGAAATCAGGCAGCAGAATAAGAAAAGGGTCCAAAGAGGGAAGGGGGCAACGAGTTGAGGAAGTGTACCAGGGCAGCTGGTTCGGGAAGTATGTGGCTGACACATGTCTCACCCAGTCCAAAATAACTACACTAATTTGCACATGAATAAGCAAACACAAAACCCCAAAGCAAAGAAATTCAAAACCTGGGGCAGCTGTTAATCACCTGTTTCATATTTTCTCCCCCTAAATTAGCTGGGCCTCAGAACTTTTAAACTGTGGAGCACAATGCTGGGCTTAACATTTTTAGACACCTGTAAACCCACGAAGTGAAATCCCATCACAAAGGAATCCAACTTTAAAAGGTACAGTTCAAATACTATTCTTATCGAATACAAACAATGGGAAATGATTTAGGCACAGAACATCAGTCACTGGAAATTAACATTTGAAAAAATTTTATTTTTATTTTTTTTCAAAAACCCATCTGTGTATTGAGACACCCAGTACTAAGTCTGCTAAACCACAGACCTAATTAAGGAGCCTAAGAATCGAGTGATTACATAGTAATGTACCAAGTATTTAAAAAATGAGATAAAAAATCTTGCTTAAAATCTTATCAATACCCAGAAGTCTTGTTCTGTCTTCTATGTAAATTTAAAATGATGTCTGTGTCCAATTTTGAAGAGCCCTGTGCATTTGGCAGAGAGACAAACAGAAATTTGTCAGTCTCTGGTGGCTTTTAAGTCAGGTCACCATAGATACCGAAAGGCAAGGGCAATGCCTGAAAGCGAGGGGCAAATCACCAAGGCACAAAGAGACAAGTTCACACTGGGGGTGGGATGAGTCAAAGGTGAAAGAAAGAAGGGAGTTAGCATTAGTACCTTCCTTTACCAACCGGCCTCTCTAATCACCATTCTAAAGGTTCTATCATCTCCCATCATAGCCAAGGAAGGGCCGGATGGGCTGGAGCACACAGGGCAAGTAAGTGCGTTTAGCTGAGCTTTTAGGACAAAAGAGTGGCTCAAGAAGTGATGGTCTGGAAGCAACAGGTGGCTTGTTCTCCTACTGTCTGGGGAATGTTTTCACTTCCTTCCCCCAAACAAAGACACCAGCATGGGAGGAAAAGGAATTGCAGGAAGACCAAAGCAGGCACACAAAGGCACATGGAGGGCATTTAAAGATATGGATCACAGAATCTGAGGAAGAGATCCTGATTAGAGATCACAGAATCTCAGAGGTGGAAAGCGACTTCACTGACTATCTAAGCTAAACTAAATCTCAGCAAACATTTCCCTGATATGACACAGTGTGACTTCACTCAAACTCTATTCCTCACAGAAGAGAACGTAATATGACAGAGGTCTATCTTGGATAGGGTTCTGATAATGAAGTGCCAAAGGAGAGGCTTGATCATTATTACCCTAAATGCCAGAAGGAGACCCCAAAAAACTTCTCTGAAACCAAGTTGAGCTTAGGAAACTCTCAAAAGAAATTCATTGGCCTCAGCTAGCTGGAAATCATCTCAAAAACTTAATAGGCGCTTAGGTAATGTGCTATAATATGATACAAGCATTTTTTTAAAATGGTGTTTCCCTGCAAGGAGTTTACATTCTAATGGGAAAATACAAATGTAGGGAGAAGTAAACATAAGGGAATTTAAGGAAAGAGAGAATTAACAGTGGTGTGGGAGGGGGAGATGAAGGGAGAAATTCAACATAGTAGTAGTGGCACCTTGGCTGAGCCTTACAGGAAGATAAGTCTTCTGAGTAGCAGAGATGAGGAGGAAAAACATGTCAGGCATGAGGAACAGCCTGGGCATAGAGGGTGTGGAGGCAAAAGGTGGAATGCCAAATTCAATGAAAAATCAGTAACCCATAACAACATTTGAGGGCTGTCCTACTAGAGAAGTGAAAATGATGACCACATAATGTTTCTTCTTTTTGCCCTTCTTCTCTACAACTTCCATGGTTCTACTTAGAATAAAACTCTAAAAGCCAATTGGTCTAATAGAGTATCACATGTTACTATGAGCCCCAAATATTTCACTACTCAAAGACTAGGGCTCTCTTCCCTCCATCAAGGCAGGTCACACTGCTCAATGACTCTAAGAGGACCAACGAATAAAAAATTGCATAGCACCAATGCCAAGTGGTACTGAACCATCCCACGATCAAGATGCCTTTCCAGCTTGAGTGGTACCTGTCAGAAGCTGCACTCCAAACACAATGAATACAGCAAAGTAAGAACCACACACACAACAATTTTGAAACTGAATGCTGTCTAATTATGATTAAACAAACCAAAGAAGAAATATGAGAATGCACCTCCCTCTCTTCTTTGCAGAGATGGGAGACCATGTATATGGAACATTGCATATAATGTTGGATTTGATCAATGTGTGGCTGTTTTTACTCAGTTGTTTTCTTGGAAGTTGGAAGGAAGGAAGGAATAAAGGAAGAGAGGGAGGGAGGGAGGGACAGTCAAGAAAGGACAGGACAGGACAGTACATATATAAATATTCACCTTTCCTCTCAACAGTTTAGCCAAAACACTTAAATAATAGGTAGATGGCAAGGGTCAAAATCCACTCAGAAACCTTGGGCAAGGAAAGGATGTAAAGACTTTCAGAAGCTTTGTCACTTAGCTTTTTGAGAACAGAGGGGAAAGAACTTGTTCTTGTCTGATGGACAGGATGTTGCCTAGAGCCCTCTTGGGAAATATTTGCCAGCACCCTGCTGATACACAAATCATCATTAAATGACTCAACTTTCCAGAAATACCAGAGCTACAGTGGGAAGTTATCCATCTTAATGTCATAGATTTGGAATGGGAAGGGACCTTAGAGAATAGGTTGGGCTCAATTCTCTCTCAGTCCCTTCTAGTCAAATTTACAACAGTAAAATGAGAAATCCAACCCACTCACTTGACAGATGAGGAAACTGAGGCTAAGAAAATTACATGACTAGCTAAAAATTATACAGATTAATAAGTAGTAGAGATGGGGTTTGAGCCAAGGTCCTCTAATTTCAAATTTAGCACTTCTTATAGCCCCGTCATCATTTGACTTTCATTTTTTCCTTTGGCATCAACAGAGCCAATTAATTTCTAAGTACTTCTATAAAAGACCAGTACAACCCATTGCAACAAGGTCCCTCTGGTATTCATTTCTGGTCTTCATTCACTTTTTTACCCCCACTGTCTACCCTTAGCATCACACCCTTGGAAACTTCTACATGCTGGTAGAGTTGCAATGGCATGGAAGGAAGGGAGGGTACCAGAATATTCTCTTAATAAGATCATTAGCAAGAGACCAAGAAAAGTGAGCACATTAAAAAAAATTTCCCCTTCACAACTGGTAATGGCATTTGAATAACAGTCTTTGGAAAGCCTCTGGAATGGTTTTCATCACCAGAATGGCAGGGCCTGGAATAATGTACCTCTGACTGGTGAGTTGTAGTTTGAAGAAGAGTGCCTGTGGTGAGGGACAAGGCAGCTTCATGCCACGGAACAAGGAACAAACTAGGACTTAGAGCTCCTGGGTTGGAATTCTGAAATCTGTTATTCCTGCTTTGGGCAAATCACTGACCCTCTCCAGGTCTCAGTTTGTAAAATGGAGGAACTGGACTAGGTGAGTGCTAAGATTCCTTCACAACTCTATGATCCTCTCCATCTCAAATGGAACTTTTGGGAGGATTAAGATTTGGGAGTACTTTTTTTTTAAACCCTTACCTTCTGTCTTGGAGTCAATACTGTGTATTGGCTCCTAGGCAGAAAAGCAGTAAGGGTAGGCAATGGGGGTCAAGTGACTTGCCCAGGGTAACACACCTAGGAAGTGTCTTAGGCCAGATTTGAACCTAGGACCTCCTGTTTCTAGGCCTGACTCTCAATCCACTGAGCTACCCAGCTGCCCCCTGGGCATACTTTGGAACTCCCTTGTTCTAGTTTTGGCCTTTCTTCATCCACTGAATTCTATAAATTCCTCACTTGCTTCCCCTCTGTTATTCAATGCATTTTTAGGTGTAGGAATCAAATGGGTTAATAAGAAGTAGTAGCCAGCTAAAATAAATGTTTGTTGAACTGAACTGAATTATTTGCCCTGGAACAAACATGGAACCTGGCATTACCTGGTAAGGGAAAGAAGGTAGCACATCATGATCTATGGCTTTAAATCCATGATTAAGATGTAGTCACGTCAGAGTGAGTAAGTGGTTGAGTAGATAAGAGTGCTGGGCCTGAAGTCAGAAAGATTCATCTTCCCAGGTTCAAATCTAGCCTCAGACACTTAAGTCAGCTGTGTGGCACACTGAGCAAGTTGCTTAACTCTGCCTCAATTTCCTCATCTGTAAAATAAGCTGGAGAAGGAAATAGCAAACCAGACTAGTATCTTTGCCAAGAAAACCCTATGTGGGGTCACAAAGAGTCAGTCATGGCTAAAATGGCTGGACAACAACAGATATTAATAAATATTTGTTTTTAAAAAAAGATGCATTTGTATTTATGCAAGACATCCTCACCCCCACTTCTTCAAACCCTTAGCTTCCTTCAAGACATAACCTAGGTGTCAGTTCTTAGGGGAAGCCTTGCCATATATCCTTTAATTATTAGTTCTCTTTCCCTCCACAAATTATCAGGTATGTTCTTACCTCTTTATATATTATATCTCCCCAATAGAATGTAAGCTCTTATCATTTTGTCTGTGTATCCCCTCGTAGCCAATATAGAGTAAGACTGGATTGAAAATTAGTCATTTCTTAAGGAAAAATAAAAGTGCTTCCTAATGTGACCACTCAAAGGCATTAGGTCTGCAAGTTCAAGTAAAAAAGAAACTACTGGGTCATTAAGTAGAGCTTAAAATAATATTTCTACCTTAGAGTGGAAAAAAAAAAGATTAAAAAAAAAAAAGCTACCCCTCATGCCATACTGTTAACAACCAGTTTCAGAGCATTAGTAATATCAGGTGAAAACACACCAGTCATTATCAACAGGTCTTGAGGGGATTACAACCTAAATAACTATCATTGGAACACATAAGTTACTTAAACTAAAGTGGCTCCGGTTACTTTGTTTATAATTTGCATGGCTTCAGTCAGATGAGAATTCACTCACGAGGCATCTACCCTAGTCACTGAATTTTCTTTTTTCTGGAAAGATGGCAAAGTAGCACAATGAAGCAGGTGGTGACAGATCTGAAGACAGGAAGACCTGGGTTCAGAACCTTGCCTCAGAAACTTAATTATGTGACTCTGGGCTAGCAAATGAATTTCTCTGTGCCTCAGTTTCCTCATCTATAAAATAAGGATTATAACAGTATCTATCTCCCAAGGTTGTTGTGGGAATCACATGAAACAACATGTAAATGCCATAGCAACCTTAAATGTAAATACTAACTACTATCATAAACATCATTAATAATAATAATAACAATAATCCTTTATTAGACAATTATTAACTCTTTAACTTGGCCAGCTAGGTGGCACAATGGATAGACCACTGGGCAAGAAGTCAAGAAAATCTAAATTCAAATCAGAGTTCAGATGCTTACTGGCTGTGGGACCCTGGGAAAATAACATAATGATTTTGCCTCAGTTTCTTCATCTGTAAAATGAGCTGGAAAAAGAAATAGCAAATCAGTCCAGTGTCTCTGCCAAAAACACCCCAAATGGGATTGGAGTTGGACACAATTAAACAACAATCCAATCAAAGCTTGAGTCTCTAGTCTCCTAAAGTATTTTTTTTAAAACCCTTGTACTTCGGTGTATTGTCTCATAGGTGGAAGATTGGTAAGGGTGGGCAATGGGGGTCAAGTGACTTGCCCAGGGTCACACAGCTGGGAAGTGGCTGAGGCTGGGTTTGAACCTAGGACCTCCTGTCTCTAGGCCTGACTCTCACTCCACTGAGCTACCCAGCTGCCCCCCTCCTAAAGTATTTTAAGTGCTGTGCCACCTTCAGAAGGCCAGAGAAGTGATGGTGCCCGACGATAATGCTGATGACTCTACATATGTACGTATGGGTGTGGGTGGGTGCGTGGTAAGGGGAATTACATCTAGAACTTCTAAGTCCTTTCAGTGATTTCTTCCTTGAAATTTATAAATTTATCTTTTTTGATATCATGGTTGAAAAAATACTGATATATATATATATATATCTATATCTATATCTTATAGAGATAAGCACTATACATATCATCTTAACCACTATATTAGGACCAGTATTCCCCTGATTCTTCTTTTTAAAGATTTTAAAGTTTAAAGTTTTTAAAGTTCTTTTTAAAGAGCATAGATCCACACTCTTATAAAGACTAAGCTTACATGTTTTACCTTTAAGATTATAATCAGATAAAATATATATTTTATATATTAATTATAAATTATATATTATATAATATATATAAAATTATATAATATATAATATATAAATTAAATATAAAATATATAATACATAAATATATAATATATAAATATAACTATTTATATATTAGTTAATATATATTATAACAAAGTTAATGGTACCTATTTAATAAGATGAATAACTGTCATTGTGCTAAATGGTAATTAGGCCACTTACTGCATAAATGGTAAGCAATTCACAAAAATTAAGATAATTCATCCTATTCTGCACAAACAAGCCAAATTTGGTTTTTCTCTTCTCACTTTGTTATCTTTTTTCCCCAATAACTATTACCAACTTTAATGATTATGGTATCCCTTGACACTTACAGAGACTCAATGTACCCAGAAGCATTCAAAAAGATCTTACTCCCTCTAAGAATTGGCTCATGGACTCTTGAAATCTACACATGTACACACACGCAAGCATGCCATGCCTCTGGAATGAGAGTTCCTCTCCTCTTTTTATATGCATTATTCTACCACTCTTCCCTTGTTCTCACCCCTCACCTGAGGTGCATATGAACTCCCAATTCCCTGGTACTCCTTCCTCATGGAATGTCCTAAATTAAAAAGGGCTTCAAAGTGAAGCAACCAGGAGTCTAAAGACTGTGAATTGTTTTATTTTAGGATTAAAAAGTGGACACCGAGATAGAGGGTAGAAGTTAGTTAGAAAGCTATATAGAGGAAGGGAAGGCTGGAGTCTGGATCCTCAGCATCCAGGAGTCTTTGGAAGTAGAACTACTTCCCAAATACTCCACTGAACCTTCTGAGTCAAGCTCCCTGCTAATCCTAAAATAACTAAGGTAAATTTAATCTTAAGAGTGATTTCAGAGGCATAGGCCTAAGAAAATTCTTCCTTATTGATGGAAATTCCTTCAACAGGAGCCAAAAGTCTATAAAAAGTCTATAATATTATATATTACAGTTATTAGAATTATATATCATCTATATAAATGTGAGCTATTATAATAAAATAAAAGGAACTGTGTAGTTAGAATGTTGAACCATAGGACTATGTTCCCCAGAATTCCTTTAGTATTTCCCAGAATTCCTTTCCTCTCTCCACCATATTGCGTCCTCATGTTTTATAAGTAGTTGTGTGTAACTCTGCTCACGCTCTCTCTCTTCTCTGGCAGCTCTGCGCTCTCGTGGCCCCCGCGTGTGAGGTCCCAGGAAACTTCTTTCTTTATGGAGGCTATTACTTTCTTTTTGCTTCAAGTATTTTTAATAAAATATAATACTTGGAGTAATTGGATATTAATTTTTTAATCTTACATAGAACTTCCTAAAAAGACCTCAACAAATATCCCATTTATAACTTCAAGGATACCATTATTCAAGAAAGGGAGCCATTTGGGAATGAGTACTTTGTATTATTAGGAAGCTTAGTTAACAAATGTGGTGGCTAGTGGAAAAATACGTAAAATACATGGACTAGAAGCTCCTTGTGGGCAAGGACTTCTATGATCTTTGTCTATACCCCTAATCCATTCAATAGCCAAGATACAGTATGTGTTATAAGATATATGCCCGTGTTATAGGCAGTCATGGGATGGGGGTGAGGGTGGCACAAACCCCAACCTGCTTCATTTAATTCCTGCTGTCTTTAGCTATACTGTTCTACTCACAGATCAGCATGAATCTCTGACATCTAGAGAATTTAAAACATAACACAGAATGGGGAAGATGGAAAACCCTTCCCTCCTCTTGAGATTTCATCACGTTCATTTTCATCTAGGTTTGCACAGTGAATAGAGCACTGGATGTGAAGTCAGGAAGGCCCATCTTTCTAAGATCAAATCTGGTCTCATATACTTACTAGATGTGTGAACCTGGATAAGTCACTTAACACTTTACCTCGGTTTCCTCATCTGTAAAATGAGCTAGAAAAGGAAATGGCAAACTGCTCCAGGATCTTTGTGAAGAAAACTCCAAATGGGGTCACGAAGAGTAGGGAACTGAAATGACTAAATGACAGCAACAACCTCTTGGGAGAAAGGTTGAGGCTACAGGAATAAAGCACTGAATTTGCTTTCAGATATGTTCAGCTTTACTTAAATGTTTTTCTTTGTTACATGAGAGGGCTCCATAAAGGAGTATCAAGAAATACCTGTGGTATAAGAAAAAAACAAAACAAAAAAACCACAGAGCATCACTAAAACTTGGTTTAAAAAAATTTTAAACAGAACAAAAAGGATGAGTTTAGTAACAGATTTTCAGAAACAATAGAGAACAATATTGACTAGTGACAGCCTAATTAAGAAATCTGTTTCGGGTGTTAATAACGCTGGCACGTTTTCCATCCAGATCAACACTACTCAAGACATAAGCATAACCAGTGTTTATTCAGTGATATGAAGATATGACAGAAAATGTTTGAGGGGATATCTGATTACTATGGCAAACAAAGTCAAGTACCCAGGAAAATGTGTTCTGCACTCACATTAATGTTCTCAGAAGGATCGTTTCTAATGGAAATGAACGCAGAATGTTCAGCTGATGGCCTAAACCAGGACCATTCAATGAGTCTGCCTCTTGCCTCTTCATTCCAGGGCATGGGTGACACTGATTCCAATGTTTGCAATCTTGTCATAGAAAATGACAGAAAAGGTCCCTTTGCCAGCTGAAGAGCTATCAGCATTTTTTTTTTCATGCAACTTCTTTTTTAAAAAAATCACCTGTGGACTAGATAAATGGCATGACGGACTCACAGAAAAGGTAAGGCCAGAGTACAGGGTCAAGAAATCTCCGAGGTGTCCTCAGGAGAGCCTGAATTTCATAAGCTAGTCAAAAACTCAATGCCAAAGAAATTAATGTTAGGCTACAGGTCAGATCTCATGGCGGTCATTACTAGAACAAGGAAAAAAAAATTCTCTAGAAGAAACATTTCCAAACCCCAGTCAGTCATTCACTTGTTGCAGAGAATCTTTAATGCTAGTTAGGACAAAACTATTGAACAAAGAATCAGGGCTGACCCTTGGAACTTGTTTGGATAGGATTTAATTTGATCCTGATTCTATCTGATAGGATCTTATTTGATTCCTGATCCCCCTCCATTGTAGGCTAGTCTATCACCCTGTGTTGTGAGTTTGCACCTGCTGACCTCATGCCTAGTCCATTCTCCCTCCTCCCCTCAAGCCTTTGTTTTCCTGGCTTTCTTCCAGACTCAGTTTAAATTGGGCTTTCTGCAGGCTTTGTGGATCCTCACCCCACCCTTGCATGTAGGATCTTCCTCTGAGATTACCTTCCAATTAAACTGTATGTACACACACACAGACACACAAGGTATTTTGTGTGTCCTTCTATATTACTGTTGTTTAGATGTTTTTTTCAGTCATGTCTGATTCTTTGTGACCCCATTTGGGGTTTTTGTGGCACAGATACTAGAGCAGTTTGCCATTTTTTTCTCCACTGTACAGAATTAGTACTTAGGAAATACATGTTGAATAAAGAAGAAGACACATGGAGCCCCTCAATTTTCCCTTTTCTTACCTTATCTCTGTTGTCACCTATCTTCTATGCCTACAGAGTTAAAGTAACCCAGGCTAGATACTCAGAAATTGAAACATCTAATCCGCCAAATATATCATCAAATGGGCCATCTGAAATCAACCAGTTAACCTGATTCTCTCTTCCACTTCTTCATCTTTAAGATGGGGTCAGTGTTATCTGGTCCCTGGACCTATCCTATGAGGTTAATAGGAAGGCAGAAAAAAAAAACCCAGAATTCAATTGAGTAACTGAAACCCTATTTTTGGTCCTAGATATACTGAAAACTAGAATTTGTGAGATAAGAATGATCTTTTGCTCAAAGGTGTGAACTTAGAAAAGGGATAAAGGTCAGAGAATTTTCATACCTTCTGGAATTCTTTATATATATTTTGTATTTACTTATCTGTGAGAAGCAATCCTAGCACAGTGGACAGAGAGCTGGCCTCAAAACTAGGAAGACCTGAGTTCAAGTCCTGTCTCTGACACAGATGAGTGGTCTGAGCCTGGGCAAGTCCCATTTAATCTTTCAGTACTCTAGGCAACTAAGACTATAAGTTGAAAGGAAAAAATAGTACCAAATAGCCTGCATTGATAGAGGGAGTTTCCTCATTCAGAGAGTTCGCTATATCAATGTAATCACAGATCCCGTCCCCAGCCCACTCTCCGGAAGACTCTGAGGGAGCTGATCACACAGGGATAATGTCTTTCCTGGGCAGAACCTGGTTTTTAGGTGCCTCTGCTTATGGACCTATAGACAGAGAAGCGCTCACTTGGATCTACACAGATGCCCATACAAGGAAAAAAAATACAAGAAATACGTTTCTGCCTTTTCATGTGAGATTATACCAACAATAATCAATTCCATGACAACACTGAGTTTTTTATCAAGCCATAAAGTCTATCAAAAGCCTAAAATTATTCTGAGCACAATGCTTAAGCATCTGTTTTAAAATGCCCCTATTGGGGGGTAGCGAAGTGACTCAGTGAATTAAGAGCCAAACCTAGAGATGGAAAGTCCTGGGTTCAAATCTGGATTCAGATACTTCCTAGCAGCTGTGTTACCCTGGGCAAGTCACTTAACCCCCACTGACTAGCCCTTACTGCTCTTCTGTTTTTAAACCAATAAACAATATTGATTCTAGAACAGAAGGTTAGGTTTTGTTTTTTTGTTTTGTTTTGTTTTGTTTTTATGTCTCCATTAAGAGCACTAGATTTATGAGGTTCAAGAGACCTGGGCACTAGTCCAGCTCAATCACTTTGGACAAGTCCCTTCACTCCTCAGAACCTTCTTAGTAAATTGAGGAGGCTGGACTAGATGTCCTCTAAGAGCCTTTGCCAGCACAAACATTCAGGATGGAATTTGAATTCTATGAATGAAGTCTGATTGATTCCTCTGTGATCTTTCTGTTGCCTGGCCCAAAGTCTGGGCACCCCCCACCTTAGCTTCTTATGTAGAACAGGGAGATGCTGGAACCTCAGAGTCTTTCCAAAGAGACACCTCTAATTAATGACTTCGGTGTTTCTCTGCTGGAGCATCCAAGGATGTATAATGAGCCTGTCCTACAAGACTCCTGAAATGACACTATCCCCAAGGCCTTATTTTTCCATTCTACAAGTTGAGGTCTCCAATCTGTATACTGGAGCAGGGAAAAGAGAACCTCTAATATCATAGGGATGCCAGATGACGGGCTATGAGGGCCTTTTCCCAATTATTTTAGGCCAACCTCCTTGTTTTCTGTATGAGAAGACTGAAGCCCCCGCAGGTTACAGGACTTGCCCAAAGTTACACAGGTCAGTGACAAGTCAGAAACCCCTTATTCTCTCCACATGACCTCCTGCTATGGTCAGTATACTCAAACGGAGAGGGACACAGAGTTTCCAAACTGGCTCCCAGGACTTATTTCTCCTGCTACTCTAAGGACAGGATGTCCACAATCCAACGAGGTGTTTGCCAACATCCCTCAGATCCACATCAAATATAATTTTCAAACCAATTAGCTCAAAAAGCATCCAAACCAAAGCAGTGCCTTCCACATTCTAATTACCAGGCCATCCCATTCAATTCCTAATGAGAGGAGAGACAAAGGCAGTATGGGCGTTAGGGTCTACTTCAAGAATTCTTTTTTCCCTTAGAAAACAGATCCTGCTTTGTTCTGCTTAAAACACCAATTACTCAGCTCCCTCTAACATGCAAATCAGCTGAGGAGAGGGCATGGAGTAGAGGCTCCCCCCTGCTCCACAGCAAGTTTAAATGAAGGGGGAAAAAAGGAGAGCGAGAAAGAGAGAAAGGGAGAGAAGGGGGACAGAGGAGAAGCAACCCTCTAGGGGTTTTCAATTCCAACTACTTTGTACTCTGATAAGGCTCTTTTCAAAAGGCTTTTTGTATTATCTATAGCAGTTCTCATAAGCAGCAATTTTGCTATTGTCCTCTGCCCCCACCCTCAAAATAGCACATTTAAGGGACACAATATAAGCAAAGGAGAGGGAGAGTAGGCAACAAAGGTGTTTACACAGAGCTCCTACTAGTTACAAACACCCTACTACTTACACCATAACACAGGAAATGAGACTGTACCATCCAAGGGGAAAATGGATCAAGGAGGAGGAGAAAGAGGATGGCACAGCACTGTGATGATGTCAGAATACTAGATTTGAAGTCCTTGGTTTCCTCTTGGTGCCTTTGGTTTTTCATGTGTAAAATGAAGGAGCTGAATGACCTCTAAAGTCCTTTCTGGCTCTAAATCTAAGAACCTCTGAGTTCTGCCACATAGCCCAATTCTGCAAGCAACCCAGTACCTTGGGGAGGGAGGGTGCTACCAGGCTCTGAGAGAAGCATCCACAGGAGTAAGAGTGGCCAGTGCCCCCCTCGCCAGACTGAACCTTCTAACTTCTCTGGATGGCTTTTGTGAGTTTCTATTTTTGTTTTAGGTAGCAAAGTGGGTTATGTTGAACTTGACATGAGGAAGACATTAAGTTCAATCCTACCTCAGATCACTTATTAATTATGTAACTAACTCCCTGGGTCTCAGTTTCCTCATCTTGGGGAAATGAGGGTATTGTATCAGATGGAAAATGTGGGCGTTGATGATCTGTAAGATCCTTTCCCGTTTTAAATCTATGATCCTATGAAATATCTCAAAAACTCAACCCCTAACCTACGAGAAACTTTATGAGGATAGGCTGGGATTTTTTCTGAAATGTTCCCTTCCCATCATCTCCTTCCACCGAGGGCACCCATCCTTGGCTTAGGAGTTCACTGAAGACCCATGCTCCAGTGCAAAAAGGAAACACGAATTCTCACCAGCTCCCATACAAGAAACAAATTCTTATGTTGCTCCTCTACATGACAGAAATACAAATTCTAGTCCAGAACTTTTATTACTCTTCATGAGCTCTTCCCATGTGAGCAGCTAAATGGAAACACACATTGACCAAGACAGCAAGTATGCTATTAATTCATTCGTATTCTCACAAATACTTAGTGCACAAGGATTATTAGGTAAGGCACCGTGTCAAGTCCTAGAAGGATACAAATCTGAATAAAACACTCTGTCCTCAGGTGGGTAGCAGTCTACTAGAAATGATAATAAAAGCACAAAAATAACTACCAGAAAAAGTAGCACATGGCAAAAATGTCATTAGAGGGGACCAAGTGTGGCAGCAATAAAAAAGAAGTTTGCTTTAGTTTGGAGGATAAGGAGAAAGCTGGTTTTTAAGGGGGGAAATGGTAGGGCTTACCCTGGAATAATGGCTAGTTTTTGTTCAGTTCTTTAAGGCTCACCCCCCAAAATACTCTTTATGTATGTTATCCCATTTGATTTTCTCAGCAACCCTGTGGTGTTGGTGCTGTTATTATCATCATTTTACATACATATGAAGAAATGGAATCTAAGAGAATTTTTTAACCCTTACTTTCTGTCTTAGAACTAATATTGGTTCCAAGGCAGAAGAGCAATGAGGGCTACCGCGATGGAGATTAAGAGACTTGCCCAGGGTCACACAGGTAGGAAGTATCTGAGGCCAGATTTCAAGCTTAGGACTTCCTGGCTCTAGATCTGGCTCTCCATCCCCTGAGCCACCTAGTTGCTCCTCTAAGAGAGATTTTAGGTGACTTGCCTGGGGTCATAAAGTCAGGAAGGGTCTGAGATGGATTTGAACCCAAGTATTCCTGAATGCTCAGTCTTCTGTTCCACTTGGATCTGCCCCATCCATGGGGGTGGGAACCATTTCCCCAGAGACTTTTTTTTTCTGTCAAAGGTTTTAATAAACATCTGTTGAACTGAATTGACTTTGAAAGCTGAGCAGCACTAGCATGAATGGAGATTGAGGGTATAGAGGTACATAGTCTGAGTCAAGACAAAGAAGCTAGAAAGAACAAAGAATGATGAGGACTGTCAGAGGGCAATGACCTTTCCTTATGACCTGTGGAGCCTTTGGGAAACATTCTGACTTCCTGGGCCTTAATTACCTCATCAACAAAATGGACTATATAACTTGTGGTAGTAAAAAGAACAAAACCACCCAAAATACAAAAATAAACTGATTTTTCTTTCCTAGTCTTTTCTTGACCCTTTTACTGCTTCTCAAGAACATCCCATTCATTCCCATGGAAACTTCTAGACCTGACACATTCCAAGCTAGCAAAGGGGCAGCTTCCTAGTTGACTGTCAGCTCACCACCTTTACTTTCCTCCGGTGTGGGAACAAATCAGATCCCCTTGAATCAGACCTCATCCCTTCCTATAAAATATACAGAACAACTCTCATGGTGGATCAGCCCTGATTCCTGAAACTCCCTGAGCTCATTTGATGAACTGACCAAGAAGGATTCACAAACTATGGTGGATCCCCCTCAGTGCAGACTGTAGCCTTTCCCAGGTGTTGATCCCAGCCCCCTGAGTTTGGAAATGAAGAGGAAGTCATGGGAAGGCCTCATTCCAGGTAAGAAAAGACAAAAGCATGGCTCTCAGATCCCAAAGTCCAAAGAACAGAGTCCAGGTTCCTCTGGGAGAAGGAATGAAGAAGGAAGATGGCAGCCTGCTTTGGAAATGGCAGAGAAGTGATGTGGAGACCTAGTTCTGCACCAGATACCATAGAGGTAGTTGGGTAGCCTAGTATATAGAGCAGGCCTGGCATCTGGAGGATCTGGGTTTAAATCTGGCCTCAGACACTTCCTGGCTTCATACCTTGGCAAGTCACTTAGCCCCAGTTACCTCGGCCTTACCACTCTTCTGCCTTAGAATTGACACTAAGACAGAGAGGAAAGGTTTAAAATTAATAAAATAAAATAAAATAAAATAAAAGCTCACCTATCTGACAAATAAGTGGGTTGGACTCAATGACCACTATGGTCTCTACCAGCTCAAAATCTATAATTCTCCTATAAGAAGCTGCTCATTTCTTCTTTGGGTTTTTTGGTTGTACATTAATTATTTGGGGAATCTTTCCTTATTGTGGGCTGCCTCCTATAACTTCCATTCACCCACTGGCACCAGTTCTGCTCTCTGGAGCCACATAGCCTTAATGAGGAGGCAATGTGCCATTGTGGAGAGGGCCCTGGCCTTAGAATTCCAAGACCTGGGTTCAAGCCCACATAGCTCAGTGCAAGGACAATTCTGTTCCTGGAAAACAGAAGATGAAACATAATTTTCTTCTCTTGGTAAAGAGGTGGAGAACTCTTGGTTTTGAACACTGCATATATTTTTGTGCCTGTGTTGTTTAAACTGTTTTTCTTTATTGCAGTGGGGAAATGGTCTATTTGGAAATGCCTGTGGTAGAAAAACAGAAGGCACCAGTAAAACTTTATAAAATAAACAGCCTGAGATGAGAAAGGAAGAGTGCTGAACTTGGAGTTTCAAGATTGCTAGATTCAAACTTGATACTTGCTGGGCAGAGTGACTTTAAGCAAATCATTTTACTTCACGGGGTCTCAGTTACCTCATCTATAAAATGGGATAAGAATATTTCACTATTTAACTCTTTGTGCTGCTGTGGGGAAAACTATCGGAAGGTCTTCCAGTGCTATAAAAATGTGGGTTATTCTTGTTAAGTAAATTTAGGCTTCAAATGAAAAAGGGATAGGGAGAATGGCTGCTTCCATGAAATGCTTGGAATGTTGGTTGGCCATCCAGGATGGTCCTGAATCACCTAGAAGGCCAATGACCTAGATCTGCCGACAACCCAAGAGCTGGCTGATGCCTGATGTGAATGAACGGCTCAGTACAATCCAGACTGGGGAGGAGTCTGCCCCGTATCCAGACACGCGCTCTGCCTGATTGACAGCTTGAAGGAATACCCTATAATCTGCATTTATGCCATTTGTCTATTTGATATCTAAAATACAGATATTTGCATCATTTATTTAAACGTTCATGAATTTTCGTAAAAGCCACAAAGAGAAATATCTGATCTCCCTCCCTCCTCCCACCTTCTTTAAAAGCTTCAAAACCTAAGCATGGCACCCATGACATGCCAAATTGGCCTAGAGAGTCTCTTTAGAGCTCTGTTGTTTTATGCACAAATAAAAACCTCCCAAGGTCAAAGGGAGAACCTGGCAGCTGGGCCCCCTTTTTCAGATCTTCAGATCTTCTGGAGATGGGGGGGAAGGGGGTAGGTCAAGTCAGGATAGGGAAGCAGAACAGAAAGTCATGGCTTCATTATACATTCCACAGTATCTGCTTTGTGATATAACTCAGTTAATCCAATAAGAACCACAATGAGGGATGGAGATGAAGAAGACAGGTCAAAAAGTATAAGAAAGAAGTTTGAATAACATCCGGAATCAGAGATGAAAAGGGCTCCCTATTATTAGGGAAAGCACCTTGAGGCAATTTGAGGGGTAGAAGGGATAACAGATATCCCTCAAACCAGGTTTGGCTAGGTTGGCCTACTGGAGGGAGTGCCAGACTTGGAGGCAGGAAGACTCATCTTTCTGAGTTCAAATCTGGCTTCACTTACTAGCTGGGTGACCCCTAGACAAGCCACTTTACTCTGTTTGCCTCAGTTTCCTCATCTGTAAAATGAACTGGAGAAGGAAATGGCAAACCACTCCAGTATCTCTGCCAAGAAAACCCCAATGGGGCCTCAAAGAGTCAGATCTGACTGAACAACGATAAACAATCTTAAACTCATTCCCAAAAGACAATTTGGTCAACTGATGCTTGTAAATTTGTGTATACATGACACATACATATGCACACACACACGCACGTATACCACAGAAATAGTTTGCTAGTTATTGAGGAATTTTGAGGACTCAAGATGGTGCATGCGAATAAAGGATGTTGCCATCCATCTTTTATCCCAGTCAAAGAGAAAGAAAATCTCTTCCCTCCTGCTCTCTACCACCTTCCAGAGTCAGAACAGAGCACGGTCATATGATTCAGATTTGTGCTCCATATTTCCATCAGAGTAAAAGCAGTTACTGTATTTCACATAGCAATAACTTCAAAAAGTACAAAATCAAAATACACTTCAGGGAATTCATTATTTGCACTAATTGGGGCTGCCTTTCCATGAAGAGGCAGAAAGATGGAGAGGAAACTACATTAGATTTGAAGTCCATTCAAAGTCCACTTCTACAGATGCTCAGGTTGGGGCCATAGACAGGCGACCTCTCTAAGTCTCAGTTTTTTCATCTGAGAAATAGGTATAGTGGCATATCATAAGGTTGTTGTGGGGAACAAAGTAGACTGTGGGCTAGGTATTTTACAAATCCTACAGAGCTATAAGAATGAATCAGTTAGGATGATGATTACCAAAGCCCCATCTACCAAGGATTTTCCTAATAACATTCCTGGGAGGCTGGTAACTACCACCTAAGATTGGTACTAGGAAAATCCATTTCTCTGTTCTGAGCAGTCTCTCTGGCTATCCTCCATGCGTGGATTGTTGGCTTTTCCTTCTTCACTCCAACTATTGACCTTCCTTGGACTTTTAAGTCCCAACTAAAATCCCACCTCCCACAGGAAGCCTTTCCCAACTCATTTTAATGCAGGTGCCTTCCCTCTATTAATAATTTCCTATGTTTCCTGTATATAGCTTGCTTTTTATATATTTGTTTGCATATTTTCTTTCTCATTAGATTGTAAGCTCCTGAGGGCAGGGAATGTCTTTTGCCTCTTTTGTATGCCCTAGACCTAAGCATAGTGCCTGGGAAATAGTAGATGCTGCATATATATTGCTTGATTGACTGATTAAAATAGTTTCAGAGTCCCTGCAGCCTCCTCTGCTGCTCCCAGGGCCCCAGAGCCCCACCATGGACTGTCTGCTCTCCCCCGACCAGGTACTGTCTTTTCCTCTTCATCTTTTTTTAACAACAGATACCCAGTTAATGGCAAATTCCCTCAGGGCCCTACTGAGAAGAAGTCAGCTAACTAGCCCAAAGAACTAATGTAGAACAAAGTGTTCCTAAGAGAGCTGACCGCCCCCAGCCCAAGTATCACCTCCCTCCGGTGTCTCAGCAGAAAGAACACAAGTCCAAGTCTGAGGATTTGCTTTCCTGCCTAGCTTTGAGTAAGTCACATCTCCTAGCTGGGTCTCACCTCTAAAATGAATGGTTTGCACTAGATGACCCCTGAGGTCCTAAACAATTCTAAATGGAGAGTCCCAGGTAACAGGTGCATCTCAAGGAGGCCTTTCCAAAGACAGGATCAAGGCTGTGCCTTCAATGGGTAGGAGATGGAACACCATGACAGGTCTGAGTGATAAGAAGCTTTTGGTATCTATAAGAGGCCCATTCCCAAAGGGTCTGTGTGTTTCTTCTTTTTTAGATCCCTACCTTCCATCCTACAGGCACTATTGTGTATTAGATCCAAGGCAGAAGATCAATAAAGGCTAGGCAATGGGGATTAAGTGACTTGCCCAGGATCACACAACCAGGAAGTATCTGAGGCTAGATTTGAACCCAGGACTTCTATCTACTGAGCCACCTAGCTGCCCCACACTATGTGTTCTAAAATCAGCTCTTTGGGGATGTTCAACAGCAGCCCAGGTTACAGACAACTCAAGAAGGTATTCTTTAGGAAAGTAATAAAGGAAATATAAAGTAAAAAAAAAAATTTTAATTGGCTCTTTGTTTGGCATTTTGAGCTCTGATCAATTTCTAATCCAACCTGAAAAGTGAACCAAATGAGTGATTTATCAAGGAACAAAGGTGATGACACACTGATGCACCACTCTTTAAATTGGATACAGGGGGGCTAGGAGTGCATCAACCACCAGATTCCCAGGCTCTGGCACTGGCAACTCTGACTGGTTGCCAAGTTAGCAAACATAACCAGAATGATCGCCAGGGAATCTAGTTTCTCCTGAGCTTTGGCTGCTTTGGATACATAGCAAAGTATCCTGGGGATTGAGCTAGCCCAGCTCTTAAGAATACCAAGCAACATACAGAAACCAGAAGAAGTCAAAGAGATCCAAGAATGAGGAAAAAGACAAAAATATTTAGAGGAGCCTTTTTTTGTTATAGCAAAGAACTGAAAGCCAAGGGACAAGAGGGTACCCATACGCTGGGGAATGGCTGAAGGAATGTGAATGGAATGGAATATGAAGGTGATGTGAGAAGGATGAAAGTGGCTGAGAAACCTTGGAAGAGTTGTATGAACGGATGCAGAGTGAAGTAAAAAAGACCAGCAGAACAGTTTATATAATAACAACAACATTATAAAAATTGAAAAGAGGGGCAGCTAGGTGGCTCAGTGGACTGAAAGCCAGACCTAGAGATGAACTGGTCCTGAGTTCAGATATGGCCTTAGACACTTCATAGCTATATGACCCTGGGCAAGTCACTTAACCCCTTCTCCTTGGCTCTTATCACTCTTCTGCCTTGGAACCAATACCCAGAAGGCAGAGGGTAAAAGTTAAAAAAAAAAAAAAAAAAAAAAAAAAAGACTGAAAAGACTTCAGAACTCTGCTCAATGCAATAACCAACCACAATTCCAGAGGACTTTTAATAAATCCATCTCTTGACAAAGAGGTGAGGTGAGGAGTTCAAAATGCAGAATAAGGTATATTTTTGGATGTACCCAATCCAGAATATTTGCTTTGTTTATTTGTCTGTACCTGCTACAAGGGTTTTGCTTTTCTTCCTGTTTTTCCCCATAGTGGGACAAGTAACAAGATTTTTTGTTGTTGTTAATTGAAAAAAAATGTTTTTTAATATTTTTTTTAAATGAGAGAAGAGCATAAGAGATTAGTAGGCCATGTAGGAAAGAGAAATAAATGCCAGCACTTTTCTGAAGGAAGAATAATTATCACCTTTAACAGGTTAGAGGACTGATCACCAATTTTGGAAGGGTTTGTGCCATCAAAAAGACCATGAAATGAGAGTGGGAGGGGGTGGAGGGGGGAAGAACTTAAAATAGCCTCCCTCCTAGAAGAGTGCCTGGGGTCCATTACAAATATCAGCCCTAGAAAAAATATGAGATCTCTTTGTAGTCTGCAGTTTTCCATGAAAGGGTCCACTGAAAGCTTCCAAGTCTTAGCAGAGCATTTAAACCATCTCCAAACTGGAGTTAGTCAGGTGAGAGAAGATAAGACATCTGAGGTAAGATGAAATCATAGGATCTCCAAGTTATAAGGGACCTTAGAAGTTATTTAGTCCAACTGACAACTAGAAAGGAAACCTTTTTACCAGAATTCAACCCAACATCTATTAAACACCTCCAATGTGCTAGCTCCAAAACTGAGTGCCGAGAATACACAAACAAAAAACCTGCAAGAAAGCTCATATTCTATCTTCTCAAATACAGGACTGTTTTCCATCTTCCATGAAGAGTGGAAGGGACCTTAGAGGTGATTATTCCAACACCCTCATTCTACTAAAGAAGAAAATGGGGCCAAGAAAAGCTAAGCTGTTTGCCCAAGTTCACTCAGGAATTCAGCAACACAGATGAGATTCCAACCCAGGTCCTACCAGTGTTCCTTCTGCTGCACTTCACAAGGTGAAAATAAAACTGAAATGGCAACATAAAAAATTTAAAAATGATTTAACAAAGAATTTACTTATGGGAACATGGCTGATAAACAATGAATCAGAAGCTAAAGGCAGGATACAAGAGCTCCTCCGGAAGGTCTAGAAACTCAGGCCACATTCTCCCCTCTCTGGAACAACTTAAATTGCATTCCTGTTTGAAGGCAGAGGGATGCACATCTCTCTAGGTCACCATTCTAGAAGATGACTTTTCCAAATCTCTTTTAGTCCCAAGATTTCATGGTCAAAACACTTGTGTGCTGGGCCATCGTGACAGTGTGACCTCTGCCAATCATTATAAAAATGATGTTGGGGGGACGTCTCGCCCTCCTTAAATTCTGGAAGTGGGGGAGGCAAATGGGGAACAGGGGGTGGCACCTGGAGAGGAAGAGTGCCTAAAAGGAAGCCATGTCCAGAAATAAGACCCCAGGCACAGGATGCACAGATAAAGTTAGCACGCAATGCAGGAGAGTAAAAATAAAAATAAATCCAAGCAGTTCTGGCAGTGGGGCTAATAGACAAAAAATTATGCTTATTACAAAACAGCCACAGGAACAAAGGATAACTACAAGGTACAGTTTAAGATATATATATATACATATGGCTCAAGGCTTCCTGCATTAATTGCCATTAGATTCATACCTCTCCTACCAGGCTGCTTGTTTTTATTCCCAAGGCAGTCAATTCAAGGAGGAATTTTAATGGATTCTTGGGAGTGGGGTTCAGAAAGGACTTGCCAGCTGTCTTTACCACCTTCAACCCACTTTTCACATTCACCTTCAGTCTCCTCCAGCACCAGCCCTTCACAGGTGAACCTGTGAGGCAGGCAATTTGTAATCTCGGCCTGCTTTGGCACCAAGAGACCCCCCAAGGGCTCTTTCAATTTACAAGGCTGCTCTCTTTCATTTGACCACTGTCAAAAAGAAGCAAAAATACAAGAAAACAATTGCTTCCCTCCATGAGGGTGCATGGACTCATACCTGTGCCCTGGAACCCTTTCTCTTTCTTCAAAGTGTTCTGGATTCTTATGAGGCTAAAAAGTGGGCATTTACTCTCTCTCTATTCAGTCAGGTCTGACTCTGGGACCTCATCTAGGGGTTTCTTGACAAAGACACTAGAGTGGTTTGTCGTTTCCTACTCTAGCTCATTTTACAGATGAGGAATCTGAGGCAAACAGGATCAAATGTCTTTCGACTACATTTGAGGTTTTCTTGGCAAAGATCCTGGAGTGGTTTGCCATTTCCTTCTCCAGTTCATTTTACAGATGAGGAAACTGAGGCAAACAGGGTCAAGTGGCTTATCCAGGATCACACAGCTAGGAAGTGAGGCCAGATTTGAAGTTAGGAAGATGAATCTTTCTGACTCCAGGCCTGGTGTTCTATCCACTGGAGCACCTATGTTCCCCGATCTTCCCCTATTATAGATGCAGAATTGAGACATGACATTGGGAAATAATTTGTTCAAGACAAGATAGACTAGTGGGGATGGAACTAATACCCACATCTCCCACTCCCAGCCCCTAAACCTTGAACTCACTCTTTCACAGCCCTCAGACATACAAACCTCCCCTGAAATACTTAAGTCAGGAAGCTCTGTAAATTATTCATGTGATAATCCATGCCTGTAAAATAAAGGATACTCTACACATTCAAATCACAAGAAGTGGGACTAAGGGCCTCCAGATCCAGAGGCGCTTGGCTCACTTATCTATCCATTTCCACTGCACAATGGGTCTACAAGACATATTTTTAGCATCTTTCTCAAGTCTAGTATAGCTCCTCAGATCCTCCTGGGATCCCACAATTAGGTACTCCAATTTCTATGTGTTTTATGGATCAGAATCACTCACAAGCCTCCATTAATGTGTTTTTCACTTTTACCAGTCAGTCACAGGAAACAGCTTATAACAAAGGTATTGAGTTAAATAGCAATGAAAAGAGTAAAAAATAGGGCAGCTCTACCTTGAACGTGTCCGATAACACAGAAATATAGAGTGGGGATAGACTGGACCTTGACAAGGACCATGCGTGTGCTGTGGTCTTGGTTTCTCCCAGTTCTTCTAACAATAGCAGGGGAGTGAGGTTGTGGGGTAAGGTGCAAAGAACATCAGCCCAGGTTCTAGTTCCAGTTAGAACTCTCAATGCCACTGATATGGAGTTAGTTATTTTATGCTCCTATGCCTCTGTCTTACCCATCAGTAAAGCAGGACTAAACAACATGATTTCTAAAGACCACTTCAAGCTAATTCAATCTTTTTTATGAGCATAGGGATGAGAATGATTCTATCGATGATGGAAGAACCATACTGATTTGGGGGAGTATCTCCATTATCAATGAAAATTCCAAGATCTTCATGTCCCCCAAATCCTAACTCCCATTGTGTCCAAATATTAGAAGCCATACCATGCAGAGAAATGTGTCCTGGATTTGAGGGGAGAGGGGAGGGGATAAGAATTGGCTCTGATACTTCATCTGAAAAAGCAGCATGCCTCTAAAGCTTAACAGACCTCACATGCCATCTATCCACTATTGCACATTGTCTTGGGGGAAAAAAAAGTTTCAAACTTCCTTTGGCTCTTAAAATCTCAATCAAAAAAGTCATTGATGTCTGGTATTTTTCATACAGACATAAACATGCACACATATACACTTATGCAATATATATATAGCTTCAAATTTCCTTTGACTTTTAAAATCTCAATCAAAAAAGTCATTGATGTCTGCTATTTTTTATACAGACACACACATGCACACATATACACAAATGCAATATATATAGCTTCAAAGTTCCTTTGGCTTTTAAAAACTCAATCAAAAAATTCATTGACATCTGACATGTATAATAAATATACACATATACAACATAAATATGAAGTACGTTAAAAACAAACAAACCTCCATACTCATGACTATGTATATGTTTGCATGCATATACATAGTTGTGAGAATGGAGGTTTGTTTGTTTTTTAACATACTTCATAATTGGCATAATTCAAATCTAGACAGTGAAAACTCAGTGTATTTCTACTCCACTTCCTTAATCACTCAATCATTTTACACCTGAGCAAACTACGGTCCAGTGAAGTTCAAGGGAAAAGCCCAAAGTCACTCGGGTAGTTAATATGAGCCTAAGTCTTCTGATCTTCATCCCAGTCCTCTAACTCCAGAGACAGTACTCTGTTTAATGTACCATGATGCCATCTCAACCTAGATGATGTGTGGTACATCTCAAACAGGTTGAGCTTCAATTTCCTCATCAACAAAATGGGGATAATGATATTTGCATTAATCTATGTCACACAACAATTGTGGGGAAAAGATTTTTGTAAACCATTAAGTATAGGAATAATAAAAATAATATTCATCATTTATATAGAGCTTGAAGGTCTGCACTACATTTTAAATATATTGTCTCATTTAATCCTCACAATAGCACTAGATGGTAATTGGTATTATTATCCCCATTTTATAGATGAGGAAACTGAGGCAGATGGAAGTTAGTGACTCGTCCATCCACTAGTTAAGTGATTAGCCCAAACTGCTAGCTGTCTGAGTCAGGATTTATAGAAATGGGAGTTATTACTGGTATATGTGAAAATCATTCTTAGCATGGTAAGCATAAGAGAACCATGAAAAGCTTAATGGCATTTTTTTTAAATGCAAGTTTTGGCAGCACCTGATATAACACTGTCCAGTTACAGACCTTGGAGAAGGAGCTGAGGTTGCCTAATTTGGAAATTAACCCAGTAGCATGTGCATGTGCAATTGCTCCTTAAATCACAGAAAAGAAAGCCTCCATGTACCCTTAGGGATTCTGGATCCACTTGTCTCTCCTGATCATACGCTGCTGGCCTCCAGGAGGGCTAGCCAGTCTCATCAATCCCATTCTCATTTATAAAGATGATTACAATCTGTTCTTCTGCTGTCCTTGCTCTGACAAGTCAACTCCCTCTGGTTTCTCTGAGTGTACATTCTTTGAAACCTTAATCCTGGACCAGATATGTAGACTCCACAGAAGACCATAGAGAAGTCATCAGTCAAGGGGCACGTCAAGGGCTCAAGAACCAGACCTGGAAATGAGAAATCCTGGTTTCGAATCTGTCTGATCCTGGGCAAGTCACTTAACTCCCACTGCCTAGCCGTTAGCATTCTTCTGCTCTGGAACCAATACCCAGTATTGATTCTAAGAAGGAAGGTGAGGGTTTAAAAAAAAAGAAAAGTCATCAAAGAATGAGCCCAGAGATGCCAAGTGGGGAAGGAGGAGGGCACCAACCAGACAGTGGGTCATTCCATGGTGGCTTTATTATTTAGCTAGAAGTGAATCTAGACATACTTTAAGACCTCACTAGAAATCTTCAAGCAGAAACTAGAGTACCACTTGCTGGGGATAATGTAGAACATATTCTTGTTTAGTTAGAGATGGGACAAGATAGTAGAACATATTCTTGGTTAGTTAGAGATGGGACAAGATGGTAGAACATATTCTTGGCTAGGTAGAGATGGGACAAGGTGGCAGCTGAGGTCTCTTCTGACACCAAATTATAATCTATTTATGTAGAAAAACACAAGGCCAATCATAATTTTTTTATTATCCACGTAGATTTCTATTTGGGCATTTAGGTGGCATAAGGGATGGGGTACCAGGCCCAGAGTCAAGAAGATTCATCTTCATGAGTACAAATCTAGACTCAAGACACTTCCTAGCTGTGTGACCCTGGGCAAGTCACTCAACCCCAAATGTCTCACCCTTCTAGCTCTTCTGCCTTGGAACTGATACTTAGCAAGATTCTAAGGCAGAAGGTAAAGGTTTTAAAGAAAATAAATAAATGTTTACCGACTGACTGGCTCCAACTTACTTTTTAAAACTGATTCCATCTAACTTGCTCCTAATGGACTTACTCTTATGTTTCAGGCAAAAGGGTCTGTTTGCTGTTTCCCATTCAAGGCATTCTGTCTTTTGTCTCCTTGTCTCTGAAGAGGCTATTTCCTAAGCCCGGGTTGCTCTCCCTCCTCTCCTCTACCTCTCAGAATTCCTGTTTTCCTGTGAGACCAAGTTCAGGGGCCACCTTCTACAGGAGGTCTTTCCTGAGTCCCACAGCTGTGAGCATTTCCTCCCCCTGAAATCACTTTTCATTTATTGACTAGATATCTGTACTTACTTATCTGTTTCCCTCCATTAGAATGCAAGCTCCCCAAATACATGAACTTGTCTTTCTCTCCCTGGTGCCTGGGCAGAGTACCCGGCCCGTGATGGACGCTGAACAAATAAAATATTGGCTGAATTAAATTTGCACAATCTTAGTGATGCTGAGGCAGTTAGTTGGCTCAGTGGATAGAATGCTAGTCCTGGGTTCAAATGTGGCTTCACACACTTTCTAGTGGTGTGACCCTGGACAAGTCATTTAACCCCAAATCCCTATCCCTCAGAGCTCTTCTGTCTTGGAACTGAAATTTAATATTGATTCTAAGACAGAAAGTAAGAGTTTAAAAAAAAAAAGTTTAGTGATGATTCCTGCCTCTTTGCTTCATTTTGGAAAGCCACAGCCCAGAGAGGAGGAGGAAGGTGGAGCCATACTCTTACTATAACACCTCACTAAACCAACCCCTAGAGTAAAGAGTTGCAATTTTGACTCGGCAAGCCTGAGGTTCCTTTTCCGAAGCTTCGGCAGTCTGTCCAGCTCAGTGCCTGGAGGGAGCTGGAAACTCTACTGTCCACACTTTGAAGTTATTATTCAACCAGAAACAGGAACTATATTTAGGACTTTTTCCATGGAGGCGCCGTATCCAAAAGGCCACCAAGCTCAGTGACATACAAAGGTTAAATGAGGCTGCCTGACCGAAAGGATCGCACACATGCCAGGCGCAGCCCAAGTCCGCCCGTTAAGCGCTGCTTCTAATTTGGTAGACGGGTTTTTAAATTAATGGAAGGGCAGGCAGGCAGGCAGGCAGGCAGGCAGGCAGGCAGGCAGGCAGCGGAGCCCGGCTCCCCTCCCCGCTCCATGTCCTCTCTGCAAAATTATGTAATGTGGCGAAAGAGGGGCTTCATCTGATTTCACTTTAAACCCAGGTGGCTGGCTTCCTTCTTTACAGATGAGCTGGGCAGAAGAGAAGAGATGGGGGGTGAGCAGGGGCAGAGACAGGGAGGAAGCCAAGGAAAGCAGGACAAACCATTTTTTCATCAACTCGTGTAAATAAAAGTCTTTGAGGAAGCCATCGGAAGTCTCCAAGCCCACCGCACACCCTGTCCCACATCAGTGAAAAGCCCCACCGTGGTGGTGAGGCCCACCCACCCAGATAGGGAAGGAGTGACACATTTCCTGGCTTCCATTTACCTTGCCTCTCCCCCTTAATGGGACTTTCTGGATGCCTCCCACACAGGGGGATTGTTAGAAAGAGTCAAATAATTTACTGTTGGGTGCTCTGAGCTTGGAGAGGCCGGAATGTGCTCCCGAGAAGGGAAAATACTGCCATTCACTTTTTTTTTCCCAACCAAGGAGATTCTAAAGCACATTGCCCTTTCCAAATGGACCTGAAGGGGTGAAAAAACATTTAAAAAATAAAAATAAAAACCCATACGGACAAAGGAGCACCACTATTGTTCATATGAGCTCTCTGTGAGAGATTCAGAGAAGTTACACTGCTCAGTTGACTTCTCTGAGCCTCAGTTTCCTCATCTGTAAAATAAGGGAGCCTGACCAGATGATCTCAAGGGTCCCTTTTCTACTCTAAAGCCAAGGAAATCCACGCGTAGTCTCTCTCTCACTCGCTATATTAAGTAACTCCAGTTCCCCAAGGCTCTCCAGCTGTCTCCTCATCCCTTATAAATAGAAACTACCTTCAGCCAAATCTGGATCATCCATACCAATGGAAGGGGACCTTGATACAGGGAATCCAAGAATCATTTCTTTGTGGCGGAAACAAATTGATAGGCAGCTATGGGGCACAGTGCAGAAGTCAGGAGACTGGGAACCCAGGAGACTTGAGTTCAAATCCTACCTAAGTCCTTCACTTGCTGTTTGCCCATGGGCATGTCATTTAACCTCTCTCAGCCTCAGTTTCTAGATCTGTAAAATGGACACACTAATAACACCCACCTCCATAAAGGGTTATTGTGAAGATTCAATCTGTAAAGCACTCTGTAAACCTAAAATGGCTAGGTAGATTGTTATAGAAGCAGCTAGGTGGTCCAGTGGCTAGAGCTAGCCCTGGAGTCAGGAGGATGTGAATTCAAATCTGACCTCAGACACTTTCAAGCTGTGCCCAAGCTGGGTGAGTTATTTAATCTGCCTCAGTTTCTTCATCTGTGAAATAAGGTATAATAATAGCATCTACCTCCCAGGACTGGTGTGAGGAACAAATGATATAATATTTGTAAAGTGCTTTGAAAACCTAAAAACATGCCAGAAGTGTTGGCTATTGTAGATAATATGTCCACCCACCAACAAATTTCTCCTTTGCTTCATTATGTTTTTCAAGATGGTATGATACAGTAAAAAGATCAGAGGACTTGGAGTCAGAGGACCTGAGCCAAAATCTCAACCCTATAAGCTGCTATTGGGATGACCTGGTACAAAATCCTAACTTCTGGGGGTCTCGATTTTGTCATCTGTGAAATGGGAAGGTTGGATTCTGTGGTTTCTCAAGTCCCTTCTTGCTCACAATCTGTGTTCTTATGACCTTTTTTAGACTAATAAAACAAGTTAGTTATTTCTTACCCCCATACCAACAACAACTCAAATTTTTGACGTTTTTTCTTAAGGTTTACTAAGAATTTCCCACTGACAGCCCCAGTATCTGGTGGGCAAGGATTGAAAGCTAGGATTGGAAATCTGATGTGGATAACTAAGGGCCAGCTTTGGCCCCTGCTGGCTTCCGCTCCATCTCCTGGAGTAGTGATTCAAATCCAGGGCTTCTGCCCCAAATCCAGGGCTTCTTCTAATCATCCTCCCTGCTTCATTCACTAATCTATCTTCCAGTGCAGAGAAGGGGAGTTCCTTTTAAAATCAAATAAACGTTTGTTTTCTGAAATCGTTTCTGACATCAATTCGATCACTTCCACACTAACCCAGAGAGATGACATCGTATAGGATAATGTGGTAGGGGTTCAAAGAGCTGGGGCTCAACTGTGTCTGAGTGACCAGCAAATCCTTTGATCTTCCTGAGCTGGCCTCAGTTTCCCAGTGTGTGACACGAGGCAGAGCCGTATCCTCACACCAGTCATAACAAAAATAATAATAGCTAATATTGATATAGAACTTTAAAAATTTGCAAATATTTTATAAATATCCAAATAAATAAAAAAATGTATAAATATCCAAATAAAATATGGATTCCCCTAGCCACTTGGGAGGTAGTTGCTATTATTATGCCCCATCTTACAGATGAAGAAATTGAGTTAGGCAGAAGTTAAATGACTTCCTTGCCCAGGGTCACATAGCTGCTAAGATCTGAGGCAGGATTGGAACCTATCTGGCAAAATTAGAACTCAGATCTCCCTGCACTCTATCTTCCATGCCACCTAGCTGCTTCAGTAGAGTACAAGTTCCTTTCTGTCTCTGTCATATTGACACACCAATACAGCACCTCGCCAGCAAAAGAAGCTTAACAGATGCCCACAGAATCCAACCATTCTGTCCTTAATGGCAAGACAGTCTTTCAAATGTTGAATCCTGAGCCCTGTCCCCCACCCCCTCTCCAGAGGCCAGAGGAGTAACCATGACAACTCTGCTTTCCCCTCCCCTCCAGGGGAAGGAAAAAAACCCAGATGCCGCTCCTTCTGGACCCTATTAGTGCTGCCATATTAGTGGCTCCCAGGACAACGCTGCCACCCTGCCAGGAATGACCTCGCTGGAAGCAGAACGCTGTGCACCTCTGGTGGGGCTTCCTGGGCAACAGCAAACGTCTCAAACAGAGTCTGACACCTGCCTGGATCTCCTGGGGACGGCCCTCCATGCTGAAGCCTGGCCTTCAGACTTCCCGGATGACTCAACCAGCATCGCCTAGCAAGGCAGGAACAAGAGAGCCCCAAACCGTTTCCCGGACAAAGGTCTACTGTGAATGGTCTGCGGGAATGAGGGCATGAAGCTGGTGCCCTACCAAAGGGAACACACAGTCTTTCACTCCTCCTTCTCCTTCCCACCTTGACTGCCCCTCTCCCTTCCAGGTTCAGCTTGCAGCATGAAGCCAGGGCCCAGAGATCCCCTACGAGCTCTGATCTGCTTTTCTGCAAAGCCTCCAGGAAGGGTTAGCATAACTGGATGGTGGTATGGAGGTGGTAGCTAAAACGATGAGGTGCTGTCCTAGGAATCCTGATGCTTCCCAGCTCTGTGACCCTCGGCTGTCATTTAACCTCTCATGGCCTCAGTTTCCCCCTCTGTAAAATTGGAATAATAATAATAATATATATTTATTTTATTTCATGATATGTATTATTATTACATGTAATAATAATAATAATGATAGCATTTACCTTGCAGGCTTGTCATGAAGATCAAATGAGATAATAAATTGTAACTAATAGCACCCGCCTCTCAGGATTGCAGGAAGGTTCAAATGAGAAAACATATGTAAAAGCCCTTTGTCAACCCCTCCTGTGCTCTATTTTTATTATTGCTATTATGATGATGGTGGGACTAGGTTAGTTTTTTTAAGCTATTAAACGCCTAAGGAACACAATGCAACTTTATGTCTTCCACACCTACAAAGACATCCACACAGACAACAAGTGAACTAATAATTGATTGCAAGAGCACATACAAGGGGCAGCTAGGTAGACACAGTAGATAGAGCACTAGCCTAGAGTACAGAGGTCCTGGGTTCAAATGTGGCCCCAGATACTTCCTACCCATGTGACCCTGGGCAAGTCACTTAACCCTAGCCCCCTATCTCTTACCATTCTTCTGTCTTGGAATCAATACTTATTATCAATTCTAAGACCAGAAAGGAAGTGTTAAAAAAAATTTTTTTAAAGCACATACACAGCTCAAAATGCTTTTATATGCTTTTTTTTTTTTTTTTTACTGGGCCCTGCAGACAGCTTGATGAAGGGAGTGCTACTACAGTTGTGACTGTCTCCATTTTTACAGTTGAGCAAACTTAGATTGGGAGAGGTTATGACACAGCTTAGCCCAGGGTCACAAAACTATTACAAGCCTGAGGTGGGATTTGAACCCTTGTATTTCTAGGAAGCACTCTACCCACTAAGCCACACCACCTCCTTTCAGGCTGGCTCCCCCCAGAATGTGAGGTCATTGGTCTTTTCACTGGGGGTCCTACCCACCAACCCTGAGACCTCAAAGCATTACAGTGCTATCCCTTGGCTTGACAGAGGATGCTGGGAGAATGGCAGGTGAGGATCGAGCAAAGAAGGGTGGTCGCCACTGATCCACCCTTCTGGAAGGCTCTACTCACTACAAATTTGATTTTTTTTTTGTAGGGAAGAAAGAAGGCTCAACACTTTGACCTTCTTACTGCAAGGGCTGGCAGGCAAAAGCTTTAGCCACTAAAACTTCTTAATGTTCCAGCTCCAGCACCTTACGTAACCAGCGAACATTTATTCCCCAATGATGGCGGAGACCATGTGCATTCATTCATTACAGAGAACAGGAGGAGACAGCTTAACTTTTGTTTGATGATAGCCTGGGCTTCGTGTTTTCTTGCTGGTTTTTCTTTTTTTTTTTTTTTTGCTCCAGCTTTATTTTCATTTACAGTATATAAATTCTTTCCGCCCTCCTTGAATCAGTTCCCTCCCTCCTCTTTCCAGGCTCAAAACCAGCCAGGAACAATTTCCATTGTCACTGACTTAAAATTTCCCACTTTGAAGATGGAAATAAACATTCTCTTGTCCTTTCCTGAAATAAGAATAAATTTTTCCATTCAATCACCCAAGCAGACCCTGCGGCCTGGGTCCTGGCAAACAAGGGCCTGGCTTAGGAAATCCAAAGGGACAAAGCAAGCCCCTCTCTGACCCTGACCTGATGGCAAAAATCATATTTTTAAGGACCTAGAACGGTCCTAACAAGTCACCTAAATTCAACATTTTTTTAACCCTCACTTTCAGTCCTAGTAATAACTCTAAGATGGAAGGACAAGGGACAAGGACAAGCAAAAGAGCTTAAGTGACTTACCTGGGCTACCCAACTACTAAGACTCTGAGGTCACATTTGAACCCAGATCCTCCAGACTCCAGGCCTGGGGCTCTATCTACTGGGTCACCTCGCTGCTCCACTCCAACTGCATTTTATTGCTAAGGAGTGTGAGACTGAGAATCACAATGTACAAGAGAAAGGGAGGGGATTATCTAATTCAGGTTCTCTTATGTTAAGTTTTTTTCATCAATGCACAAGAAACAAGTTGCAGAGCTAGGATCCATAAATGGACATAACAGTCCATTTTACATATATCATCTCACTGGAAATTCAAAATCCTTACTGCATTTTTTTTTGGTCTTTTTATGTGCCTAGCCTAGCATAGAACAGGTGTTTTAACAAATTCTTATTAGATTGGGGGCAGCTGGGTAGCTCAGTGGATTGAGAACCAGGCCTAGAGATGGGAGGTCCTACGTTCAAATCTGACCTCAGACACTTCCCAGCTGCGTGACCCTGGGCAAGTCACTTGACCCCCATTGCCTACCCTTACCACTCTTCTGCCTTGGAACTAATACACAGTATTGACTCCAAGACGGAAGGTATGGGTTAAAAAAAAATTCTTATTGGATTGAATACAGTTACTACTATGCCATTTTACAGATAAGGAAACCAAGTTCCAGAAACTGTTTAGTAGCCTGCCCAATGTCACACAGCTGGCAAGCACTGGAGACTGGATTTGAACCCTTCTCTTCTGCCTCCAAACGCCAAACTCTATTCACAGCACCAGAGGCCAAAGGAGCTGGGACCAGTTTGTAGATCATCCATGTCAAACACACCATTACAGAACCTAACCAGGAAACCAGAATCCTCATATAAAAAGGCTTTGCAAAATGGAAAAAAAAAGTAAAATAAAATAAGGGAAAACTAATTAGATAACCCCCTCCCTTTCTCTTTTAGACGTGGCCTCTGCCTTAGACCAAAGAATTCTCCAAAGGCACTGTTCATCAGAGGACGGTGTCTCCACAGGTGAAGAGGGGATTAGAATAAAAGGCAGACTTGTCCACTCCTCCCCCCACTCCTCAGACATTAAAATTTCCTTCCTCCAGTCCAAGGGGAAAGATCAGACAGGCAATTGGTTTTAATGCCTCTCTCCTCCCACCTGTAACCCACAGATATTTCCATAACTAATATTTTGGACTGAATGTAAGTGTGCTGTGATATCACATGGGCTGGCTCTTTTTTGATCATTTTTCTCCTTTTTTTCTGATCAAATGTTCTGAGTCACCTTGCCAAGCGAGGCGAATGGAAGCTCTCAAAGTGTTTATAATTACCATCCCTATCTGTTTGGTGGTGTGCTGTAATAACTCAGAGATTAGGCCTGGAAGCTACGGGAGAGGGCAGAATGCGTGCAAGGCTGTCAGTTTCTCGGTTTGGGGGAAGGAGGAGGGAGAGAACGGTGATTTTGGGCAAAGTTTCCCAGCCCAAACCCTTTAAGCCATTTTGCTGGGTTAGATCTTGAGGGCTCAAGGACACCTCGGCCTTGAAGGAAACAGCCAGAGTGTCTACAAGTTCAAAATCCAGAGCAGCACATCTGCTGATTAAAATCCAAAGCCGGAGAGACCAGAGAAGACTTCTGCCTCCACCTGAGAGATGAGGCTGGTTTGGTCAAAGCGTGGTAGATGGAGGCTTACTTACACCTCCTGGTTCTAGCCTTAGACAGCTCTATCATCAGGGCACAGCCTCGACTGAATCCTGTTGCCGGGCTACAGAGATCTGGTTAAAATTTTTTTCCAACTACAAAACTCAGATGTTTCAGTGAGAGGCAAGCCTCAGGGTAAAAGAATTAGGATGCTGGATAAATCTTTCTTCTCTTTTGTTCAGCAGTTAGCTCTTTGAAGAGGGGTTAGGGTGAAAGACCTCTGCCCTTCTGCTGTCTACAGGAAAGCATTACTTCCAAAGTACTTTGCAAACAGGTGAAGGGGCCATTGGTTTGTCATACTCAGTTCTGCTCCCTTGTGGGGCTTCCCCGTTTCCCAAGCAGGCACAGAATGCCTATCAACTCCCTCTATAAATTGGCCTACATCAGGAAAGAAAAAAAAAAAAGGTGGAATATTAAATCCACCGCACACACCTATATAAATGCTAAAATAAAAACCATGTTTTCCCCACCCCTTCCCAAAAGACTGACTTAAAAAATAGACTGCTCCCTCTGAGCTGCCAATAAAGCTAAATGCCATATGGATCGTTTTCTGCCCAATGACTACTAACTATCTCATATGATACCCTAAGCAAGTACTGGATATAGAATGCAGACTGCAAAAGAAGCATTCGAAATTGTTCTCGTCTCATAGTGTAATTGGGTTTCTTTCGATCGGTGAGCCCCATTCAGTGGCGGCTAACATGCAACAAGCTCCCAGATGGCAGCCTGGAGATCTGATGACTATTCTGAGGAAGAGACTAGGAGAGGCTGTAAATGAGGGAAGGGAATCACATAGTTAAGTCATCTGAAACGGTTGCCCAAGAGTGATGAGGACTGCAGGTCTGGAACTTGCCAGTTCCTTGTCCCTTCCCTGGCGGAGGGAGGAATGTGAAATCAGCCCTGTCCTTGTTCTATTTAGCTGTCTCTGGGCATGTTCCTTCCTACTCTGAGCCTCAGTTTCCTCTTCTGAAAAATGAAGGGGAAAAGGCTAGGGGACCTCTAAGGTCTGTTCTGGTTCTGACATCCTATAAGCCTGGGAATGTAATGAGTCCTTCCAACCATATCAGCCACAAAGAAAGGTCATTTATGAATTTTTTTTCCTACTTGGAGAGGCATTGTGGTCTAGTGGATAGGGGACCAGCTTCAGAACCAGAAAAATTCCCTTGAGGTGCCTCTCCCTAGGGCCTTGGTATTCTCTAGAACTGATGGCAATTTCATGAAGGGCCCTAGCTATACTCACCTGACCCCCTGCTCAATTTACCCTTATCCATTCTCTTCCTCCATGAGAATAGGAACTCCTTCATAGCAGGAACTGACTTTTTTGCTAATGTGTACCCCCGGCACTTAGAACAATGCCCCCCACATATTAAGCACTTAATAAATATTCTCTGTATCTGTCTAATCCCACCCCTGGCACATGCCGACTGTGACATCTTACAGTGCTCTGGATAACTTTGAAGATCAGAAATTGCAGAAGTTTGCTAGCTAGCCTCCGTCTGTTGAGAAAGGTTGCTCAGCCAGAGCATTCCCTACATCAGTGAAATCAGAGGTCCAGTCCGGAGGCTCTCGATCCCTCACAACAATGAATCAAGAAATCACCACCGCCCAGTTCTTAGATGCTGCCTCCTCTTCAGATTGGAAAAAGGTAAACCTGAAGACCCAAGTCCCTTCGTCCTGGATCCATCCTGGCCCTGGGCATCCAGAAGTGCTGCTACACCTTCATTCCAACACAGGAGTAAGAGTAAGAGCCAGTTAGAGCATGGCATGCAGCACTATGAAATCAAGCAGAACACATATCTCAACTAGACTGCTTGCCCCCTTCCAGAGACTCTTTCTGAACCAATGTTAGAAAGATTTCCTTGTTGTCGAGTCATGTCCTAATCTTCATGATCTCATTTGGGGTTTTCTTGACAAAGATGCTGGAGTGGTTTGCTAATTCCTTCTCTAGCTCATTTGACAGATGAGGAAACTGAGGTCTACAGAGTTAAGTGACTTGCCCAGGATCACACAGCTAGTATCTGAGGCCAGATTTAAACTCAGATCTTTCTGACCTCAGACCCAGGACTCTATCCAATACTGACCTAAGTGCCCATTAGAAAATTGACAATACAACAAATCAGCCAAAGAATCTGAAAGGGAGAAGAGATACACCAGGGGTACCTACTCTTTACTTACCATTTCAATCAATGAGTCAAGGCTCCCTAATTTCATCACTGTGGGGTCTTACTTCAACAAGGAAGACCAAAAGAACCAAAATGCTTTAAGAGGACAGAGAATCCCTGAATTTCGGGTTGGAAGGGACCTTAGCAGCCATCTAATCCAAATCATACAAAAGAATCTCTACTATAACAAACCTAACAAGTGTCCATCCAGCCTGTGCTTGAAGACCTCCAGGGAGAAGGAATCCATTACATCCCCAGGCTGCCCATTCTACTTGTGGGCAGTTCTAATAATTAGGAAGTAGGTTGTGACTGCCAAAGAGGAAAGGGGATCAGACTTAGAGTCAGGAAGACTTAGCTCCTAATCTTCCCCCAGACATATACCATCTAGAGGACCTTACTCTTAACACTCTAGGCTTCAGTTTCCTCATCTTTAAAATGAGAGGGACTAGATCCAATGGCCTCTAAAATTCCCTTTCAGCTCAAATTCAATGACTCATCCTAAAACTGAATTTACAATTTTTACAACTTCTAAAGAGCCCACTCTCCCAGGGCATATAATCATCTACAGGCGACCAAGGCTCTCCTCTCTTTAATCACCTGATTGAAAATAGATAAGTCAACCTATGAAAGCCAGGCATCAAGGCACGCTGGATTCCACATCCCAAAAGAGAAATGATGTGTGACTCAGTTTCTAAATCTTTTAAAGAAAGGATCATGGGACTAAAGATCTAGAGAGAGAAAAAAAAATCCAAGGCTATAGAGTCCAATTTCCTCATTTTACATAGGAGGAAATAGAGACTTGGGGAGGTTAAGTGTCAGGCTTTAAAGTCATACAAGGTAGTTAGGTTTGGACTGTTTGGACTAAATGAATCCTTCCAATTCAAGCATTCTATGATTTTATGCTGACCGATTTTGAAATAACTATTACATTTTATTTTATTCAAGCCTCTTTTCTGTCCCATTGGGGTTGCTAATTTAATGCTAATAACATAATAGGACAAAGGGTAGGACTTTGAGAGGCCTAAAATAATATCGGTTTTGATTTACAGAATACCTTTTCTCTAAAGAACTCATATTTCTCTGCAGAACTCAAATATTTGACAATAATGAGTTCAAAACACTTCTACAGATATTATCTCATTTGCCCTCAACATTCGTTCATGACTCCATAGCCACATAACTAACGTCCATCCTTCACCATAGCAAAGTCCCAATTTAGAAGGAGGTAAATTAGCTCTGTGGGGTGAGGTACATTAACCAAGCCTCCCAAACAGCACGAATCTAATTAGCTGGAAATCAAAATTATAAAGCTGCCCAAAAAAGATTTCCAACAAAGAGGTCTCCCAAGGATTGAGGTAAAGGTAAGTGCCATGTGACCTATTTAATCTAAATCTCAGAGTGAAATTCAGATAAATGAGGTTTGGGGTTTGTTTTGTTTCATCTCATTGATGTTTATTTGTTCATTTGGGGTTCCCCCCCCTCCAAATCATCCTTCATCACCATCCACAACTGCTATGAAAAGCTTTTCATTTAGTGGAGTGGGCATTAAGAAGAAACTACTATTTGTATCAGAAAAATGATGACCACTTGCAAAGAGTGACTTTTACTCTGCTACCTCCCCCTTCCTGACTCCATACTCCCTAATCCCCCCTCATCAATGGCCCAGCACACCTCCACCATGGAAATGGTGAACTGCCTCGTCCCAGAAGCACTTAAGATCACAAGAACCAGTGTTGGTCAAGTCTTAAGACATTATTAGCAGCTCTGCTGCTTACTGGATAATAACGGGCAAGTCACCTCGTGTCAACAATCCTCAGTTTCTTCAACTGTAAAATGAGGGGATTGTAATGGAATACTATTATAGTATAAGAAATGACAAGAGGGGTAGTTTGAGAAAAACTTGGAAAGACTTAAATGAAATGATGCAAAGTGAAGAGAGCAAAACCAGGAGACCATTGTGTATAATAAAAGCAATATTGTAATAATGATCAACTGTGAAAGAAGTAGCTACTCTGATCAATACATTGATCCAAGATAATTCCAAAGGACTTACGATGAAAAATGTTTTCGACCTCCAGAGAGAACTGTTGAACTTTTGAGTGCACACTGAAGCATACTTTTTCACTTTATTTTTCTTGCCCTTTCTTTCTTCATTTCTTCCTTTTCTCCTACACAACATAGCTAATATGGAAATGTTTTGCATGACTTCAAATGAATAATGTGTATCATATTGCTTGCCTTCCCAATGGGTGGGGAAGGGCCTGGAAGGAAGGGGAGAATTTAGAACTCAACATTTTTTAATATGAATGCTAAGGGGGCAGCTAGGTGGCTCAGTAGCTAGAGAGCCAGGCCTAGAGATGGGAGGCCCTGGGTTCAAATCTGGTCTCAGATGCTTCCTAACTTGTGACTCTAGGCAAGTCACTTAACCTCCATGGCCTAGCCCTTGCTGCTCTTCTATGTTAGAATTGCTGCTAAGACAAATAGTAAGGTTAAAAAAATGAATGCTAAATAATTTTTCATTTGTTTATTTGGGTATATATTATGGAGTTTTGGTTTTATAAGATTATTCACTTACAAAAATGAACAACATGGAAATATATTTTGTGTGATAATACATGAATAACCCAGATTGAATTGCTTGCCGGTTCTGGGAGAGGGGAGGGAAGGAAGGAGGGAAACGTTTTGGATCACATAACTTCAGAAAACTTATGTGAAAATCTGTTATATGTAACAGGAAGGAAGCAAAGAAGGAAGGAAGGCTAAAAAAAAATCTTAATTAGTTTTACAAATAAATGAAGTAAAGAACTATACAAGATGACCTTTAAGGCCCCTTTCAGCTCCAAATCTATAATCCAATGATGTCCCCTTATTTTCAAATGAGCAAACGGGTATCTAATAAAGTTGACAGTTTCACAAAGTTATATAAGCAGAATACAGCAGAACTGGTATTTGAACCCTGGTCCTCTAACATTTTTTCTCTGAAAAGAAAGTGGCCCAGTGAAAAGAGTAAGGAATTTGGAATTAGAAGACAGTTCAAATTCCAACTCTGCCACTTATCACATATGTAACTGGGCAATTCTCTTAATCTCTCTGGGCCTCAGTTTCCTCATCTATAAAATGAGGAGATTGGGGGTATAAGAGCATTGCATTGCATCCAGAGTCAGAGAACCTAGGTTTAAATCCCACCTTTGGTTGTTAACTACTTAAGTGACTACTTAACTGCTGAATTACTGAATTTACTTCTTAACCTTCCCAAGTCTTAGTTCCTCCCAATATAAAATAAAGGGGGTTCCCTCCAGCTCTAAATCTAGGATCCTATGAGCTCTACATCCTGGAGTAAAATAATTACTTTAGGACTTAATAGCCATACTACTACCAGTTAAGAGTCAAGGTGATTTCCAAAATTTCCTTTCATTCCTCCCAACAGAAGCAACTTCCCTGGCAAGTCCTCTCTGATGACTTGGGGGAGTTCCACTGCTGTGACCAGTTCTTCTTTTACTTCCAAGACAGATCACTACTTTTATCTGGCTCCTTTTTAAAAAACTAGAATAGTGAGAATCCAGAAAATGCTGCCCCTTCCTATAAGGGGCAGTTGATTTTCATAGAAAAGTTTCTATTACTACATTGACAATAAACACTCAAAGGTCTTTACCAAGACTAGGAAAAGAAAGTAATTCCATTGTCAAAACTCAGTGTACCCTGTCCAGTAGAAGTCCTTGACTGGGAATAAGGGCAGCCTGGTTAACTCACTGACTTGCAATGTGATCCTAGGAGAGAAAAGAAGGGAAAAGAAAAAGAGAGGGAGGAGGCAGTCTTTGGAATCTTAGCTTCTATCTTGATGAAAGCAGTTCTTAAAGCCCAAAGCCCCCAGGCCTCAATAAGATCATGTAGGTTTGAATGAAATAATGACTGTAAAACATTTTTGCTCTTGGGAAGAATGAACACAAGACAGGATTGTGATTTCATACTGAACATAAAATAATGAATTATCCTCATGGCCTTCTTTTTTTCCCCTTAAAGTAGAAAGTTATAATATTCCAAGTCTGTGGAGAACAGCTTAGATATGTTCCCAGAATTTCCCTCCCCAACCTCCACCCCTTCATTTCAAAAAGAACCTGAAAATGAAAGGGTCATTTTCTATCTAGGGTCAATTTATACTTTGAGGACTGCAGGGCTTGCTATTTTGAAGGTTATGAGGCCGGCCAGCCTTGAAACTCAAGCACAGCATTTTATCCCCTGGAAAGGCAACCTCCCTCAAAGATCCTCTACCATCTGCGCCACCAGAGAAGGTTCAACCTTAGAACTTAGCAGTCAGCACCAGCCCACATGCCTCCCAGGCCCCGCCAGATTTCCTGGACTCCGTGGCTTGGGGTTTAAAAAAAACAAAACAAAAAAAAACAGGGATAAAATAATGACCCCCCCCCAAAAAAAACCCATAACCAAATGGAGAAACAGACATAAAAGATACACAATTCAAAAAGGATGGGTGGGAGCTAACAGAAGCTTTCTTTTCTGTCCAATTGCAAAAAGACACCAAGAGGTTACACACCAGAGAGGAGAGACTGCCACCCAAGCAGCTCTGGATAACTAAGAAGAGCAAAGACCACTGGACCACAGACGCTGTAAAGAGGCTGATGAGCTCCTGGGATTTTTGTTTGGTTTGGGGGTGTTTTGTTTTGTTTTGTTTTGTTGGCAAGTTTGAAAGAGCTTCTCCAAAAATGCTAGTCTCTACTTTTACCTCTTCAGTAACAATCATTCTCAAGTGATAGGAATCATTATGGTCTGGGAAGGCAAGATATCAAAAACTTTTAGCATTCCCATTTACCTCTGCTCTCAATTGGACCCTGTCCCCCTTCCTCTCCCCAACACATACACATACACATACACATACTCATACACATACACACACACACACACATATAGTTACTCTCTCTCTCTCTCTCTCTCTCTCTCTCTCTCTCTCTCTCTCTCTCCACTGCAAAAGAGGATGAAACTAATATATTCTGTACTTGTATGTTTCCTATTTCCTATGAAACCCTCAAGTATCCCAGAAAGGATACTTGCTATTCCATATTACCAAATTCCTTCTTCATTGGGGAGTTACTGTAATTTTTCTCTTTCTTTTCAAGTTTAGAACAGATTCCAAATTTGGGTGAATCCTTATTTTGACAAAGGAGTAATATTTTAAGCTATTCAAGACTATAGTAACTTTTTAAAAAACCATACCTTCCATCTTAGATCAAAACTGTGTATTGGTTCCAAGGCAAAAAAAGTGGTAAGGGCTAGGAAATGGGGGGTAAATAACTTGCCCAGAGCCACACAACTCAGAACATGTCTGAGACCTCCCATCTCCAGGCCTGGCTCTCAATCCCCTGAGTCACCTAGCTGTCCCCTTATTAATTCTTTGTTTTAACAGCTGAGATGCTGTCCCAGAGAAGACTCTTCATGTCTATCACAGTAAAGCAAAACAAAAACAAAAAAACTAGATTCCAATTTTTGATAGCAAAATCCTACTTACCAGCAGACTGATGGCCCAAACCATGTGGGCAGGACCTCTTCATGGCATTTAGGGATGGGGAGAAGACAGCAACAAAGCATCAGGTTTCCTACAAGTCCTTTCCTTTGAAGGAGTGGAAAATGATTCATGGTTTCTTCTGAGCAAATGGCATTGTGAGATGGGAAATCAGGGGCATAGACTGTTATCCCCATTTCATAGCTGGCAAAACTAAGGTGCAGAAAATAGCAGGCTCAACAAAGCAAGACTTGCAATAGAATTAATTCTATGTGTCCATCCTGTGCTCTCCAACCTTGGCCTGAGTCAACCGGGAAGGCCCCCTGGGAGGTAGTCACGCCAGTGTTGCATGCTCCTGCTGACCCTTTGGAAAACGAGTAATGAAAGCTAGGTCGCCATCCCTCTCACCTAACCAGACATTCCAAAAAGGCAAAGGACCCCAACAGCTCATTTCCCCAAAACAGTGCTTTCTACACTTAAGGGGGAAAAGAACTTCATAAATGTCTGGCCAGACTACAAACAGTAATCATCCAAACAGGAGGTGCTGAAAGAGGAAAGAGGAAGGAAATAATACAATGAAGTGTCTATTTCCCCCAACTCTGCTCCTGTTCCAGCCTCATCTGAAACAGCATATTTCCCAAAGGGGCAGCCCCTCAATTGTAAGCCTATGTGAGGAATAATTCGTGAACCACAACTGACAAGGACTGGAGTCCAAATACATCTTGCATAAACTGAGGCAGCATGAGATTGATAGGAGTATTGCAAGTTAGATGACTTGGCTTCAAGTCTGGGATCCTATACTAGTTAGGGGACCCTGGGAATATCCCAGCCTCTTGGCACCTTAGCTTCCTCATCTGCAAAATAGACATCATAGGAATTGCTCGTTGGCTATGGGAGGAGGGTGAGAGGAGAAGAGGGAAAGAACAGGAATCATGGAACCATGGGAAAATACTCTTAATTCATTAATTAGTTAGAAAAAAAATTTTAATAGACATCATAGGACTAAGGCATTGAAGGGACACAGTGAATATAGTTCTTAATTTGAGAGTTCAAAGATTCTGAGTTTGAATCCTGCCTCAGACACTAGTGAACAAGTGACTTCACTGCTCAGCCTCAATTTCCCCATTTGTAAAATGGGGATACTAATAATACCTATCTTAATGTTGTTGTGAAGATAAAATAAGAAAAAAATATAGTACTTTGCAAGCTTTAAAGCACTATGCAAATACTATACATTGTAATTATGATTATTCCTGCTGACTTCACAGGGCTGTTTCAGTATCAAGTAGCCATAAAACAGAATACAAATGTACTCCATTATCACTACTATAATGAACAACAAATGCTTTGCTCTCTGCAAGAATCACAGTTGCCTCCACTTTCCTTCTCAGGTTAAATCAACACAGGTTGTAACTACTCAAGCATCCTGCCCACAGCTTCCTCATCTCAGCCGATAAACATTTATTAAGCACCTACTATGTGCCAGGCACTGTGCTAGCAATGGGGATTCCAAGAAAGGCAAAAGTCAGTCCCTGAATTCAAGGAATACACAATCCAGTGAGGGAGACAGCCAGCAAACAAATATGTACATTCAACGCTATATGCTAGATAGATAAATGAAATCATTAAGAGGGAGTGGGAAAGGCTTCCTGTGGAAGATGGATTTTTTGTTGACACTTAAAGGAAGCCAGAGAAGCCAGTAGGCAGAGTTGAGGAGGGAGAGCATTCCAGGAACCTAGATGAACCAGAGATGTCCTGAGGAATTTCATTAGTTAAGATACGAAATAACAACGTGACTATCTAATTCAACAAGCTGAAAAAAAGCATGAAACCTAATCAAGATGAGAAGGGAGGGCTTTTTGTTTGTTTTCAGCTGGGGGGAGGGGTAGGAATTAATCCAATTTAATTTATGTAAATATTCTAAGAGCAGAACTATTTTTTATTATTACTATGATTATTACTAGGGGCACAGTGGATAGAGTCTGAAGTTAGGAAGGCTCCTCCGCATGAGTTCAAATCCAGTCTCGGGCACTTACTAGCTGTGCGAACCTGGGCAAGTCACTTCACTCTGCCTCAAATCCTCATCTGTCAAATGAGCTGGAGAAGAAAATAGCAAACAACACTAGTATCTTTGAAAGAACCAGAGTAAGGCTTCAAACATTTGAGTGGATTTTCTATGAAAGATTTAGGGAAAGACAATGTGGCACAAGGAAAAGAATGCTAAACTTGAATTTGGGCCATAGGACTTGGATGCAAATTCCAGCTCCATCTTTTATTATCTCATGAAACTTAGGTAAGTTGCATGATTTCTCTATGCCTCAGTTTCCTCATTTGTAAAACGATATGATTAGACTAGATGATCTTTAAAGGTCCCTTCCAGCTCTACTTTTATGATTTTACCACCTTATGAAATATAATCCCAGAGGATGAGAAGGCATGGAAGGGTTGCACTCTTCCGGACAGAAGGAGTTTCAATAAGCTCACAAATCCCAAATCCATCAGAACATTTAAGATGATGATGATGATGATAAAGGACCAGCTTGGAGTGAAGAGAAGGCTGGGTTCGTAGCCCATCTCTGTACTAACTAGCTGTATGTGACCATGGGTGAGTTGTTTAATCTCTTTGTGCCTCACTTTCTGAGGCTCATCTGTAAAATGGGTATAAAACAGAACCTACCTAACAGGTTTGTTATCAGGACCAATATGTATGTAAAGCTCTTTGCAATTACTAAGGGTCCATTTTAATGTCAGCTATCATAATTACATTGAGAGGTTATACAGAAGTTGTAAGAATCTTGGCTGTCGGAAGGCCCAGAGCAATTACAAAACAAAAGAGGCTCCTGGGGCACAATCAAAGTGACAAGAGGAGCTGGTTCTGAACACACCTTTGAGCAGCTAGGTAACTAAGCTGGAGGCTCGCTGGGGAGTAGCTCCTTAGCCCCTAACCATTGGCTAAGGTTTCCTTTGATGATTAAGCCCAGAAGAACAGAGAACCTCTGAAATTATTTATGTTTAAAGAGCCTCTGGGCAGAACATTTCGACTTATTAAAAAGAAAGTTAACATTTCTTTCCAAGGCTCAAACCCTTCCCAGTGCATGAAGGAGAACCTGGGCTAATAATCTGCAAAAGACTATATTAGTCCTTGCCCTCAAAGACCATAGAGTTTGACGGAGAAGTTGGGTGTATATATATATATATATATACATACATATATATATATACATATATATATATATGCATACAAGCACAATGCAAAGATAATATAGGCAGGTCTGTAAAGAAGGAAGAGCTTCGTAAAAGCTTTTTGAATGAATGATTAAATTAATGCTTGGCTTGCAAATCACTGGTACTTGGAAATGTCTGCTATTTTTTCAAGGAACTAAAATTGTTTTCCCTCTTCTTATCCTCTCTCCCTAGTTAAAAAAGAAAGGAAAAAACTTTGGAATAAAATGACCAAGCAAAATAAAGTGTCATGGCCATGTGCAAAAAATATGTCTACTTCTGCACCTTCTCCTACTTCCCAGAGGCCTCCTCTCTCACTAATGCTTTCTATAACCAGACACTACCACTGATATCACAGCAGGNTATATATATATATATATATATATACATACATATATATATACATATATATATATGCATACAAGCACAATGCAAAGATAATATAGGCAGGTCTGTAAAGAAGGAAGAGCTTCGTAAAAGCTTTTTGAATGAATGATTAAATTAATGCTTGGCTTGCAAATCACTGGTACTTGGAAATGTCTGCTATTTTTTCAAGGAACTAAAATTGTTTTCCCTCTTCTTATCCTCTCTCCCTAGTTAAAAAAGAAAGGAAAAAACTTTGGAATAAAATGACCAAGCAAAATAAAGTGTCATGGCCATGTGCAAAAAATATGTCTACTTCTGCACCTTCTCCTACTTCCCAGAGGCCTCCTCTCTCACTAATGCTTTCTATAACCAGACACTAACACTGATATCACAGCAGGTGCCTCATGGCCAGTAATACAGATACAAAAGAGGTAGTGCTGGGCTTAAAAGTTAACAAAACTATGGTTTGAGTTCTGCCTGGCATACTTATGATATGGTCCTAGCCAAGTCAATTACCCTCTCTTAGCCTTGGCTTTCTCATCTGTAAAATGGAAATATTAATAGGAACACCTGCATTGTCAAGATGTATAAATCAAATGAGAACGTATAAATCAAATGTGGTGTTTTGCCCAGTGGAATTGCTCGTTGGCTACAGGAGAGGGGTGGGAGGAGGAGAGGGAAAGAACATGAATCATGTAACCATGGGAAAATATTCTAAATTAATTAAATAAATAAAAAATTTCAAATCTAAAAAAAAACAACAGAGTGTTTTGGGCAAACCTTAAAGTGCTACAGAAATGCTTGCTGCATCATCATTGTTGTCGTCATCATCATCATCATCTAGTACTTTTCCCAGGGTCACAGAGCTTTTAAGAGTCTGAGGCTGGCTTTGAACATGGGTCTTCCTGGCTCTGGTACCAGTGTTCTATCCTCTGTGCCACCTACCTACAGGGTTTGCCAAACCTTAGGGCTCTAAAAACATGCTTGATTATTGCTGATATTCAAGAAACTCACTTCCCTTAGGGCTTGGGACTCTGAGAAAGCCTAGGGTTGCTGCTGCTCCTCTAAGTCAATGATATTATGGATTAAATAAAGCTCCATGGGCTAGCCTGGGAACCTAATCATCATTTATAATGTTGTTTCCCTAAATGTTATGCTTCCCCAAACTGACTTCCAAATGAACTTTTGGAACACAGCCCATTACTAAGTTGGAGACTGCTCACAAGACACTGCTAACTCACACAGCTCTACAGAAGCGTGCATAGTCGTGTGGAGGAAATGTTGGAGTGAATGAGATGACTAGAGGCTGGAGAAGGGGGGGATGGGGTAAGGAGAATCAGAAGCTGAAAACACCACAGAACATTCAGAAGGCAGGAGATATATATGGCAACCATATGTCCCAGATTTTCCAGAACAGTAGCAACTTCAAATAGTCTGTCCCAGTGTCCCTATAAACTATCTAAATGTGCTGGAAATTCCAATATTTCAGCAACTCAATGACTCCAGGCAGTGAGCATTTCAATGGAAATGTTCATAAGTCCCAAAAGATTGAGAGTCACGAACATAGGGGCTAAAGAAACATTACAATTATGTCCCAAGGATGGATGTAAAATGGGTAAATGGCATGGTAATGGAGCCTGGAGCAATGATGACTACCAAGTGTCCTATCTGCATCTTTTGAGATCCAGAAGAAGGCTACTTCCTCCAAGAAGACTTAACCCAACTGACCCCTGGTCGGCAGCAGCAGCAGCAATAGCAGTAGCAGCAGCAGCAGCAGCTGCTACTACTACTACTACTACTACTACTACTACTACTACTACTACTACTACTACTACTACTACTTCTACTTCTACTACTACTACTCCTCTCTCTCTTTCTATCTCTCTCTTTTTCTTTCTTTCTCTTTCTCTCTCTCTGCCTTCTATCTCTCTCTTTTTCTTTCTTTCTTTCTCTTTCTTTCTTTCTTTCTTTCTTTCTTTCTTTCTTTCTTTCTTTCTTTCTTTCTTTCTTACTTTCTTTCTTTCTCTCTCTCTCTCTCTCTCTCTCTCTCTCTCTCACACACACACACACACACACACACACACACACACACACACACACACACACACAGCATAAAACACATCACAACAAAGCACTGTTTTGCAACTTTCTCCCTGCACTTACCACATCAAATTGGATAGTATAGTTATTGGCATATTATAGTCATTTTCTCTCACAAGGACATATGTTCCATGAGAGTTAGGATTGTGTCCTGTCCAAATTCTATATCTTCAGGGGCATCTGGGTGGCTAAGTGGATTGAGAGTCAGGTCTAGAGATGGGAAGTCCTAGGTTCAAACCTGGCCTCAGAGACTTCCTAGCTGTGTGACTCTGGGTAAGTCATTTAACTCCTATTGCCTAGTCCTTGCCACTCTTCTGCCTTGGAACCAATATGTAGTATTGATTCTAAGTTGGAAGGTAAGAATTATTTAAAAAAAAAAAAAAAAAAAAAAAAAAAAAAAAAACCTCTGTATCTTCCCCAGCTCCTAGCATATTATCACTCTGCAAATAACAGGTGCTTATTATGGTTGCCATATTGGATTGCACTGTTTCTACCAGAAGCGCTAACATTAAGAACTGTAACAGTGAAGAGACATAAAGGTCAATGTTATTATCCTCATTTGGAAGACTCAAGATAGAAGAAAAAAATCAGACACAGTATCCTTGTAGAGATTAAAAAATATGGTCACCAGGGGCAGCTCAGTGGTGCAGTGGACAAAGAACCAGGACTAGAGACAAGAGGACCTGGGTTCAAATCTAGCCTCCGACACTTCCTACCTGTGTGACTCTAGACAAGTCACTTAACACTATATGTGTAATGTGGCTTTCTATCCCACAGTTGTTTCTGGGACAGAAAGTAAGGGTTATTAAAAAATATATAGGTATAGACAGATCATTAGATAGTTACCTGAGGTACAAGTTACAGACTACATTAAATACATGGTGATTGCCCCTGCCCAAAACTATAACAAACTTGATGATTAGTGACAGTATTTTCAATTATAAACAATTTGTATAAATGCCAATGGTTAAAGAGCAGCCCTAAACAAAACATATCCATTAGCTTTGGTTATCAACCTAAAAAGCAATGTTGCTGCCAATCCCAGGGTTTGCTGGGTTGTTCCTCCTCAGAACAACTGTTGCTATATGTAATTTTGTTTAGGATTGTTTCTTTTTGGGTGCACGAGAGAAGAGGGGCCATGTGGAAGCAGGCTGTATCTCCCTCCAAATGATAAAGTTAACTGCTGCTCTTACCAACTGGATGTCTTTCACATAAGGTGTTTAGAAGTGAAAACAATTATGCTAGTCCAAGTGTCTGTTCAGGGTTGATGTAGTTCCAGCAAGTGGAGTCACAGTTAGTGAAGAAGGAAACAGGTTTCGTGCATAGCCTAAGACACATACACCAACTTGCCAAAATAACCATGCTCCTGAAAGGCTGTGCATGCATCAAGTTTCTGTGGCTCGAATCCTGCTTTAATTACATCAGAGGAACACCACTGAACTAATAATACCAAGATTTAGAATCAGAAAGGACCTCAGAAGACCATCCATTTGTACTAGAAAGGAACCTTACGGGCCATTTAATTCCCCTTTTCCAGTTAAGGAAAATGAGGCTTAGAAAGGATTAAACAACTTATCTAGTGTCACAAAGCTAGGGCAGGATCTGAACCCATGTCTCCCTGAATGCAAGTCCAGAACTCTGTTCACTATGCCATGTTGCTGCTTACAAATGTGAAGCTAATAATTAGGATATGTTTCCATTTTCTTTCCTAGACAGGTTTTCTCTAATAGACTTCTATAAAGGAGGCCACATTCTTCCTAGGAGAGAGAAAACAATGGAAGGGCCAGGAAAGGGCCAAGGCACGGCGATTATCTTCCCTTTACACATCCAACAGAAGTAACAGTGGGGAAATGCAATTTAATAACGCAAATATTTAAGTGCCTCCAAGGAGCCATGTAACACAGTGGACGGAATGCTGGGCCTGGCATCAGAAAGACTCATCTTTCTAAGTTCAAATCTGTCTTCAGACACTTACTAGCTTTATGACCCAGGGAAAGTCATTTCACTCTGCCTCAGTTTCCTCATATGTCAAGTGAGCCAGAGAAGGAAAGCAAACTATTGCAGTATCTTCACCAAGAAAACCCCAAATGGGATCACACAGGGTCAAACACAGCTGAAAATGACTGAACATCAATGAGCAATACACTGGGGATACAAAAAGGAAAACCAGCCCCTGCCCTCCTAAAGCTTCAATTCTACTGGTTCCATAACTGTCTGTGATCTAACCATAAGAAGTCAAATAATGTCTCTAAGTCCAAGTTTTCTCTTCTATTAAACAGGAATAATGGAAGGAAGGAAACGAGTATATTTTAAAGAACTACTTGGTGCCGGGCACTGTGTTAAGTGACTCATAAAAATCTCATCTTTACAACAACCCTAGGAGGAAAGTGCTATTATTGTGCCCATTTTTACAATTGAGGAAGCAGAGGCAGGCAGAGGTTAAGTGACTTGTTCATGGTCACACAGCTTTTCAGAGCAAAGCTAGATTTGAACTTAGGTCTTCCTGACTTGAGAGCCTGACATTCTGTTTTTATCTTGATGGTTCTTGAAAATCTTACTCATAAGGCTACTTTGAGGAAAGTATTTTGTAAACTCTAAAGCATTATATAAAGGGAAGCTACTGTAAGATAAATAGTGGTTGAGATAATGGGTATCGTTGAGCCTGGTCTATCCCCTTCACCACTCCTAAAGAGTCAGCCAACCAAGAAGGAAAATTCTATGTATGCAACACTCATAGTGGTCCCTCCCTCCCCTCTGCTTCTTGGAACCCCTAGACTTCTCGAAGGCCTCAGCCAAATGTCATCTACCACAATATACCTTTCATGGTTTCTCCTAGGCAATACTGTGGGGGCTGGGCCTCCCACCCAGATATTAATTAATTTTCAAATATTTTGTATTTATTTTTCTGTACATTTTATTCCTCCAGTGAAATAGAAACTCCTTGAGGACAGGGACTGGTACATTTTGCCTTTGTATCCCCAATCTGGCTTAATAAATGTTTGTTGAATTATATGTTGGCCTTTTAGTTCAAAGAGGGACCTCTGTCTGGTCCATTTCTTGCCCTATTATTTTCCCAAACAGGAGGCAAGATGAAAAGACAGCAAGGCCAACTTGGTCCCGGCTCCACAATTTATTGCTGATGGGGAGTACAGGTAACATTCCCCAAAAATGTAGGTGACAAGTAGAGTCAGCTCAATTCTGTACTTCTATTAAGTAATCGCTTTGATGGAAACCCAGCTGATTCTTATATTAAATAAAACTCCAGAGATTGCTTCAGTGGGAATGGCTCTGAAACTTTCATTACCAGGCAGAAAGAGCCTCTTCCCTCTACAGGCTGAGATGGTATCTGGGCTGGCAGCTGGCCACAGCTCCCAGAATTCAAGGTAAAGTGGAAAGATCCTCAACTAAAAGTCAGGAGACCTGGGTCGTAGTCCCAGTAATGTTTAAAAAAACCAAAAACCTAGCTCTTTGAACTTCAGCAAAAGCATTTTAGCTATCTGGGGTTCTGTTTCCCATAAAAGAAGGGGTACTTTAAGGTTCTCTCCAGCTTTAAGGAAATATGACTAAGATCAGTTAACAATATTAAAAGGCAGTATGGCAAAGTACTCACTAAGACCCATCTTTTCCTAGAGGTATGGATTAGAAGGTTTTAAAGTTGGAAAAGACCTTTAGAAATCTTCTGGTCCAATCTTTATTTCTGAGAGACCTAGAAAGGCAAAATATGGTACCCAGAGCCACTAGATCTCCCCACAAAGGCCACCAAGGATTGAGGCATCATCACATCATTACTAGCAAGCAGCACACTGTACAAAGGAAAGAACTCTGAACAGGGTTCAGAAATCTGAGCTTCTAAAATAGGTCTTCTAAATCTGGGCTCCTTAGACTTTTCTCCTCCTAAATATTCTGACAATTATATAGCAGAGCCACTATAAGATATAATCTTTGAAGGGTCCAAAAACTTCTCCATGTGCCAAAGGAGTCCATGACCCCCAAAAATAAATAAATCAAGGTTAAGAATCTCTGTTCTAGAATCATCTCTGCCTTTTGTTAGTTGCATGACCTTGGGTGATAATTATCTCTCCAGACCTTCAGTTTCCTTATCTGTTAAATGAAAAGGTTGGACTGGTTCTCTAAAGGTCCTTTCCACTCCTAAAATCTGATGATTTCCATCGGCATTTCAGTTTATTCCAGATGATACAGCTTTTCCATAGGCTTCAGACACACGTCGTGCTTCAGGCAAATGATGTCCTTCCTCTACAGAGATGGGGCACTATTGAACCACCATCATTTACAGAACATACTAAGTGACATGTTTCTAGTTTCAGGGGAAATAGATGGGACAGCTCCAACCAGTTATTCTTAGCCAAATTCCCTGATGAAGCATGGCTCTGTCAAAGAAGTCTCTGAGCTCAGGGATGCCACCTGTGCCCATGGAAAGTAACAAAGTTAGCTGGCACACAAAGAGCCTGAATTGGCAGTCCTGGTCCATTGTATTGCTAACAATCATTAGCCCAGATTCTTTGATCAACAGCAAAGCAGCAGCCATGGGGAGGGTGGAGCAGGTCTTCAAGCATTCGTGGTTCTTACTGCATAGATCTGTGCTTGAGAGACTTCTGATTGTCTGGTCCAACTTTTACACTTTATAGATAAGGATTCTAGGGTCCAGGGAGGATACGTGACTTTCCAATTAGTCACAGAGGTGGTAACCAAGGAAGGATCAGAGCCAGAGTAGGAAGATGGCTTCTTAAGTCCCACCAGCTCCATCCATGAGCCAATGATTCTCTGACTACAGAGGCAAATGGATTACGCTCCTTCCTATTCTTTACTGAAGACAGATGTTAGAGAGGCTGTGTCATGTTGAAAGTACTATACTTACTGAACCCTGTCAACAGATCTGGGACCAAGGCCCCACTTTGTAACTATGAGATAATGACTTATCCATATATAAATTGGAAATAACACACAGGATTGTCACTCCCTGTGTGTAACTCTCACATTATCTTGCTTCCCACTGAAAGCTGTCTCCAATACCTCACTGTGGAATAAGGTAGCTTTGGACTCTTGAAGGCTAGCTCAACAAAGCCAATACCCCAAGTTGGAAAGGCATTGAGGATAGTCCCAGTGATGGCCTCGATATTGGTTGCTGAAATTGAGGATTAGTCTAATTATGGAGAAGCACACCACCAGATGCCATTTCTGTAGAACTCCTACCAAGTTAGAGAGGAGTTGGGAGGTTTGTCAGGGCTAGAGTGAGGGAGTATCAATAACAAAGGTATAGATACAGGACAGCTATGTGGCTCAGTAAATAGAGAGCCAGGTCTACAGAATCCTGGGTTCAAATATGACTTTCAGACATTTCCTGGCTGTGTAACCCTAGACGTAACCCCCATTGCCTAATTCTCACTGCTCTTCTGCCTTGGAAACAATACTTAGTATTGACTCTAAGACAGAATTTCTGATAAGGGTTTAAAATAATAGTAAACCTTAAAGTAACATTATAAAAAATAAAGTAACAATAAAAAAATTATTATTTGGAATCATCAAATCTTCAACTCCCCCCCACAAAGCCTTCCTGCCAAAAGAACACTAACCAACTACCCTTTACTCGATTCTTTGTCAAACCTGAGGCCCAATTATAGGCATTTGTTCTGATTTCATTAGCAACAGCTCTGGCCTGGACTGCTGAAAGTCTCTCTGAGGACACAGCAAATTCTTTCCCCAGGAGATTAATTTATTAACTCTTCCTGAAAGCTGTTTGTTTAGGAGAGGAATGCCCAATGGCCTCCAGGTGCAAAAGTGTTGCTATGGAAAAAAAGCAAACAGAAACAGCTCACTCTCACCCTCTCCCACCTCCCTTGCCCTTTAAAATCTCAGATGAAACTCCTACACTCTCTCTGCCACAATATGGAAGATGGTATGGAGAAATGACCCTTCCACGGAGGATTTCCTGCAGAGAATTTGGTATCAAGTTTTCAGTTGCAAGAGGTTTCTTGGTGGTCGTTTGAGGTTCACCACCATTAACATTAACCAACACACTTCTCCCAGACTTAGTTCTCACAATGCCCCTTAGAGAACCTTGTAGGACAGGCAGACGTGCCCCGCCATCCCGCCTCCTTTCTAGGGGTGATCTCACCTCCTGGAATATCCTCCCTTCCTGGCCTCCTCAGCCTCTAACAGTCCTTCAAGATCCAGCACATATTATACTCCCTCTGCAGAGACATCCCCAACCATAGGCATCAGAGAAAGAAAGTCTGGGACGAGAGATGGAGAGGTATTGAATTTGGAGTCACAGAACCGAGATTTGAATGCTGGTTCTTCTACTTGCACATATATTTGTTTGATCATGGGCAAATCATTTAAGCAGTCTGCTCTTGGTTTTCTCATCCCTAAAAGGACCTCTAAGAATGAAGAATTGGGCAGCTAGGTGTGACCTTAAGCAAGTCATTTAAACCCATTCTTCTGCCTTAGACAGAAGGTAAGGGTTTAAATTTAACCCACTTTTGCCCCACTTTTACCATTATTTTGCTTTAGAACAGATACTTAATTTTGACTCTAAGATTGAAAATAAGGGTTTAAAAAAAAAGAAAAAGAAAAAAGAATGATTAGTTATGGAAAACATGAGAACTGAGGTACAATAAAGGAAGCAGAATTCAGAAAATAATAGGTAGAAGGACTTTAAAACAATGCAAGTGTAAAGAAGCAACAACGATGAAATAATCCAAACAATGCTTTGAAACTGGAATGACCAAGCTTGCCTTAGACAGAAATAATATGAGAAGAGGAAGAGCATAGCAGCTGGAGGAGGGAGCATGGAGTCAGGAAAACTTGAATTCACGATCTGCCTTTGATACACAGAAATGGGGGCCATTGGTGAGAGACAATTTCTCAGGTCCCATGGAAATTAATTTTCTTTTAAAAAAAAAACCAAAAACCTTTACTTTCTCTCTTTGTAACAACTCTGAGACGGAAGGGCAAAGGGCTAGGCAAACAGGATTAAATGACTTGCCCAGGGACACACAGCTAGGAAGTGTCTGTTTGAACCCAGGCTCTTTGGACTTTGAGCCTAACACTCTCCTCCACTAAGCCACCTAGCTGCCCCTCAGATGACTAATTTTCTAAGACTTAAGACTTACTAACCTAGGGTCTATGGATTTGGGGTGGGGGTGGGGGAACATTTGCATCATTATTTCAATACCAATGATTTCTTTTGTAACCATATGTATTTTATTTTATACATTTAAAAACATTCTTCTGAGCAGGGATGTACAGGCTTTACCAGAATGCCTAAGGGGGACATGATACAAAACAAAACAAAACAAAACAAAACAAAAAGGTTGAGAACTCCTGCTCTAACACTGGAAGTAGCAGAGGAGTTTCCCATCTTCATGGATAGAAAGGATTCCCATAACAGAAATTCTCCATGCAAATGAAAGCATAGGTCCCAGAATCATAGCCTTACAGCTGGAAACAACTTCAGAGGCCACTGTGCCTCAGATGCCATCTGGACCTTAGGGGTAGGTAGGTGGGACTAAAGATAAAGAGCCCTGGACCTGGAGTCAGGAAGACCTGAGTTCAAATCTGACATTTGATAGTGTGTAGCTGTGTGACCCTGGGCAAGTGACTTCACTGGTCTACCTCAGTTTCCTCAACTGTAAATACGATCAATAATAGCCTCCTCCTACATTTGTTGTCAGGATCAAATGAGATCTTGTTTGTAAAGCAGTTGTCACAGTGTCTGGCACAGAGTACAAATACTATGTTTACTATTTACTATTATTAAGTCCAACCCCTTCATTTTACAGCTTAGGAAAATGCAGACCAGGGAGGCAGAGTGCCCATAGTCACAAATAAGTGTCAAAGGTAGGATTTGAAGGTAGGTTCTAGGACTTTAGTCTAGACTAATCAGTAAACAAAGGACATTTGAGGGGCAGCTAGCTGTCTCAGTGGACTGACAGCCAGGCCAAGAGACAGAAGGTTCCTGGGTTCAAATCTGATTTTAATCACTTCCTCGCTGTGTGATCCTGGGCAAGTTACTTAACCCTCATTGCCAACTGCTCTTCTGCCTTGGAACCAGTCAATACACAGTATTGATTCTAAGATGGAAAGTAAGGATAAAAAAGAGCATTTGACCCAAAATAACTCCACTTACTCATTAAGGACAACTTTTCTTCTTGTCCTTCTCAGTTAAGAGTTCCTCCAGCCTCTATGCTTCATATTCCAACTCCTCTCCCATGCCCCTGCTCCTCTCTACACCTCAAATGCTTCTCTCTCCTTGACTCATCTTCTCAAGCTCAAATCTGGTCTCAGACACTTACTAGCTGTGTGACCCTGGACAGACAAGTCACTTCACCCTGTTTGCCTCAGCTTCCTCATCCGTCAATGAGCTAGAGAAAGAAATGGGAAACCACTCCAGTATTTTTGCCAAGAAAACCCCAAATGTGATCACAAAGTATCAGACACGACTGAAAAAACAACCACCACCACCTCACCTCTAGCCCTTGTTTCTCTGGATGCCTTCAAGACTCAATTCAAGTTTTATCCTCTGCAGAAGGTATCTCCCAGCTGCCATCCCCATCTAGTTTGGTAGCAGCATTCCACTGATAATCACCCCCTTCAAAATGCCAATCACCTACTCCAAATATACACCAAGTCATTTTACATGTTCACTCCAAACATGTTAGAATGTATGCTCTTTGGGGGCAAGGAATTTTTGCCTTTCTTCGTATGTCCAGAGTTGAGCAGCACATAGTAAATGGTTAATAAATACCAAGGGCCATTCTGATTTTAAGTCTAGGTAACTTGCCAGTGGGAGGTGGGGAAGGAAAAGGAAATAGTTCATTTAGCATCCTGGAAAAGCAAGCCCTTTATGCCAACTTTCAGAGCCTAGACAATGCTGGAGTAAGCATACAAATTTCTGGGCTGTTTCTCTCTCACTCCCCCAATAAGAATATCCCCAGGTACCTAGTATCTTTACAATAATTATTAACAAGACCCAAAGGAGACTGAGGCATCCCCACCCCTAGATCTCCAACCAATCAGAAGCTGGAATAAAACCCCAACCCTCAGTGAACACTCATCATCCACCATTCCCATTATCCCATCTTTTACTCTCCAGATAGTATCTAGTAAAAACTACCTTCCTCAAGTCCATATGTTTTCTCCTGGGGAGGATTAACTCAGGAAATGGGTTCCCTACCTCAAAACGAATTGTTTTAGGACTCAATAAATAGCACACAGGGAAAGCCCCAGGGTAGCTGAAGCTACTGGGGTGGGGCTCCAGCACTTAGCTTTGATGAGGCAAAGGGCCTGCACTTTTTCAAGTTTGTTTTTAATTATTTAGAGTCCAGAAGCCCCCTTATTTCCTTTTAGAGACCAAAAAGAAAAAAGCCTCCCATGTCCTCCTCTTTAAAATCAAATCAAGGCTTTGAGGGTAATTGAAACTCTCTCATCTTCCTTAATCTTCTAGGATGCCCATAAACACCCCCTCCCACCTACCTTCTGCCACAAAATCTCTAGTTCTTCAATCACAGAATTGTAGAATTTCTAGGAGGAAGAGATATTAGAGATTATCTAAGCCAACCTCCTCATTTTACAAGTGAGCAAACTGAGGCCAAGACAGAGGAAATGACTTGGACACTGTCACAGAATGGTAAGCAAAAGAGCCAGGATTGGAACCAAAAAAATCTGTCTTCCAATCCAGTGTTTTTTCCACTGACGTGGTCATCTTGTATCAACTTATTATGACCTTTCTCTTACCCCAACACATCTTCCTTTTCTTTCCCAGGCAAAATAAAAGCCACCAAGTCAGTCCTCCTAACCAGATGTTATGATTCTCCTTCCCAAATCCCTAAGGACACCCTATCACTCACCTCCATCTGCTTTAACTTATTCACACTCAATTTCAAGGCACTTCTCTAGAATTGAGCTGCTCTCCATGGATGTCTCTACTGCCCACTTTAATGTGTCCCATTCCTTTCACCCATACTGAGTGACCCTACAGTCTCCCTTCCAAGGTATATTCTTATCTACATTATTCCACCAGCATGAAACACTCTCCTAACTCTACCTACCAACATACTCATCATGTAAAATTCTAAAAACCTTTTTTAAGGCTTAATTTAATTTAATTTAAGGTTTAATTTTAAAAAAATTCTAAAATCACTTCTGGAAACCTAACCCCAGGCTAAGGAGGCTCAGATCCCATCAAGAAACACTAACCAAACAAGTATCTTTCTTCCTCCATCCTTTATCTCTTTGGTCTAGTCTTTGGTCTAGTACTACCTATCTAAAGTATTTGTTGTTTGATCTGAAACAAGTTACTTAATGAATAAGGGAATCATAGGATTTAGAACTGCAAGAGATCTTCCAGATCAAAGTCCAGTTCCTTCATTTTTATAGATGAAGAAACTGGTCAGGAGAATGATTTGCCCAAAATCACACTGGAAGGAAGTAGCACAGATGGTGTTCAGACACTTTTGATGGTTGATTCACTGAGGGTATTCAACTTGCCAGTGTTGGTCAATTATATGGAGATATAAAAGGGAAAGGTCCCTGACTTTGGCAAGCTTATAGTCTAGCTTTCTGTGTAAGTTTTTTCTCTCCTAAGAATTAGTGAATAAGAAAACATAATTAAGAAATATGAATGCTAAACTAAGCAAGCAATTAGAATATAAGAAATATGTCAAATAAAGTACAAAATGTACAGTATATAATGGACTTCTTTACCAGCAGCAATGCAATGATCGAAGACATTTCTGAGGGACCTATGAGAAAGAATGCTATCCACATTCAGAGAAAGAACTGTGGGAGTAGAAATGCAGAAGAAAAAAACTGCTTGATCACATGGTTCAATGGGGTTATGACTGGGGATGTAGACTCTAAATGATCACCCTAGTCCAAATATTAATAATATGGAAATAGGTCTGGATCAATGGCACATGTAAAACCCAGTGGAATTGTTCATCGGCTATGGGAGGGGAGTGGGAAGAAGGGAGAGAAAAAACACGAATCATGTAACCATGGGAAAATATTCTAAATTAATTAATTAAATAAATGAACTTTTTCAAAGTGTGCAGTATAGACCATAAGTAAAAAAGAGTTGGAGCAGAGAGAGCTCAGCAGGTATTAGAGACACTGAATGTCAATGTTGGAATGATATCAGGGACCATTAAATCTAATCCACACCCTAAAAAAGAAGTCCTTCTCTAACATACCTGACAAGAGGTTCTCTCTCTTGCCTTTGTTTGAAGAGCTACAATGATAAGAGGGACATTTTCGGACACTTCTAACCATTAGGGTAGCTAGACAGTACAGTGGATAGAGCACTGGACTTGGAGTCTAGATGACTCCATCTTCCAGAGTTTAAATCTGGCCTCAGACAATTACTAGCTTTGTGATTAGGGCAAGTCACTTAACTCTATTTGCCTCACTTTCCCTATATGTAAAATGAGCTGAAGAAGGAAATGGCAAACCACTCTAGTATCTTTGTCAAGAAAATCCCAGGAAGAGACAGATGACTGAAACAACAACAAAACTGTTAGAAGTTCTTCTGGACATCAAGCTTAAATCTGCCTCTTTGCAAGTTCCAAGCACTGTTCCTGATTCTGCCAAACCAGGTAAAAAGACTAATAAAAAAAATTCGATCTCTTTTCCCCATGATAGCCCTTAAAGTTAACTAAGTGGTCTTTTCTCCCAGCTAACCTAAACATCTTTCAGCCACCAGAAAGGGCTTCTAAATCTAGAGAATGCAAAGGCCATTTAGTCTGATTCCTACATATGAGGAAACTGACATTAAGGAAAGTTAAAGAGATTTGCTCAAGGTCAGTCACAGAGGCAGAATTTGAAATCAGGTCCTCTGACTTCATAGTCATTGCTTATGAAGAAGGTAATATTAGAGCTAGGCCAGGCAAATTATGGATTGTAAAAAAAGGAGGAGGGTGAGGGCATTCCAAGTAAGGTGAAAAGGAACAAAATTAGAGGCAAAAGCAAGTAAATAAACTGATCTTGTCCTAATTTCTTTCCAACTCATAACATTGCACTGGAATATTCTCCTTTCCCATATATCCATGGCAAAAGTCAACAGGATAAAATAGGCAGGGCTGATATATTATTAACACTGTAAGAAGCCAAAGGAGCAAGCTATTCAGTAAGGAAACATTCTATGATGACAGACTAATCCCTGAAGGGGTATGGGATAAGTCTTGGGGCCCAAGGAAAGGGCTCCTTCTTCCTCTTTCTCCATCAAAGTAAGCAATCTTCCCTATCTTCCGTCTCCAAAGGGAAACAAATGTGGATTTCAAAGTGAGATAAAAGCTCAGACAAAGCCCAAACCTCTCACTTAACTCTCAACTTCCAGTAACAAGCCTGGCCTTTTTCACCAGCAGCAGCTCTTCAGTATTTAAGATTAATTTATGTTAACTGCAGTCGGGCACATATGAAAATTACAAAGCAAGATGCTTTCACACAAAACAAAACAACAAAAGATCCAAGAAAGGAATAGAAACCCAAAAAAGTGTGATTTTTTTTTTAGAAGCTGTTTTTCTATTCCAACTTGTTTTTAAATATATGTTCTCAGTCACACACCATTAACTTTCCCAATTATTAATAATCTCAGGGCAACCAACCAGCTCAGATCAAGCAATGATGAAATCTTGCATAAAAAAAAAAAGAAAATGAAAATGAAATACCCACAGAGAAACATTAGGCAAGTAATCAGCTGTGATAAACCAAAAAGGAATTTATTTTTTAAAAACCAGCAAACGTTGCAGAGAAAGAACATGGCTGGGTGAGCAGTTAACTCATATCTAAAACTTCATACAGATAGTTCGGTCCCTCCTCTTCCCCATTCACACACACACACACACACACACACACACACACACACACACACCTCCTGTATTTTAGACTGTTAATTTCTAAGAAAAAATGCCTGGCTCAGGCTCCACACTAAAGAGAAAGAGAATGTTCCCCTACCAAGTATGTGTAGGGCAGGGTGATGTTCCCAAAATCTTAGGAGCCTTGGAGTAAGAAGCAACTAGTATGAAAGACATTTAGGCACTGTATGAGAAAGGCAAATGCCACAACAATAAAATCCACTTTGTAGATCGTTTCGGGCAATCCAGCTGTTTATATGGAATTGGTCCCTCTCTGCCTCTAGGCCCTTTGAAGATTTATATCTGTAATAAAATAAAATAAAAACTTTGGCTAAAATTAGAGAGGAAAAGAAAATGAAGACAACAGAGCACATCCTCAACTCAAATATTAGTTTGTACAAGTCCTTACTGGAGTCACTGAAATCCAAGAAGACTAAATTTCACCTACCCACCCCCACATCTGACAAAAAAAAAAGGATGAATGAAACAATAAGTGAGCAGATGATTGATAGATGGATGGATTGATAGCTGGAAAGATGGGTGAATAAATAAATAAATAAATAGAAGCACTTCCCTAGAGCTCACTGCCAAAAGAAGGGGAGAGCCTTTTGTTTCACAGCCAATACTGGTGTTAGTATTTGTTTCAATGCTCAATGAGTTCAAAGATTCCATCCATCATTGCCATCCTCTCTCTGGCTTTGAAGTCAGGCTCTCTGTGGAGTCTATAGGACCTCGGCGACTCACCAAGGCTTTCCTTCCTCTTTCACTGTGCTCTGAGCCACCCCAACCATTGCCTAGTTGCTTTTTCAGTCAGAGGACAGCACAAATCTAAAGCAAGGTCAGAAAGATGGCCACCAGATCCTCAGAAGAATCACCATCAATTGTCCTCAGACCATATATATTATGGTAGGAAAAGACCCATGACTGACCAAATATGCTAAAAATAAAAATCCTGGAGAACTTTAGCACTCTTGAAGTGCTGAGGCTACTTAATCCCCTGAAAATATTCAGAAAATAAACTCTTCTCAACAGGATTTTAGAAAGATGGGAACTCCAATACACAATTGTTTAATGGAGCTATGAATTGGTTCAACCATTCTGGGGAGCAATTTAGAACTCTGGTAAAAAAGTGACTAAAATGTCTATATCTATTGACTCTGATTCCAATGCTAGGCATATACCTCGAAGGTATATCATAAATAATAATAGAAGGTATTAGATGTAATACCTTAGGTATAAAATAAGGTATAAAAGGTATAAATATAATAATAGGCATTCCAAATACTTATAGCAGAGCTTTTCTAACAGCAAAGAAATGAACACAAAGCAGACATCCATTGACTGGAGAAGAACTAAACAAACTGCGGTATAGGAATGGAAAGGAGTACAAAACAGTGAATATAATGAATAAAGACAACAATGGAAAGACATATGTGAACTTATGTAAAGTGAAGCTGCAGATCCAAACACACACATTATATGTATCCCCCAGATCCAATTGCTTCCCAGCCCTGGGAGTTGGGAGAGAATAGAAGAAGGGAGATATGTTCAATCCTATAATGTAGGAAAACTTATGTGGAAATTTATCACAAGCAATTGTTAAAAAAATTTTTTTAATTAGATCCAAACACACAGACACACAGACACACAAACACACAGACACAGACACACACACACACACACACACACACACACACACACACACACACACGTTGACTTCAATAGTGTAAATGGAAAGAACCACCACAACAAAAGTCAAAACTGAATGCTCTGTAACTATAATGGCCATGTTTGACCCCAAAGAGAAGTTGTGAGAATGAACCCCACCTTTATTTGCAGAAAGGGGGGATTCTGGATGTGGAACACCACCTAGAATGACCAGTTTGCTTCATATTTTGGGATAGCTCCCTGGGAAAGGAAGAGGGATATGTTAGGAAATGTAGGTGACATAAAAACAAGAATTTTTTTAAACATTTTGATCTTTGCCACACATATACAGTAATATTTCCCTACATCACTGGTTCCTTCTAAACAAGCCTGCATTCTACCAGACCCACCTCAAGCACATGGGCCAATCTGAATTTCATTCACTGGTTTTCTCCTTGTTCTCTTCACCTAAAAACTGGAAAGTAAAAAACACCGATATGACAGAAATATCACATGTACATGCACCTTCCCTCTCTTGGTGCAGAGCCAGGATTCGGGCACCCAAGATCTCATAGGAATTTAACAAATATTGATACAAGAGCTGATTCTGCTTTTTCTTCATGTGAAAGGTCAAAGTTTTTATGATGGTCTTTTCAGTACACAATTTGAGGAGGGGTGAAGGAATTTGATGGCAATCCTTGCATGGACCAGTATCTTTAGCTATTTAGTCAATCAATCAATAAATCAACCAAAGTCATTTATTAAGCAAGCAAGGCATTATCAGAGTCATAACTAGGGTAAGGAAATTGGTATTTCTCCTCAGTGCACCGAAATATATAAAAAACATTTTTTAAAACTCTTTCCACCTTAGAATCTATATTAAATATAGGGTCCAAAGCAGAAGAACAATTGAGGTTAATAGCTTGCCCAGGGTCACATAGCTAAGTACTTAAGACTTCTTCAAAAGCCTACAAACAACTGAGTTTAGTTCTTAGTTAGCTACAGTAGAAAAAATAGGAAGATACTAGCTGGTAGAGATAACATAAAGGATTTCATTGGTAGGGGCAATTGTTATTCTAACCATTGTACCACTTAGGTGCCCATGAAGAACTTGGAAATGGTAAAGAACTTTTCCCAAGACTTAAAAGGAACTTAAGAGTCATTTCCCAACAGGAACACAATCTAGACAACACTAGGTTTTACCCTAGAATCACCTGGTAAGATCAATCAAAATTTTACATCTAGAAAAATATGACTGGTCTAGTGACCTCTTTGTGGCTACCTTTAATAATAGAAAGAATATAAGGAATAGGCTCTAAAATAATACAAACTAAAGAGTAGGAGAAAACAAACTATACTATATCATGGTAAAGCCACAGGTCTTTCAAGGTATGAACTGTTTTTTTAGTAATTTTAGTAATCATCAATGGAGTCCATGTGGAAAATGAGCATTCCATCTAGTATTGTCCTTAGCCTACACTGCCTGGGTTGTATAAACCAGCCTAGATCTAGATAAGTTGATCCCAGAACAGACAACCCAAAACCCCTTCAACCAAAACCATCTGCATTTCCAGGAAAACTAATCATGATCTCCTAGGACCTTGTATTTGTTTGCATCAGAGAAAGGGTAAGTGGTCGTAAGGTCCAAATGGTTCTATCTCACTTGATCAGTTAGGGGTTGGTTTCCCCCTTTAAAACATGTTTGCAATGAAGTCTGTTTCATAAGCTTCTTTGAAATTTTCCAAAGAGATTTAAAACTATCGCTTCACCATCAATGCCACCATTTTGAGGTTGAACCTGCAGGTGGTATTCATTCCCATTTGCTAACAGGGTCTCTGAGGCCCAGAAAGATTAAGTACAATCCCCAAGGTCACACAGAAAATTAACAGCAAAGTAGAGACGACACCTCAGATCTTAACATTCACAGATATGGAGAAGGATCTGTTCCATCAGAACAGTCTTACACTAAGATTTAATGCCTCCAGCATTCACAGACTGAAAAATCATCTCCTCTTGCCTTTGGGGCTCATGAAAATTAGCAATCAAGTGGAATAGTCATAAGCATTTAGGGTCAAAGGATTCTAGACTTAGAGCTAAAAGGTTATCTAGTCCAACCCACTAATTTTTCAGATGAGCAACCTGAGGCCCAGAGAGATGTTTCAATTCAATGATCTAAGTCATCACTGATTAAGCACCTACTATGGACAAGGCCCTGTGCTAAGCACCAAGGATAAAAAGACAAAACCAAAATAACCACTTTCCTCAAGGAGGTTTCATTGGCAGGATGCAACATTTATACTTTTTTTTAATGACTCTGGGATTTCAACAGTAGAGACTTTCTGTACCAAAGCACTTTTCTGTGGTGGGAAATTGAGGGGTTAAATGATTTGCCCAGGATCACACAACTTGTAGGTATAGGAAGCAGGGCTGGAACCTGAGTTGTCTGGCTTCCAAAGCCAGCCTTCTTTCCACCTTGCTGTCTCCTCTGTAAGGAGGCAGAGAAGTAAATACAAAAGAATACAAGGTAAACAAAACATTTTCAAAGGTAACTTTAAGAACTAGAGTGTATTAACAACTGGATGGGGTGGAAGGGGTTCAGGGGGGTCCTCATGGAAGGGGATGGAGCACCTGAACTGTGTCTTGAAAAAAGCTAGGAATCCCAAGAGGAAGAGGTGAAGAAGGACTGTAGTCCAGGCACATGCAGCAGCATAGGGTGAGAGACGGAATGTTCCCAAAGGAGGACAAGGACTGAGTGGGTCACACTGGAGAAAGACTGAAAAGATAGGTGGGAGGTAGCCTAGGGAAGGCCATCAAGAACAGGCTGAGTACATTGTGTTTTATCCAAGAGGTAATCATGCAAGAAGAGATGTTCACACCGAGGATCAGTGGCAGGGCCAAGAGCTGAGCCCTGGGACCCTAGACCTCAAATCCAGCTTTTTTCTCACAGTGTGCCACATTGCTTTTGCTGCAGAGATGTTTCCCCAAAGTTAGGTCCTTCTGTAAAATTTGGTGAAAGCAAAACATACTAAAACTAGCACTGAAATGACTCTGGGAGATCCATCCCCTTTACACCCCAAAACATATAATTAGGGAAATTGATTTATAGCTGACCTCTATAGAAATGTTGCCTCCCTGTTTCTCTTCTCTCTCTCTCTCTCTCTCTCTCTCTCTCTCTCTCTCTCTCTCTCTCTGTCTCTGTCCCTGTCTCTCTAACTCTGTGTGTGTGTCTCTCTCTGTCTCTCTAACTCTGTGTGTATGTGTCTGTCTATCTGTTTGTCTGTCTGTCTGTCTCCCGCTTCCTCCCTCCCTCCCTCCTTTTCTCTCTTTCGGCCTCATTGGTCTACAATGGCCCCCAAGTAAGCACCTGCCAGCAGATAACTGTTTAAATGTTCAAACCGGAAGCTTTAACTGTGACTAATTTAAGTGTGGTACCAAAGTAAACAATGAGGCAAGATTTATGACAAAGGAAGACTTGGATTCATTCCCACTCACAAGAAATAAAAAGGTCAAACAGATATTCAATTTGCTACTGCTGGTTGGAATTCACAGTGCTCCCACAATCAGGATTCTCTGTATCCATCGAAAATAAACAAGCCCCACTCAGGAAGCCTTAATTAGGGATATGCAGGCCAGATATCATTCCCTTCGATGGGAAAGAGGCAAGAATCTGTGCAGGATCAGAAGAACTAGGTTCAAATTCCATCTCAGATTCTGACTTGCTGTGTGACCCAGAATGCAACTTGGGTTTTCAGAGCCTCAGTTTCTTAATTTGTACAATGGGGATAATAATATCTCTAGAACCTGACACATGAGGCTGTGGCAATGTGTAAATGAGATGGTTTGTGGTTGTGAGGGAAGTCCTTTGCCAATCATAAAATCTCAACAAATGTAAGTCACTTTTTAGAATAGAAAGAACCTCTTCAGTGCCAAGAACCTGTATCCACAATCAGGCTCCAGAAAAATTAAGCATTCCCAGTCCTATCCAACTCCTTCTACTGTCTCTCCTCTCATCCCCTTGGGTGCACTGATTACAAATGCAAAGAAAGGTAAAGGAGAGAAGAGAGGGAATGAGTTGGGAGATCCTACAATCCATTCGGGGGAGGTAGAGGGGTGGGAGGGATAAATGGGAATATTATAATCAGATACTTGAGTCACTTATGATTTCACAAATAATCAAGTAATACCAAGGTAAAGCCTCGTCTCTGTCTTGAAGAAGGAGGGAAGGAAGACAGCATGTGAATGAGTCCAGAGGTTCTGTGGGGGAAGGAGACCTAATGAGCAATGAGCTCACAGTCAAACTCCGACCAAAAGCCACCCTGGAAAACAGGAGACTCCATCCCCTTCCAGGAGCACTGAACCAGCCAAGCCCCTGAGCAGGACCTATTGTTACACAAAGGTCTGGAGGGCACTTCTTCTATAAACTCAGCCCTGGCAGAGAGAGCAGTGACAAGTCACTCTGCGGTCCAGGAGGAACATCCACTTTGCCATCTATGGGTGCCTAAAATATGAAATACTCAGTGCACCAAAGTCACACAAAAATCATCCTTTGAGTCACTAAGTGGAACTGAATTTTAAAAATATTTGGCAATATTTTATTTCCCCCCCCAATTACATATCGAAGCAATTTTTAACATTTGTTTTCTCACATTTTGAGCTCCAAATTCTTTCCCTCCCTCCCTTAGACGGTAAGCAATTTGATTGAAGTAATACTACCTGTGCTATCATGTAATACATATTTCTATAGTCTTCATGTTGAAATCATTTTAAGGGGAAAAGAGTTGTGAGTTGATAGATTGTTCTTCGATGCCACCATTAAAGGCAACATTACATTCTGTGAGGTATTAAATACTATTATAGGTGTACCTCAGTTTATAAAATAATAGGTAATGTTTCTATAGAGCTTACTATAAGCCAGACACTGCACTAAGTACTTTACAATTAAAATTTAAATGCACTAAAATTTACAATTTTTATGGCGCTTGTTCTTCACAACAACCCTGAGAGGTGAGTGCTATTATGATCCTCATTTTCCAGATGAGGAAACTGAGGCAAATAAAGATTAAGTGGCTAGCCCAGGCTCACACAGCTAGTGTCTGAGGCACATATGAACTCAGGTCTTCCTAACATTCATAAAAGTAAAAGATACTCATAAATAACATGGAAAGAACAGACTATATTGGTTCAAATCCCAGTTTCAATACTTACTGGCCTTAGGAACCTGGGCAAATCTCTCAGCCTCCCTTTGTCCTTAAGCAATTCTCTTAAGACTTTAAAAGCTACAGAGAAGATGTCAGTCTCCATTGGTAAAGGTAGATCCTCACCAAGAGACTCCCATACTAATGTAATCCCAGATCTCCTAAAACAAAAAACCTCTGCGCCTCAGTTTCCTCATCTGTCCAATGAGGATAGTACTACCTACATTACCACCCACACTTTGTGAGGGAAACTCTGAGGAAACTGTAAAGTCCTCTGCAAATCAAGCTATAATGATATAATTTAATGATACCTCGTTTATTAAACATTCAATAGCAGTGAACTTAGAAAACATAATTTAAAGGGTAATTATTCTAATTAGAAAAACATTCCATGTGAAAGACATCACAGTGTAGTGGAAAGGAGACACGGTTTGGAGTCAGGGGACTTAGGTTTGAATCCCAGTTCAGCTGCTTTTTCTCCTATGACTCTGGGCAAGTCACTCCTCCACCACCCCTGCTCCCAGCCTCCATTTGATACCTCCTTTTTTTTTTTCATTTTTCCTTAGATTGTAAGGCCCTAGAGGACAGAGACTATCTTTTGCCTCTTTCTGTATTCCTAGAGCTGAGCACAGTGTTTGGCACATGATAGCTACTTAGTAAATATTTATTGACTAACAGACCCCATCATGATGGGGTTGACCTGGATGATGTCTTAGGTGCTCTCCAAATTTCAATTCCATAATCCCATTAGGTAGGTGTCCTTTCAGAATGGAGCTGACTTAGTGCAGTAAAATATAATTACATGGGACAGCTAAGTGGCTCGGTGGATAGAGAGTCAGACCTGGAAACAAGAGTCACCTCAGACACGCTTCCTAGCTGTGTGACCCTGGGGCAGTCACTTGACCCTGTTTGCCTCAGTTTCCTCATCTGTAGAATGAGCTGGAGAAAAAAATGGCAAACTACTCCAGGATCTTTGCCAAGAAAACCCCAAAAGGGGTCAGGAAGTGCTGATCACAACTTAACAACAAAAAGACCCGGCGGTTAGTCACTTATAATCTCTGTGCCCACGTTCCATCATCTCAGATGAGCTTTCCAGCCTTCCATGATCCTGTGTTGAGAACTCTGGGCAGCCCTTCAGTCACTACACAGATGTGAGCCATTTTCATTATTATTACTACAGTATCTAATAGAACCAAGCAACATGTTTAGCTGTTATTTCAATAAGCCTTATTAAGACCCAATTTTCTTGGGTCTTCCTTCAGATTCTGCAGCATTAAAAGTCTCGCTGCTTAATTGCATTAGGAGTACCTGTATATATTACATGCAATAAATCAACTCTAATTTACCACCACACAAGGCTATTAATCTTCGCTGGGTTATTCATTGCTCAGTATTATTGGGACTGAATTGCATCCACTCCGTGTTAAGAAAGAACAGTTGGGGGAAACTAAAAGCTCATATCTCATAACTCCCAGCGACGCTGAACGCACGGCAAAGGCAAGGAACATGGAACTGGCTCTGGCAATCTGCTTTATGTTATATTCCTACACACACACACACACACATACACACACACACACACACACACACACACACACACACACACACACACACACACNTACACACACACACACACACACACACACACACACACACACACACACACACACACACACCATTGCTCTCATTTACTATGGAAAAAAAATCACAATTAAATTGCAGAATGATATCCACGTTTCTTCTTGGCAAATAAACCAAGTGTTCTTGATCCAGGGAATGGAGTAGAAACCCAACTCATATGGAACCCACTGGGGCACTGGCACAAATGGATAGTGCATTCTCACTAGAAGCCTGTTGGGGTTCAGTCATCAATCATAGACTGACTCCCAGACCTATGATCCCTACACTCTGATAGCCCTGTGATGCTGCCATCTCCCCAGTGACGTTACCTCCTCCACCACTCCTCTACATTGGTGAGGGTTAAACCCCATTTATTTATCCGGCTCTGTTTTAGAGATGAGGAAACTGAGGCAAACAGGGTTAAGTGACTTGCCCAGGGTCACACAGTGACGGAACATATTGATGAACCTACTCCACTGCCTCTAGTCTAGGCTTCCTACTGTTGGGCTCATCTCTTCTTATTTTTCCTTTAAAGTCTCCGTTCTGTTCATCAAAAATAATAATACTATGACATTACATATGTATGTTGTAATAATGATCTTTTGTGTCTGCTTTAATGGCTGCCAAGTATTTTATAAATTTTATCTCTGCTTTTCATAACAACTGCAGGAGGCAGGTGCTATTATTGTCATCCCCTTTTTTCACTGAAGTTCTCTACTCATCCCTTATCCTCGTATGAGAGTTTACCAAAGAATTTCAGCATTGCAAAGGAAGTCGGAGACCACTTTTTATTCCAGGAGCTCCTCTCTTGACATCCATGAATTTGTCTCTTTCTCTTAGAAATACTTTAATAACTGTAGTTAACACACTTACCTTTCTTTGTAATCCCATGTCTTTTATTTTTCACACTTAAAAATATAATCACTCTGAGAGTATGAACATATGCTTTATCAGACTAACAAAAGGGGTTCCTGACACTAAGAGGGTGAAGAACCTCCGCCCAAGCCAAACTCACTGTATGACTCTAGGTGGGAGAGGGAGATCTGGGGAAAGTGAGACAGGTTTGCAGCAACAAGAAATGCAATTTGGTGAAACTATAGACACAGGGGCAGACCTGGTTGGAATCTGGAAGTTCTAACTGCTAGCCGGGGTTGGGGGGTGTCACTTGGCCTTGCCTAGCCTAAGTTTTTCATGTCTACCAAAGAGGGCAATATCAGAACTATATATCACCATATGCATATATACACACACATATATATATATATATATATATATATCTCAGGATATTAGTCTATATCTCAGAGAATCAATATATCAGCAAGGGCACTGGATTTGAAAAGGGAATACCTACTTTCAAACCATCAGTTGGCCACTTGCTCGCTGTTCAGTCTTAGGTGAATCAGCCTCACCCCCACACACATCCATAAATGTTTTTGTTCCAAGTGAAAAAACTGCTCACAATGACTGGAATGGGGAGATCCAGAAGGCTCCCTTGGAGTCTGCACCCAGGTGTTCCTTCAAATCCAAGGTGACCCTAATTTCCTTATCCTGCGTGGCTGCTGCTATTATGACTAATCATGCTGCGGTTACTATGTTCTTCCCTTGTTAAAGCAGGGAATTGCCTGGCCCTCCCATCATTATTAAGGCAAGAACACTGTATTTCTTGGAGGGATGGGGGGGGGGGGTCACTCCTACCTCCAGCCCTTCTGTGACCAATGGCCACTATCTGTGAGACAACAGCCTAGGGTCAGGGTGAGCTATGTATGGTCACAGAACAGAGCACCACCTGCCCCTTCTGTCGGGCAAACTCACAAACCTGGCAGCATTTTCACAATGCTTGAATGGGTCCCAGATAATCACGGATTTTTATGTTCTTTCAGGAATTAGAATTAGAATTAATTAGAAGCTCCTTGAAGGCAGGGCAATCTCCCAGTCATCTTTGTAACCCCAGGTACAACACTGAAATGACTGGCAGAAAGTGGGCGCTTCATAAATGCATATTGATTTACTGATCTTTAGGGCATCATCAATTCTCTGTGCACACATGGATGACAAGGATTAGGGCTTTGGGTTTTGAACAACTGTCAAAGCACAGGGTTTTACACACAAACACCATTTCAGGAACTTAAGAATTGTTGGGGGCTAAATGATAATTTCCAAACATATCCTACCTGGACTAAAGTATTTAATAAAAGATGGGCAAATCACTAGTGAAATACCCTAGCTCACCCACAAAGCAATCCAATTATTGTTGTCGTGGTTCAGTCATTTCAGTCCTGTCCAGTTCTTCATCAGACCACACACCCCCAACCTGGGGTTTTCTTGGCAAAGATACTTGTGTAGTTTGCCATTTATCCAGCTCTGTTTTAGAGATGAGGAAACTGAGGCAAACAGGGTTAAGTGACTTGCCCAGGGTCACACAGATAATAAGGGTCTGAGGTCAGATTTGAACCTGGGAAGATGAGTCTTCCTGACTCAAGGCTTATCTATCCATTATGTCACTCAACTGCCCTAGTCTATCCCACCCGAAGCCAGAACACCTAGTTACATGGATGGCAAAAGCCAAGTTGCTTTCCTAAGCATCCTGATGGGAGCCAAGTGCTCGCTTTATTACCAGTGGCTAGAAAATGAATAGGAGGATCATAGTACACTAGGATGATGGGTAGATCACTGACATGGGAGCCAAATGATTTAAAACTAAAACAATATTTCCTAGCTAGCCCTCTGTTTTAAATACAAAGAAGATGGTTGGGTATCACAGAATTCTGTACCCATTCCCAAGACACAGAAAGTACTTTCAACTTCCATTAGATAAATGAACTCTAAACAAGGTGAGGGAAGAGATCTTCAAGAAGTTTTCTGAGTAAAAAGTCCTGAGACCAAAAAGTTTGGAACCACTTGTGTATTGGATAGAACACCAGATTTGGAGTGAGGGTTTGAATCCCACTCTGATGCTTACTAGTGGTATGACCAAGGACACTTACTTAAGCTCTAACAACCTCAATTTCATCTTCTGTAAAATGAAGGTAAGATACCCAAAATCATGTCCTAGAATACTGATACAAGGTGGGGGGAGGGGGGGAGGAGAAGAGATTCTATATGTAAAACACTGCATAACCTTTAAATGCCATCTAAATTCCAATGATTAATATTAACATTAATATCCAAAAATTGGCACTGTAGCTCTTCCTCCCGTACAACATTCCATTTCCCACCTCCACATCTTTGTACTAGAGCTCCCCCATGTCTGTGATGTCCTACTTCTTCACCTCCACCTAATAGAACAGCATTCTTCCTCCTAAGCACATCTCAGGTACTATTTCTTATGTAAAACTTTCCCTGAGCCACTCCACAGGTACCAATTTCTCTCTCTTTGTAAATTACTTTCTTTTTTCTCATTTGTGTATATGTATATAGACTGTCGGTCCTTTAAGAGCAGTGGATAGGTTATGGGGGCTTCTTTTTTTTTTTTTTTTTTAAATTTCTTTGCATCACCAGGGCTGAGCAGAGAGCCTGGTATACAATTAGTATTTAATGAACATTTGGTGAGTTGTTATAACTGAATGGTGAATGTGGATGGAAGAAACCCAAGTGTAGGCAAACAATCTTTTGTTAATGAATTCATCATTTTAAATAAAAGTCATTTTGATAACTACAGGAAATTTCCATTCATCTGACTACAAATTTCACCAACACCAAGAGCTGTAGGGCTGGGACGGGGGGGTGGGAACCACACGAAAAGAGATCAAAGACTTGCACTCTCCCTAACAAAAATTCCTGGAAGTATTTTTTTTTTCAAGCAGCATGTAGTGGAGTCCCATCTGTAGGGTCGCCACTACTAAAAAGAAATTCACATTTGTGAAAAGACTGGAGGATAGCTGGCAAAGACCAGACCTCCTTCCTTCTCCTACTGCCCTACCCTTTCATTTAACCATGGAAGAGACTTATTTGCTAGGGAAATTGTCTATTCCTCCTAGGTGGTTGAGACATTCACCTGCCTAAAGACAGGGAGGCTAGATCAGATAATTTCTCAAGTTACTGCCACCCACTCTAGGAAACCATGAAAATTCTCTGAGCATCCAGGGTACCCAGCAGCCCCTTCCAGGTTCTAGTCCCATATAACCAAAGCCTGAGCAAAAAGAGAAGAGAAAGAAAAAAAAAATCAATCCTCTACCTTCTAATCTATTAGAAGGGGGCAGGACCACACCAGCAATTAAATATGAAAAACATACACCCACACCCTCTGTTTGTTACATGCCAAGTACAAGTTTTCAAAGGCATATTTCTCCCTCCCACCTCCCTGCTAAATCAAGGAAAGGAAAACCAAAATATGGTGAAAGCCTATAAACAGAACACTCAGATTCATTATAAGCTGAAAGAAGAAAATTTGGCAGGAGATGGAGCTTTGCTCCCTCCCTGGGCCTCTGGTTCAGGAAGCTCCAATGGTAAGCCTGGGCAATATCACTGGGCCCAAGCTAAGAAGTGATCATCTGTGCTTGGGCCTGGTTTTAAAGGAACAAGAGAGCTAACAGCCCCATTCAGAAGGGCCCTACCTACCTGCTGACTGCCTGGGGCCAGAAAGCTGGCAGAGTGAAGCAGGAGTGAGAAGACATGAGATCAAAACCCTAATATCTGGCCTTTATAACCAATATGATAAAGTCTCTTCGCATCTCTCTTGGTCGCATTTTCCTTCTCTGTAAAAAGAGGTCAGACTTAACAACAAGAGTTAGCATTTATTTATATAGCACTTTAATGTTTGCAAAGTACTTTACAAATATTACCACACTGGAATTTCACAACAATACTAGGATGTGGGTTCTGTTTATTATCTCCATTTTTGCCAATAGGGAAACTGAGTCTGAAGAAGCTTACACAACTCACCCAAAGTCACCCAACTACATTTCCAGTATCTGGGGCAGAAATTGAATTGAGGTCTTGAAGACTTAAAGCCCAGCATTCTATACACTGTACTACCTAGTTACCCTCTAAGATAACCCATAAAGTCCCTTCTAGCTCTAAATCAAGTATCCTAGGATCCAAATAGCCATTTAACATGCCACTCTATTCTACTTCACTTTGTCTCTCTTCCCTTTCCCCACCCCAAAGGGACATGGGAAGAGCAAAGCCCCCAAATCATTGGGGTTATTCTTATCATCTGCTCGATTTTAGAATTCTTGTCCTAGGGCTGAGCCTTCTCAGCTGAGAGCAAACTTGCTTAGTTCACTGATTCCACTATGTATGTTATCTTTCCTATATAGAAAGTAAGCTTCTTGAGGGCAAATTTAATTAAAAAAAATTTTTTTATTCCTATCCTCTGCACTTTGTACAATGCCTGGAACACAATAAGTGCTAAATAAATGTTGGGTTTCCTCCCCCCCATCATTACTTATCCATAAAAAGGAAGAAGTGAACTGATATTCTCAGAGAAGATAACAAACAGTATTTAAATTTAAAGAAAAGCTTTTGAAATAAATATACATTTATTGATCAATAGTAAAGGCTGACAATAGGAACACATCCTTAAATTTGTTGAACATAATAAAAGAGGTTTTTCTCAGGGTGGAGCCTATGGATGGAACAGCTCAATTCCAAGGATGGAATCAAAAAGCCCTCTATGGATGACAATCATATGAACTCAACCAACAACACATCAACAGAAATGTGCCAAACAAATGGTCGAATCCTAAAGATTTTTTTCTAAAAACTAAAGAGCGAAGAGGACATCTGGGTGACTAAGTGGATAAAGAAAAGGCCTGGATTCAAATCTAGACTTAGATACTTCCCACTTGTATGATCCTGGGCAAGTTACTTAACCCCAATTGCCTAGCCCTTACTACTTTTCTGCTTTGGAACCAAAATTTAATATTGATTTGAAGATAGAAGGTATAGGTTTTAAGAAAAGGAAAAGAAAAGAAATAAAAAAATTAGCTATGGCAATTGAGGATCAATTTATTGCCACCAGAAACTGCACAAGGAATTTAGATTCCTAAGGAATTTAGATTTATAATCAATCAATGAAGATTATACAAGGAAATGGTAAAAACTGTACAACCTCTGACTAGAGGCTGCAAAAATTTAGTACCCACCTAACACTTAGCAAGACACGACCAGGACATTACAATCCTATATCAGAAGCCTATCTTTTATGAATAGATGACAAATACTTACAGTACAAATACAGATCTCAAAATATCATTGAGAATTCAACAAATACAATGGATTATAACTGAGTGACTAGATGTCCCAGTGGATAGAGGGCCTGAAGTCAGGAAGACCTGAGTCCAAATAACTGAGCGTGATCACAAATAAAACTCTAGATCACAATTTCCTGGACATAACATTGATCCATAAAAATATAAGAAACAAAGGTTTTTGTTTTTGCTTTAAACAGATGTTGCCATACCAAATACTCATAATCTCCAAGCTCTGTGGAATGAAAAACTTTGAAAATATAGAGATCTACAAAAAAAAAAAAAATCAAAACCATATGGGAAGAAGATGAAATACAAATCATTCCCAACTCCCTACTGGCTTCTGGAGTAGTCCCAAGGATGCTTTCAGTGAGCCTGCAGATAAAGAGTTTATATTGCAATACAATTACAAAAAGCTGTTACTTTGCCTACATGTGCAATGGGCCGTGTAACATTAAATATAGACTAATGGTAGGATGAAGACTTCAGGTCTACAGTGAATAGAGCACCAGGTCTGGAGTCAAGAAGACCTGAGTCCAAATCCAGTCTCAGATGCTTACTAGCTCTATGATTCTGGGTGAGTCACTTAACCCTGTTTGCCTCAATTTACTCCTCTTTCAAATCTCTAAGATCTTTGCTAAGAAGATGGGATCATCACATGGGTCGATGGGGATATGATTGGGGATGCAGACTCTATAAACGATCACCCTATGTAAATACTAATAATATGGAAATAGGTCTTGATCAATGACACACGTAAAACTCAATGAAATTGCTCGTTGGCTGAGGGAAGGAGGTGGGAAGAAAGAACATGAATCATATAACCGTGGAAAAATATTCTAAATTAGTTAAATAGAATTTTTTCAAATTAAAAAAAATAGAAGATGGAATCATGAAGTCAAAGATGACTGAAACAACTCAGCGACAACAAAAGACTTATCCAATGACCATATCAAACTGAGAGCCATCAGAAACTTGATAATAATGTGAAAAATAATAACAACAATCACAAGAATAATAATGATAATGATGAGAAACAGTACCAAGTAATCAGTCAGAAAGACCTAGAATATACTGGCCATGGGATCAATTATCTAACTTCTCAATGCTTCCACACAAGTCTTCCATAAGTTACAGAGAAGGTGCTATTGGTAGAAAGACTTCCCATCCCCAATGAAATGGCCAAATAATTTTTTAAGAAATAAATAATGGTGGGCATATGTGCTCGATAGGGTTGTAAGACTCGTAAAGCACTTTAGGAATATGTCCACAGTTTAATTTCTCCCCCAGGTCTTCCACCTCCCTACAATTCACCATCCTAGAGTTGCCAACAGGAAAATTCACCACCTATTTGTTCAGTCTATTGCTCAAATTCTCTCCATGGCAACGCTACTGCTGGGGCCCTTTAGGGGATCAGGACCTGAGAGTTCCTTTCCTGACACACTTTAACCCAGCATGCCATATTATTAAAAATGGATGCATGGGAAGGTGGTGGCAACCCATACCTTATAAACATGCTAATCTTACTCATGACTTACTGAAACACATACACGCACACCCACTTTTCTCTCTGAAATGAATCAGTTCAACTCTTTTTGAATGGTGGATGAAGCAACCACAAGAGCCATCTGAAGTCGGGGAGTCAGAAAGGCTTTTCAGATGTCACAAGCCTGGAGGTCCATGCAACGTCTGTGTAGGGGAGCTTTGGACCACTCCGGTTAAAAAGCAGAGAGCCAAGCTGCTGGCTGTTAGCCTCATGCCTTTGCTAAGGCAACTGCCTGCAAACCTTCAGTGCCCTGGAAATAAAGGGAAAATTAAAAAAAAAAAAAAAAGATGAAAATTATATTTGAAAATAGCACTCCTGTTGCATCAAGGTAGAGAGGGAATAAATATTCCAGACTCCAGAATCCAGATATAAATTTCTGACAAGCGCACAGCTCTTCCACATGGCAAAGGCCTCCCCTTCCACCATTTGTTATTCTTTGTGAAATTTGCAGCATATAGATGGAAAACGATATAATGTGATAGTAACAATACCTGACAGTTAACAAAGGGCTTTCCACACATCATCCCACTGAAGCCTCACAAGAATGTTGTAAAGTAAATACGAGAGGCATCATTAGGCTTATTTTATAGATGAGGAAAGTGAGGTTTGGAGATGTGAAATGACTTGCCCATGGTCACACAAAGCTGGTACATGTCTGTCCAGAGGCAGGAAGCAGGGTGTTCTGGAAGACATGAGACTGATCCAAATGGCTCTCAGCTCTGCTTTTTATTCCTTATGAAACCTTTTATTCATACTAAGGTGAACTTAGATTACAGCCTGGGTCCCCAACCTGCAGATTGGGAACTAGCATTCTCAAAATCCTACCAAATGATTCAAAGAATTTAGATGAAGAAAGAACTATAGACTTTTTCTAGCTCAACCTCCTTATTTTGCTAATGAAGAAAATAAGGACCAGAGAAGGGAAACGGACTTGTTTGACATCACTATGGTACTGAACAGAAAAGGTAGGATTTACCCAGGATTTATCCTTTGATTTAAATCCAATACAAACCACATTGCCTCTCTTTCCAACTTGGTTCCTGTGGCTACACTCTCATGGTCACCAGATCTTTTTAGTTTCCCCAGTAGGGAAGAGTCCAACCACTGGTGACACCCCTCTCCCCAATCCACTTAGGGATCTCAACGGCACCCTCCCTACATCCTCTGCCCCATCATCTCAAGGCTTTAGCCCTTCTCTAGGATTTCTACATGAGGAAAATTCTGCTAACATGCCCAGTCATCCCCCTTACCTCCCACCCCTTACCTGGTCATTAAGGATGTGTTTATGGAAGGCACTGATACACAAATATGAAAGGACTCATGTATATAAAGTACAAACACTTGTATGGACAACACAAGCCCCCCAGATTAGCCGTTGTAGAAACACAGGGAACAGACAACACAGCTGAGTGGCCATAGCGTAGGCAGAGGTTTCTAATGCCTTGCCAGTGGAGTGAAAAATATTCCATATGAGACCTCAACACAGTCTCAGATTCCTCACTTTTTTCCTTTGGGGGGGAAAGAAAAATGACTTTTTTTTTTAGATTGCTAATTGCCCAAGACAGTAAAGAAGGTGAACGACGTCTCTTTTTTCCTCCTAAACTACCAAGAAAAATTTTGCTTTAAAAACTTCTCCAGGAAAAAAAAAATCTCTAATCATATGTCTTCCCTGTCTGCCTTCTTTCTCTCTCAGGCTGAAGTACAGTGTCTGCCTGCCATGGGCATCTTTGCCCTCTTGTGCTGCTCCCCTGGTTAAGGTCCATATCAGTAGCATCTGGCGGGCAATCTGCTAGCTTTCTGGGAGTATTTTCTTTTTCCAGGAAGGAGACTGCATATCACCATTTAATAAGTCTACTCCATTTCCACAAGATCACTGGCAGTGAATGGAGCCTACAAGGACACATCTTGTTCATTTTTTTTTTAAGACGAGACAGTTTTGTCTTGGAGACTTTTTTGGTTTTGTAGGGAACAAAATTGGTTGATATATTTCTAAATTTTCCACAGCGCCTACCCCAATTCCATGCTAACTTGGGGTGCCACACTGAGGTGTAGAATTTGTTAGCCACTGTGGCCCACCATTCATTTACACTCCAGAAAGTAAGCTTTCCCTCCCCCTATCTCCACCACCATGAAGCTGGGAGTGACCCTGGTACGTAAAGCTGGGCAAGAGGGGCTACTGGCATGCCAACACTTGGCTGATTAGGTCAACTCTGGGGAGCCCCAGACAATGAACAATATTATTACTTCAAACTCCCTTCATTGGTTACCTCTTAAACAATCCAGAACTCTGTCCCATTCCTTACACAAAAGACAGAAAACAAAAATACTTTCAGAGGAAGGGAAAACCAAGATGTGATTATAAGCAATTAGTGATTCAATGATTCTCAAAGAAATTAATATAGACTAACAGTTTTTATTGTTATTACTAAAGAAAACACAAGAGCATAGGGCAGAGATGAACTCTAGAAAAACGAGGCATTTCTTAGAGGTATGCTGTCACTCATACCCAACAACTCTGTTAAAATACATCGCCTCTTTAATTATTCAATTTTGAAGTTGTTGAATCATTTCAATATCCAACACTTCATGACCTCGTTTGGAGTTTTCTTGGCAAAGAGAGTGGAATCATATGCCATTTCCTTCTCCAGCTTATTTTATAAGTGAGGAAACTTAGGTAAACAGAGTGAAGTGACTTGCCCAGGGTCACACAGCTAATAAGGGTCTGAGGGCAGATTTGAACTCAGGTCCTCCTGACTCCAGGGCTGATGCTCGATCCATTGTGGTGACTAGATGCCTGGGTTAATTAATATCCAATACCAGTGCTCAAGTATAGATGAGGAAAATGTTTTTCAGAAACATGAAGTGACTTCTCAAACTTAGGGAGTGAAGGATCTTCCCTCCGAGCTTTGCACCACAAATTAATCAAGTGAAAAAAGCCATTCTGCCACCTCTGATTATCTATGTGTCCTTGGGGAGGTCACTTAATCTCTGTGGGACCCAGGTTGCCTAAAACATGAAGGGCCTCTCTGAGATTGCCTCTAAGATCCCTTTCAGCTCTAAATCTATGATTCTATTGTGTTCAGGGCACTGGAGATTTAAATAGCTACCGAGCCCCTAAGCCCTAACTGAACTGTGTTCCTGGCATAAATATGTCTCTTCAAAAATGCTTACTTTCCATCTTTGTTCACAGCTTGACCCTCTCTGCACTGGGTGAGACAAGTGTGAATATGTCTCTCTTTAAGAAACGGAGGAAAAAGAATTCACACTTATAATTCAGGGTATGGTTATTTATGTTCTCTGAGCACCATAAGATTGCCGACATTTACTATCAGTGTGACTCTGGGCAAGTCACTTAACCTCTAAGGGCCTCCTCAAACAATCCCCAGCCATTTAGCTTCTAAGGGAAAAGACAGACACAGATGAAGGGCTCCAGAAAGCCAAGCAAAATTTGTTTATTGGGCTTCTGGATTACATCAAAGTGTTTGTTTACAGATCACTAACTCTTTGGCAAAAAGCTAGGAGGTAAATAAACCAAGAGAAAGAACATGCTCTAAGCAAAGGCTGACTGAAGAGCAATCAGAAATGAGGTTGGAGGAAAATAAAAAGATATGGAAGAGAAGGTTTGGCTCCTCTCCTCCCTGCCCCATTTCTCAAAAATAACTAGGACCCATTACAAATATTATTAGGGTTAGGAACTGGACCTGTGATCTCACTGGTAAGGGGAATGCTCAGAAGGGGAAACTCTCTCTCCACTAAAGATGGGCTTTTCAGTTCGTTTTTCAGTATGTCCGGACCCTTCATGACCCCATTTGGGGTTTTCTTGGTAGAGATACTGGCTGGAGTGATTTGCCATTTCCTTCTCCAGATCATGTTACAGATGAGGAAACTGAGGCAAACAGGGTGAAGTGACTTGCTCAAGGTCATACGGCTAATACATGTCTGAGGTCTGATTTGCCCTCAGGAAGATGAGTCTTCCTGACAAAAGCGCCAGCACTCTATCCACCGTGCCAGCCTTTCTCTGCAACTTACATTCTTAGAGACACAGTCATTCTGTATAATAGGTAGAATATAAACCCAGGTCTTCCACGATCCTGGCTTACTATGCCCTGACCAACATCGTTATCATTCAAAAACAACAATTCCAATTTAGATGGAATATGAGGATGAGGGGAGGAAACTGAGGCTCACAGAGTTGGGGAGTGACATCTCTTATGCCTGACTGCAATACTCGGCATCAGAACCAGGATTCAAATCCAGATCTTTTGAATCCCAAATCTACTCAAGGCAATTTATGCAAATCTAAAAACTTTATAGAAACTGAAGAAATAAATCCATAAAACCATTCACTAGCACCTAAGTTTTCCCATAAACATCTGACTTAACTTTAATGTATACATGGATAGATATGGATGCATTTGATGGACATTATGGATAGATAGGGATACTTTCCCTTGACTTCAATGTTAACCTTCCCCCCAACCACCACCACTTCTAACCACTGTCGTCTCCCCAACACACAAGGTTCCTGGACAGAGCAATTCAAAGTAAAACATAAATTTACCCCCAACTGCAAAGCTAGAAATAATTCTTTTGCAAAGTTTCCCATAAATTTAGGATCGCTGGAGCTAGAGATCACCTAGTCCATCCCCTTCATTTTCACAAGAGAAAAATGAACCCCAAAGTACAATCCTTCTCTAAATAGGTAAAAGGTCAAAGGTTAGAAATAAACAGTTCTCAAAAAAAAAAAACCCAGCAAACTACTAACAACCACATGAGAGAATACTTCAAAACCCAGAGAAATACAAATCAAAGCAACTCTGAAGTCTCATCTCACCCTCAGCATATTGGCAAAAATGACCCAAATGGGGATTGTCCATGTGGAAATATGGGCACACTAATGCTCTGTTTTTTGGAGTTGTGAATTGGATCTGACCATTTTAGAAGACAGCTAAGAAAGTGACTAAAAAGTGATTTCTAGGGCAGGTAGGTGACTCAGTGGATAGAACACCAGGCCCGGAGATAGGAGGTCCTGGGTCCAAATCTGACCTCAGACACTACCTAGATGCGTGACCCTGGGCAAGTCACTTACATCCAATTGCCTAGCCCTTCCCACTCTACTGCCTTGGAACCAATACTTTTCTAAATAATTTCCAAGACAGAAGGTAAAGAATTTTTTTTTTAACTCTTCAACATTTGACCCAAAGATTCCATTGCAAAGTGCATACCCTGAGGGAGTTGAAAGGATTCAGCCAGGGTGAAAGGGAATTCTTTATTCTTTTTGTCTATTGTCCAACCATTAAATTTAACCCTTACACCAGAAAGTAGTTAATTGTGGGAGTTGAATGAACCACATTGACTCCATCTTGTGACTCAATTCTGAAGCTAGCTCAGTTCCCTTTCTAATCAATTATGGGTCTAATCCAAATTTTCTCCTGAAAAAAAAATTTATTCAATTGTAGGAATTGGGAGAAAACTCTGTATTGTTTGAATCCAGCCCTACCTACATGGCTAGGATGCGGAACCACCTCTATCAACTGGCCAGAGATTCTCAAACTGAGGACCAACAGTTATGCTGACCAGAAACCCAGTCGGATCCAAAGGTTTATGCAAGTTTTGTCACAATCATATACTTTAAGCAACCCATATGTCTTACCTGAAAATCAACTCTGCATCAATCAATCAGTTATTATTTCCATGTTCCTTTGACTGCACACAGACACAGGGTTGAGGAGGGGGACAGCTCTTTTCTAGATTTCAGGTAATGATACCTGCCCCCTCTCCCCTCCCAACTTGGAAAGTCCCTAATCTTTCCTTAAAGTAGAAATCATAGGGGCAGCTGGGTAGCTCAGTGGATTGTGAGCCAGGCCTAGAGACGGGAGGTCCTAGGTTCAAATCTGGGCTCAGACACTTCCCAGCTGTGTGACCCTGGGCAAGTCACTTGACCCTCATTGCCTACCCTTACCACTCTTCCACCTAGGAGCCAATACACAGAAATTAAGGGTTTAAAAAAAAAAAGTAGAAATCATATTACTTCCGTTTAATTCATCGGATTTATTTGATTGCCTTTAATATATAAAAGTCTGTCTCCACCCCCTGTATCTAGGGTCCAGCCTAAGATGAAGAAGGAGCCTGGTCCCAATGTATTAGGCAATTGGCATGCATTGCTTAATAAATTGAAATGCTCAGAAGTCAAATGCTCCCTATATTCCCAAGTAGTTATGGCAGCACTTCTTTGAATTAGAAAGAACTAGAAACAAAGTAGATGACCATCATTTGGAGGTATAACTAAACAGTGAGACATGAATGTAAATGAGACTGTATGTAAGAAGAAATAAGGAATAAGAAGGATCCTGAGAAGCATGAAAAGACTCTCATGATCTGATATGCAGATTCAGGAAACTATATGCAGCTATGACAATGCACATAAAAGCAATAAGAACAAAACAATCAAAGTGAATTCTATACTACAATGAAGGGAAATGAGAAAGAATCTCCCTACTTTCTTTGCTAAGGGAGGGATTAAGGATATAGTGCACTAGATACATAGCCAGACTTTTTCAAAGTATTTGTTAGGGATTTCCCCCCCCTTCATCACTTTTTAAAAATTCTTTGTTATTAGTATAGATGATATACAAAAGATCAGAAAAATTTATTAATAGAAAATTTATTTAATAGAATTTATTTATTAGAAAAATTTATTTAATAGAAAATTAAGCAACTTACCCAAGGGAAGATAGGTGGGCTAAGCAGAAGAACTGGGATTAGAATTAAGACCTTTATTCCAAATAGAGTATTCTCAATTTCATTACTCTTTTTCTAAAAGTTTGTTTTTGTAACCATGGATAACTTTTCTAAAAAATATAAAAATTATTTAAAAATAAATACATAAATAAAGGTTTGTTTCTCTAGTAGGGTTATGGTGGGAAAAGAAGGCCGATGTTGAGAAAAAGGCAAGATGAACAATTTCTTTTTTTTTTTTTTTTAAGTCAGGCTTCTTAGGAGGAAAAAAAGAGAAACCTTGAATCCAAAGGATTCTTCATTTGATATGCTTTATTCCATTGATATTTCCTACCACTATTTAACCTTGAGTTTAAAGTTAGTGTAAATCATAGTAGCGCTCAATTAGAGCAACAGTTTTATACACTTCTATCTGAAAAAGCAAGTCTGAGCAGAGAGATGTCTTCCCTCCACCCCTCCCTTTTTTTTCCTGGTCATGAGTGTGGAGAGACCAGATCAACCATTCTTCAAGAACTTGCCATCTTAAAGAGGGCCACTAATAGGTTGTCACTTGTGGACCCTATTTCAAGAGCCTGGATGTAAACCTGAGTTTCCCTTGATTCCAAGCTGGTCCTCTATTCACTAGGCCTCCCCTTTGATTCATCTTAAGACACGGCAAAAGGAAGGAAAAACAAAAACCCACAGCCATTCCCTGACCCCTAAGACAGGGCTATCTGGAAAGGTTGGGTTTTTCTCCAGCCTCCGAGGAGAAACAGGAAGGGTGAAAACCCAGGCATATACTGTATTTTCTCTTGCTTCACTAAGGCTAACCAACTCCAGCCACCAGAAGAGGAGAAACCCTTCCCCAAGGCAGAAAGGATGGTGTTTGGTTTTTTTTTTCCGTAACCTAAAGACAACAGTATAAATAAATAGTTGTTCAGCCAATCAGAAAGAGCCACCTAAATCTCCTCCTCCAAGGTTGTGAGAGATGGAGGGCAATTCTGCTTCCAACTACCTAGACCCTCAGCCCCCTCCCCAACCCTTCTTTCCACAGCAGAGGGCAAGAGGCTGGTATGCAATAGAAGTCCCTCTCTTTTCATCTCTATGGTGACAAAAAGCTCTGCTGGGAGGAACAGGGGTTCCTTCAATCCCACAGGTTTCTCCTTTTCAATGGCTGTCTTTCACAATATTTTAATTAAATTGGGAGGGAAAAAGGAGGCTTAAAAAAAATTGGCCCAGGCCGTGTTTTACTTATGATTACAGCTAAACCACAGCACCTCAGTCGTCTCCCCCCACCACCCCCACTCTCCCCTTCCAAGGAGACACTTTAAAATAGATTTATTTTCCAGATTTCAAAGCAATCACTGGCTGTACAGCTGTAAAGAAGCAAACTTGTCAGGAGGAAAAATACACATACACACCTCTAAGATACATACATAGAGCAAGTAGGGTTATTTTTTGTTAAGGGTGAGAGACACATTAGAATAAGTTATGGGGCTGACAGCCTAATGGGCCATATTTTCCCCAGGAGGATTTGAATGAGCTCTTCGGAGGTGGGCATCAAAGGAAGGAATCCAGAATACACCTTGAAGCTTTCCTTAGCCAAGAATTCCCAGGACAACCAACTGGAGGGCCTGGGTACAAGGAAGCCAACTGGAAGGGCCAAGAAGAAAAGGAAAAGGTGCAAGGTGGAATAGTACTTTAGATGCCTGGCATGGAGAAGATCAGTCTCTATTCTTATCCGGTGGTGTGTGAACTGATTTCTTCAATACGCTATACTTCTGCCTATATTTCAGTAGAATTGGTTTTCTGTGCAATCCTGTACGTATTATTCTATTCACTTAGAAGTATCATTCTGAGAAGGTGTCCATAGGCTTCTCCAGATTACCAAATGGATCCATGACATAGAAAACATTAAATTCTGGTCTGTACCCTATCAGACAAGGTCACTGTATTGGAAATTTTGTCAGCCTTTTTTCTTCATTCCATTAGATCAAAAGCTACTTGAGGACAGGGGCTCTCTTTTTGCTTTTCTTTGCAAAAATCTCTAGCATTCAGTATGGTGCCTAGCCCATAGCAAGTGCATAATAAATGCTGGTTGACTACACTTGACAAGGAGAGGGCTCATAAATGGGGAAGAGGAAGATTTTCAGAAATGACTGATAGAAAAATAACATCAAATAAAACATTTTTTAAAAAGAATTCATGATTTTGGGTTTAAAATTCCAGCTCTGCCACTTGCTACCTAGGTACCCTTGGGCAAATGTCTGAACCCTTCTGGGCCTCAGTTTCTTCATCTGTATAAAAGGGGTTGCGGGACAATCCCTTTCAACTACAAATCCAAGAACCCCAGAGACCGCAAGACATCGGGTCTGGAGTTAAAACACCTGGGTTGAAGTCCATCTCTGATGCTTACTATCTACCTCTGGAACAAGTCACTTAACCTCCCTGGGCCTCTGGTTCATCATCTGCCAAAGAAGTAGGGTGGAACAGGTGATCACTAAGCCTTCTTCCAATCACATATCCTCTGATCTAAAAGACACATTTTGGGGCAGCTGGGTGGCTCATTTGGGGGCAACTTAGGAAGGTCCTAGCTTCAAATTTGACCTCAAATATTTCCTATATGATCCTGGACAAGTCATTTAACCCCATTTGCCTAACCCTTACAGCTCTTCTGCCTTGGAACCAATAAGAGTTTAAGAAAAAAAAAAAAAGGTTCATTTGGCGATGAACTAAAATTCTGGCCATGGCCTGAGTCAGAGGCCCTTTTAAAAGTAAAACAAAAAGCAAAACAAATTCTGCTGAAAATGAAAATGAGTGTACTACATGACTCTAGTGAATGATGGTCTCCAACATCTTTTTCTATTACCTTAAAGAGGGCTATTTCTAGAGGCAAGCACGGAGACTATTTAGGGATTGTTTACAAATACAAAACCATCAATATTTCCTCCCACAAAAATACCCAGGATAGAAAACTAGCCCTGCTGAGCCCCAAACAAGGGCTTTCCCTCTAAAATCTATCTCTCCTTTCTTTCAGCCATTAAGTTTTTAGAGGTATGTGTGTATGCCTGTGAGAAAGTCCCCAAGACAGCCAGCATACGCTTCACTACCTATTACTCAGCACCACCTTTCCTGAGCGTTAGAGCTAAAACTTTTTCTCCTCTCACTTCAGTTTCCCACTAGGGTCTGTGTTGCTGTCTCCTCCCTCCCCACCAAGATCCGTTAATTTTTTCTTCCAATGTCTAAATTTGTTTCTGCAAGCTCTTTAAAGGGCTTAGGGTTTGGCATACATATCATACACATTGACGATGGATGGAGTGCCAAAATCTGTTTCTAATTAGAGTAGATAAACCAGGGCCCACTGGAAAAAAATGGCAGAAAGAGAAAAACAGGGGTTCTTTTGAGAGGTCAGGGATATAACCCCAAATCCCTACGTGGCTTCCTTCAACAAAAGGACTGTTTCAAATCTCTCATCAATCAACCTCATTTGAGTGCAAACTTCTCAGTCTAGAGACTTGTTTTGGAGACTGATAGTAGGTAGAGATATTACTATCAGTGAAATATCTTCCTTGAAGCTGTTCAGAGTTGGAAAATGGGGGGGGGGGGGGGGAAGAGGAAAACCAGGAAAGAAAAACGGTCCTAGTTAATTTTGGCAAATCCAGCAGTAGAGATATTGCAACTAGTAAAACACGTTCAGGGTAAGGGGGAAATCAGAAGTGACACCCCACACACAAACAGGAAAAACAGCTGCAGAAGGGAAATAAAAGCCATTTTATTGCTTAAAAGGCTCATTGGACATGGAGTGAATCTGAAACTACTAGTAAATACAACCCCTATCTGAGGCATCTGCTGTTAAAAGGTAAATATGCTATTTTCAATGAAATCCTTATCCCCAAAAGGAAGAGGTGTCTAATTTTAAAAAAAGGTGTTCAGACTCCACGTAAATTAATAATTTACATGCTTTCGGTCTAGCCATACTGGAACGTAAATGCCTTTTCCACGTCCATATTTTCCTGAAGAAAGTATGGGAATGGGGAAGGGGGGGAGAAAACGAAAAACTTTGCCCCCCCCAAGGAGCACAAAGTAAATTGCTTTAGTGAAGGTTAATAATATCTTGTCGCAGAGGTAAAAGACTCAATTATAAAAATCTTCAGAAGGGCTCCCAAGGAACTCATCTGTGCCTAAGGTGACAGAAAGGTACCAACAAAACCAGCAGAAAAGCCAAAATGTTTCCCTTTCTTGCCAATCACCTCTCCTTCCTGCTACAGAAATCTTTACTCTTCCACAAAACCTGGGGGTTGGGGGGTGTGTAGGGTAAGTGGAGGGGGAAGAAGAGCAAAAGGGATAAAGTACAGGAAATTTACTTCACTAAAAAAAAAAATAATAATAATAATAAATTGAGATCTGGCCATACTAAGAGACAATGTGGACAAACCTGAAAAGCAGAGACAGAAATGTGTGCATGCCCACACGGGCAGCCCCATGCTTCTTTAACATCTCAGCAAGAAATATAGCTCAAGGAGACCGGCACTAATTTTAGTATCAAATTTATTAGGCAGCAGGGAGCAGGAATTCTTCAGGCCTGTCCCTTGTCTCTACTCTGTACAACCAGACGGCTTTCACGAAGGTTCCAACAAGGAAGGAGACGAGGCCTAACAAGCAGAAACAACCCCACTTTCCTGCAGAAATATGGCATCCAATACCCACTACCACCACCAAAGCATGGTGAAAGTGTGTCACGTCAGGCTGATAAATAGCTCCTTTCACCTAGTGAACTCTGTACTTGTTGTTCATTCCTTTAAAATTCATTTATTTATTTAATTAATTTAGAATGTCTTTCCCTGGTTACATGATTTATATTCTCTCCCTCTCTTCCTCCTCCCCCCTTTCCATAACCAATTAGCAATTCAACTGGGTTCTACCTGTATCATTATTGTCGATCATTTTTGATATTTCACTAACCCATACTTGATGGACCAAAAAGTACAGGACTTGGGGCAAGAGGGCCTGGGTTCTAATCTCAGCCCTGCTCCCAATTAACTATTTGATCATAAGCCAGTTAGGTCTTGCCACAGGATCCTGATGTCCTCGGTGGCAAGAGGGGGGTTGAACGAGATGATCTCTAAGACGCCTTCCCTTTTTATATTTCATGATCTCTATATCTGGAAGAAATGACTCCCATCCCCAGCCAAGCAGGAACCCCAAGAGTAAGAAAGAGAAACTAAACAGCAAAGGCACAAAGCAAATTAACCACAGGGCCATAAACAGATCCAATGGGGTAGGTCATAAATTTGGAGCTAGAAAAGGAATAGAGTGGTCCCACTCCCCCATTTTATAGATGGAATAGCTGAGGCACAGAGCATAAAAACACCAAGGTGGCCACTCTGATCTTCGGGAACCAAAAGTAATTCTATAGTCTGAGTGCAAAGGACAAATAAAAAGTAAAAAAAAAGCGTTTGTGGGTAGCTTCGATGGTGCTCCCCTCCAAGTACAGAATGAAAGAGAAACTCGCATTTGCCTCCTTAGGCAGGCTTCCCTACTGCCCCAGTCCCCAAACTGTGGTTTATTCTAAAGACGAACCCATCATTGGATCGCTTTGATGGCTGGCAGTCAAAGTGATTGCTTCACTTTTATAGAAAGCCAATTTTAGAGAAAAGATTTCACCCTGGCATAACAGGAGCACTTTTGATTTGCTGGCCTTATGTATGTTTGGAGGGAAAAAAAAAACACCACCACCACAAGCCAGCCCTGCTTGCCTCTTTTCTTAGCATGTCAGCACTCAGATAAATGAAACAGGCTAGGCTGCAAAGGATGGGCTTTGAAAGCACCGAATGGAAAGGGGGATGTGCTTTTGGTTCAGCGGTAAACAACCACCAAATTGGAAGGGAATTAACCTTGTGAAACCCAACAATGCTGTAGCTGCTAAAGACAAGCTCATGAGAAAAATTCGGTCCTTGAAGATGAAAGACACAGAGGTGACAACCCGAAAATGCAGAAGGGGGCAGACATTTTTGGATATGGCCAATATAGGAATGTCTTTTGTTTAGCTCTGTTTTATTTTCATTTTCTTTAACTGTCCAATGGGGAGAGAGCATGGGAGAGATAATAAATATGTACTAAGATTTTTTTTTAAATAATTCAGTTCCCATGCTACTAATGATTTGTAAACCTCAAAGGACTACATTTAAAGCACCAGATACTTTATTAAGATTTCATTTTCATGGATTTGGGGGGAATATATGTAGAAGATAAATTCCTTGAGGACAGGGATTGTTTCATTTTTAATTTTATACTCTCCAGTGCTTGGCACAATGCTTGCCTAGCACATAGTGGGATCATAATACATTCTTATCGATTGATTGATGTGAGTTATTATCACAAATGTTAACTGCGCCTCAGAAAATGAGCATTTATTTTTCAAAGGTAGAAATGATAATAATGTTTCACATTTGCTAAAGGCCTAAATAAGGAAGGAAAGGATGTATGTAGATCAAAGAGTATTGGGGATGTGGCTTCTATTTCCAGCTATGTTACTTAATACCTGAGGGAACTCAGGTGGGACATTCAACATCCTCGAGGAGGAATGGTTTTATAGCTGGAAGGGAACCAAAAAGTCATTAAATCTAACCCTTTCTTTTACAGATGAGGAAACTAAGGTACAAAGAGGTCAAAGGACTCCTCTAAGGTCACACAGATAGAGGAACTCTAAGGTTTCTTCTATTTCTAAACGACCCTATTTTATTCTCAATTCCCCCCCAAAAAAGTTCTTTCTGTCTTTTTATCCTCCTTCCCCCAAAATATCACTAAAGGCTAGATAAGAAAAATACTCTTTTATTATACTTATTCTTTCCCATTGGCATATAATTATTTCTCATTTTCCAAAAGTGAAAAGTAAGGCCCAGAAGACTAAGTCACTTGCCAGATGTCACACAATGGTTGATGGAAGAGCTGGAGCTAGAACGCTGCAGAGGCCATGACTCGGAATCTACCACCACTCAGCATTCCAGAGACGCTTGACCTTTGACTTGCCACATAAGCATGTTTGAACCCCCAAGGAGTTCTCTAGCAATCGAGCATAACTGAATTTCATAGTTCATGTATGATTAGTGCCCAAGTAGATCTCAGACAACTAGCAACAAGTTACCAAAATACTTGCTGGGAGAAAGGATCACTGCCACTCTCATACTCCCGACATACTCTATTTCATCCCCAAAACCACCTTTTGCAGGTGGCATCACACAAATATTCCTTGATATATATGGGCCCCACACCTCAGAAAGGTTGATTCAGCCAGAAAAATGCCAACAGATCATATTTTATAGAGTTCTTTAAAATTTTTTTTTTTTTGGAAAACCAAGTTTTTTCTCTTAATAATCCTGTGAAGAGAAATAATGCTAGTATCTCCGTTTTCTGGGGGCAGCTAGATGGCACAGTGGATGGTGCCCTGGGCTGGGGGAAAGAAGACATCTTCCCTTGATCAATGACACATGTAAAAACCCAGTGGAATTGCTTGTTGGGGATGGGAGGAGAGGAGGGAAAGAACATGAATAATGGAACCACGGAAAATTTTTCTAAATTAATTAATTAAATGAAAAATTTTCAGATCACAAAAAATAAATAAAATAAAATAAAAAGAAGACATCTACTTGAGTTCAAATATGACCTCAAGAACTGACTAGTTGTGTGACCCTAGGCAAGTTCCTTAAACCTGTTTGCCTCAGTTTCTTCATTTTTATTTATTTATTTTTTTAAACCCGTACCTTCCGTCTTGGAGTCAATACTGTGTATTGGCTCCAAGGCAGAAGAGTGGTCAGGGCTAGTCAATAGGGGTCAAGTGACTTGCCCAGGGTCACACAGCTGGGAAGTGTCTGAGGCCAGTTTTGAACCTAGGACCTCCCGTCTCTAGGCCTGGTTCTCAATCCACTGAGCTACCCAGCTGTCCCCAGTTTGCTCATTTTTAAATATGATCTGGAGAAGGAAATTGCACATCGATCCAGTATCTTTGCCAAGAAAACCCCGGATGGGGTCATAAAGAGTCAGGCATGACTGAAACCACTGAAAAACAAGAAAAATCCTCATTTTCTAGGTGAAGAATCTGAGGCTCAGAAAAGTTGAAAGAGTTGCCTCAGATCACACAGCTGAGAAGTCAACAAGCTGGAATTTGGACCCAAACATTCCAACTCCAAATCTGATGAGTTGTCGTCCATTCCCTCTTTTTCCCACGGCTGCTTCTCCCCCTGATCCTCTTAAAATAGCCCAGCCCTCCCAGGCTCGGACTTTGCACCTAAGTAAAGAGCAGCTGAGAAAGAGAAGAGGTCTCAGGCTCAACAGGAACAGGGACATGCTCCCCCCCATCCGACCCAATCCAATAAAACATAGAACTATTCACCAGGTATCCCCATGAGACAAAAAAACAAACAAGAAAGGCTTCGATGAAGTGATGCAAAGTGAAGTGAACAGAAGCAAAAGAATGCTGTACACAGTAACAACAATAATGTACAATGACCAACTGGGAATGACTTAAAGTGTTTCCACCCAGGCAAGGACCCAGGACAACTCCAAAGGACTCACGGCCGCAGAAGGAACGCTTTGCTTTGCTTCGCTTTACTTCCTCCGTGAATTTTTCTCCAGCGTAAGCGATGTGTCCTGTGTTTCACAACATGGGTGAACATGGAAATATGTGTTCTGGGATAATATGTATACAGTCTACAGAATATTACCTGCCTTCTTGGGGAGAAGGTGGGTAAAAAAAAAAAAAAAGAATGAGACATAGATTTTTGGACATCCCTAATGTGAGGATTTGTTTCTCTTGGATAAGTCTATTTATTATAATTTATTAACAAAAAAAAGGAAATTGAAACCTATCTGTTGGCAACCACTTAGACCAACTTTTATTTCACAAACCGCCTATTTCCCCCTCCTCCCCCAGATCCACGTGAGCAGAAGGGGCTGCACACTACACTGGCCTGCCCTCGGTTAAAATAATTTCCAGCGCACACACTGCAGGACAAACAGGTGCTAGCAGCCGCCTCTCAGCTGTAGCTCACTTAAAACCATTTCATGGTAACTGGAGGTGGAAGAGGGCTGGGGAGGTGAGGATTGGGAGAGGAAGAAGCGGGGAGGGCTGCAGGAAGGGGCCCTGCATCTGCCAGACACACCGGAGAACATGAAGAAATAGCAAATAACCTTTGATCAGCTCTGCACAAGATGCGGATGCTGTCAAGCAAGTCCCTTGAATTACAGACAGTACCAGACATGGTTTGCTAAAGAATTAGCCTAGCCTTTACAACACTAATTGTTAGCCCTTCTCTACCTTCTCTCCTCTTCTGTCATCTAGAGGAGGCTCCCTATAATGACTTGGTTTCACACACCAAGATGGTCTTATTGCCAAGACGACCCCCCACCACACACACATACACAAGACCTCGTAATAAATCAATGAAACTCTTTGGTTGCTTCCATAGCTGCACCCCTTTGGAGGGCACCCAACATGGATATTCTCTTTGCTTTGCCATTTCCTTTTCCAGTGGATTCGAGCAAACAGAGGTTAAATGACTTGCTTGCTTATGTAAACTTTTTTTTTTCCAAAATAAAATATATTTTTTTATTTTTTATTTGCCATTCATAATATCCAACCATATTACAAAATCCTCTGTACCTACTAGTAGAAATACAACTGTTTTGTTCTAAAAAAAAAAATACTCTCATACAGAGAGTGTCTGAGGCCAGATTTGAACTGAGGTCTTCCGGACTGCAGGCCCAGTGTTGAGCAACTTAGTTGCCTCCTAGGCAAATAGAGTTTAAGTGACTTGTCCAAGGTCATGTAGCTAATAAGTGTCTGAGGCTGGATTTGAATTCAGGCTTCCTAACTCCAGGTCTCTATACCGTCTCTTACTGTAGGACACTAAATCATTTTTCAGTTCCTCTTAATTAATAATGTCCCTACAACTTCTAATCATTTAGTCCTTGAAGGGCAAGGGTTCTTACATGGAGTCCACCAACTTTCTCTCTCTCTGTATATAAATATAAATATATACATAGACACACATATATAAATTAAATGTTAGAGCATGTATTTGTGTATTATATGTACTCATATAAATTAACATATTTATCTATATAATTTATTGATTATAGATATTTGTTTTATAACTATGTTATATAATATTATTATAATATATAAATATAATATAAAACATTATATAGTATGTGATATGTAATACATTAATACATGTATTATATCATATTATATAATTATATTACATTATATATTAGTTGGTTTCCTTTAAAATCCTGTATATTTGGGGGCAGCTGGGTAGCTCAGTGGATGGAGAGCCAGGCCTAGAGACAGGAGGTCCTGGGTTCAGATATGGTCTCAGGTACTTCCTAGCTGCGTGACCCTGGGCAAGTCACTTGACCCCCACTGCCTAGCCCTTACCATTCTTCTCCCTTGTAACTAATACACAGTATTGATTCTAAGACAGAAGGTAAGAGGTTTTTTTTTTGTTTATTTATTTGTTTTAAACCCTTACCTTCTGTCTTGGAGTCAGTACTGTGTATTGGCTCCAGGGCAGAAGAGTGGTAAGGGTAGGCAATGGGGGTCAAGTGACTTGCCCAGGGTCACACAGCTGGGACGTGTCTGTGGCCAAATTTGAACCTAGGACCTCCCGTCTCTAGGCCTGGCTCTCCATCCACTGAGCTACCCAGCTGCCCCCAGAAGGTAAGAGATTTTAAATACATAAATAAATAAAAATAAAATCCTATGTATTTTATTTTACTCAGTAAAAATATTGTTTTGAGAAGGGATCCATAAAACTCATTGGACTGCCAAGGGGGTCCATGAAATAAAAAAGGTTAAGGATTCTCTCCTAGGAGGTGGCAGGTATTTAAACATCCAATTTCCAGACAATTAAAGAAGGACTCAGGCCCTTGACTATCCCTCCTCCTCAGCTAAGCTTGTGTGTGAGAAGTTTAAGCCAGCCCAAGAATGGATGCGCGCTGCTCAAACATGCCTAATTCTTCTCTTCCCTGTTTCCACAACAAGTCTTGATGCTTGTAAAACAGACACAAACTCCCATATGGGTCTTCTTCTCTCAGTTCTGCCAGCCTGAAATCCCATTTAGCATATGAGGAAAGGGAAACAAGAGAGAAACTGACTGGCCTAAGGTCACACAACACAGCGGGTAAGAGAGAAGGCAGGAAACGGGCGCTGACCAGCCCACTGACCAGACTCAAAGAGTCCACTCTAGAATTCATGTCCTAAAAACTCTGCATGAAAATCCTTGTGACTCCTCCTAGCAAACCACCTAGTCAAAAAAGAAAGCCAAGCAAAAGCCACAAACCACAGAACAAAGATCGGACCTGATATGGGCAAGCCACTTCCTCACTCAGGGCATCCCCTCCCCTACTTGTCCAAACGGGCCCCTGACCCTTCCTCACCAGCAGGGCTCATCAGGACTGGTGCACTTCTGCCCACCGACAGAGCCCATCTCGGCCCCCAAAGTTATATTTTGACTCTGAACGTCAATGACCTTTCCTTCTGAAGTGTGCTAAATGTTATCCTGTTTGAGAGACAGAGAAAAAGTGACCTTGTTCAGCTCTAAAATACGAAAGAGAAGAGATCACCTTCAAGGCAACGGGCATTTTTTAAGCATGAACAACGTGCAAGGCACTGCATTGGGTGCTGGGGACAAAAAGGTAAAAAGGTGCCCTCGAGAAACTTAGATTCTACTTAGGGAACACGATAGGTAAACATGATGTATTTGTAGTAAAGGCAAAGTAATTTGTAGGGGTGGAAGGGAAGGTAAACAACCAGGAAGGTTAAAAAAAAAAAATCTCATGTGATGAGGACTTTAACTGAGCCTTGGAGGTTGAAAAAGAGATTCCAAGAGGCAGGTGGGAGGTAGAAAATCACAGATAGCCACAGCAAGGTGGCTCATTGGCTAGAGTCAGACCTGGAGATGGGAGGTCCAGGGTTCAAAGCTGACCTTAGAAATTTCCTGGCTATGTGACCCTGGGCAAGTCACTTAACCCCAAATGCCTCACCCTTAACCCTTTCCATTCTTTTGTCTTAGAATCAATACTTGGTATTGAATCTGACAAAAGGTAAGGGTTTTCTTTTTCTTTTTTTTTTTAATTACTTATGGCAAATAAGTAGACTGGTTCAACTATAATAGAAGTGGTAGAAGAGAAAGACTAGCAAACAAGCCTGGAAAAATAAGCAGGAACTAGATTGTGAAGCCTGCATGAGGGAACCACTTCGGTGTCTAGTATGAGAGAGACAGTCAGATGCATGCTTGGGGAATATCAATTTGGCAGCCAAGTAGAAGACAGTTTAGAGAGGAGGAAAGACTGGAGGCAGAGAGGCCAATGAAGAGCCCATTAAAATATGCCAAGAAAGAGGTGATGAGGATCTGAACTAGGCTCAAGATGGCATGAATGGAGGTAAGAGATGGGTGTGAGAGCTATTGTGATGCAAGAGAATCACTATACTTGGCAATTGATTGGCTAGAAGAGTAAAGGAAGTGAAGAGTTCAGGGTAGTCTGGGATTGTGAACCCTAGTGCCTAGAAAAGGAAATGAATAAAAAAGGAAGCAATTGATTAAAGGCACAGAGTTTGTTCATATTTAAGTTCCATATTCACTCATTTATTCCTTTATACAAGAAACTATGCAAAGTGCAAAAAAAAACACTTTTATATTTTTATGTGTGTTTGGTTCTTTTGGTATATATTTGGAAAAGGGAACAGGAGAAAGAGAAATATGATGCTGAGAGTCCAAGCCCAACCCAAAGATCCATGATCATACCAAGATCTTTTTTCCCCTATAATCAAAATTTTGATGCATTTATCCAATTAGAGCAGAAAATCTTCACCCCAATGACTGCTGACTTCTTTAGCTTTTCACGCTCTTTAAATTTTACATAAGGAAAGTGAACACAAATTATCACACAACTGCTGGGGCTCTCTCATCATGACACAGGTCTAAACTGTTTTCTAATTAATATTAACTCAAAATCAGAGTTGCATTCAGAAAACTTTGCAGAGAGAGTCAGAGAGGCAGGCAGGCAGGGGTGGGAGGGGAGTCTCCAATTTTCATTTTATTTCATCTGGAAAATTAACAGCACTCCTTGATTTGAACAAGAAATCATCAAGAAACATAATCACAACTGCTCTCAGCCTCCAAGTTGATGGACTTTAACTGACATGGAACCCACCACTTACACGTGGAAATTAAAATAAGTTTTGTGTCTGGAATGGCAAGTATGACCTGAGAATACTTTTTAAACATTTTTTTTTTTTTGGTGTTAAAAAGAATAACCTACAGAAGATCTTGAAAAACAGCAGGTAAGAGCCAAACTCAAAATCCAGTCAACAAATGCTAATTAAGCCGGAGCTAAGCAGAGTACCACAGAAGGGGGCACTTCCCTCTTGCTCTGTGGGGACAATTCCCCTATCACAGCCTCTGGGAGAGCTTGCCTCCACTCTCAGTGGAACACAAAGGGAACACAAAAAAGCATCCGGCCCCTTACATAGGGGGACTCTAGGACTGGACAGCAAAAGCAAAGGGGATTGGGGGAGGACCTTGAAACTAGAACACCAAAACTTATTTGCTTCTCCTGCATTAATTACAATGAATTACTTTATACCCTAGTGATCACTTAATGGAGCAGCAAATATGATTTTTTTCCCTGTAATTAGTCAATTTAAATCTATTGCCATTTCTCTCCTCCCAGCCACCCCTTCTCCACCTTCCTCTTCCCTACCCCCATAGTCCCACCATTTATAAACCTTGTCCCATGTTCCTGGGCATGGCTGGTGAATGCCACCTGATCGTTGGGAAGTAATAATAATAACACCAAAAAATTAACTGACAGTTATCCAAGAACTCCAAAGTTTGCAAAGCACTTTCCACAATATTATCTCACGTAATTCACAGCATTATCATTAAGTGAGTGTCCATGAGCATATTATTATCTCTATTTTATAGAAAACAGAAGCTCAGAGAAATTAAAGACTTGACCATGGTCACACAGTGTCAGAATCAGGATTCACACCCAGGTCAACTTCCTAACTACTACACAACATTGCCTCTATCAGGACACTAAGGACTCTGAACTTCCATGATGAGAGATACTTGAGGCACAACCCCCACCCCACTTCCCCCTCTCCCCATGGTGCCATTTCTTGGCTCCATATTTAAGTCCATTTACCACCACTGCCACTCAGTATTTAAAGGGCTGTACCATGAAAGAAATATCAGCCTTATTTTGCTTAGATCCTGAGGGCAGGAAGAAGAAAGCCCAAAGACAGACATTCCAGAGGGGTCTTGATGGAAAGAAAAATTTAATGTGTATGAACTGTTGAAAAGTGAACTATGTTGCCCTGGAACACAGCCATCACTGAAGGTAGTAACACAAAGACCAGAGGACTGACATGTCAGGAATGTTATATCCTCGATTGCCAGTCAGCTTGGTAAGACTAAACAGGCTCTGAACTCCTGTGCCTCATTGTAAAAGGCCAATGGTTGCCCTCCCTCTCTATTTTCATCATCCCTGAAACTAGACCTTCTTGACTTCCACAGAATAGCACAAACTAGAAATCCTTAAAAACTGGTTCTACCTCCCTCCCTTCATGAACCCCAGCTGGCCCCATTTCACCAATGGACCAAGAGCCATTTTGATATTCTATGAAGTTACTTCTTCACTGGTTAAGTGAAATAACTTCCATACCCTTCAAAAATAGGTTCATTTAATATAGCCTACCAAAAAAATATCTTACATGCATATGCACACTAATATATATTTTTAAAGAAAATCTCAAGAGTGCTCTTTTTTCTTTTTCTCCTCCAAGGAACCCCAAAGACTTCAGAAATTCATATTCTCATCACCACTAAGAGTCAATATCTCGGATCTTCTTAGCAACTGGCAACTTATCCTTCTCTCCCCATCCTGTGATATTCTGGTATGTGTTCTACCTTAGATCCTCCTCTAAGGAATAATCCAACACACCAAAGGTCTCTCTCAAAAGAGAAGTGAGCGGTGCACTAGACTTCAAGTCAGGAAGATCTGAGTTCAAATCTAGTCTCAAACATTAACTAGCTACGGAGATCTTGAGCAAGTCACTGAACCTCCATCTGCCTCAGTTTTTTCCTTGGTAAAAAGAGAATAATGATAATAATGAATAAAAATGAGGATAATAAAAGCACCTGCCTCTCAAAGTTGTGAGGACAAAATGAGATAAGATTTTTGAAGCAGCCTGCAAAACTTAAAAGGCACAATATAAATTCCAGCTATTATTATTATTATTCATTGCGTTTCATGGACACTAGCGCAATGGCGCTCAGACTCTCCAGCTACCATCACTGGCTCTCACTATATAATTGGCTCATCTCCTTTTCCTATCATATATCTCTTGAATGATCTTCTGAAACATGTCACCTTTGGAAATATTCTGTTGCCTACTTGTACCCATGATACACTTCTCCACCGATCTTTGGGTCATCATAAGATTAGAGAAGGGCATTGTGTTATCCTGATTGTCAAAGGGAAAGGAAGAGACTCTATACCCTGCCAACTCTAAGCCAGTGAGCTAGACTTTGAATCCTAGGGAAAATTTTAGAATGAATCATTAAAGAGCTTAACTGTTAAATGTGTAAAAAGGGAATGGGTGAGAGGGAGAGAATAAGCAAGGGAGGGAGAGAAGAGAAAGGTAGAGGAGGAGAGGATTTACTAAGTTCCTCATTTGTGCCAGGCATGGTGCAAAGGGCTTTATAAATGATCTCATTTGATCGTCCCAGCATCTCAGGGAGGCAGATGCTATTCATATGCCCATTTTATAGTTGAAGAAACTGAGGTAGACATTGGTTAAGTGTTTGAGGCTAGATGCGAACTCGCATCTTCCTGATTCCACTGAGTTACCTGGATGAACTGAACTGAAAAGGAAGTATTGGCTAAGAATAAGACATTTGATTACCCACCTCTTTTGCTCTTTTGGCTGCACCATGATTCCTGTGAGGATTTCCAAGGCTCTCATATCATAGAGTACAAAATCAGAATCTAGTCAGCTCTCCTAAGCCTAAGCAAGTGGTGTTGGAAGGGCACACGGTTCTGGAGCCTGAACCAATAAGGTCTTACCAGGGTGGACAAAGAGCTCTCTCTATACACATTCTAAATCAGCCAGTATAGGCTGCAAAGGTTTCAAGTGTGGACCCAGTGATGAACTATGTGTCTATTGTCCTCAGCCTGGTTTAGCCAAGTTTGGAAAGGCTCATCATCAGACTGGTCACAAGGAATTAATTTTCTTTCTTCTTTTTTTTTTTTTTTAATTTTTTAAAAAAGTATTTTTCCATGTTTACATGATTCATTTTCTTTTGCAGGGAATGAATTTTCCAAACATAGTACTTCTCAGAAAAGACCTGCTAAGTCATAAACCCATTTAGATGCTGGTTGGAGCATCAACTAGGGAAAGGGAAAGGGGGTCCCCATCCCCACTGGGTGCCCCATAAACTGGCAAATAAAAGTGCCAGGGGAGCCCCATGTGCTACAACCTTCCTGCAAATACCCTCTACCTCTTCCACACTCCTGGATAAACACGGACTCGCACCCATCCCCATACCTGTACAAAGGAACCCAGAATCTCTCTTCTTCTCAGACTATCAGGCTCTCTCCTCCTGGCCAGATCCCTCGAGCCCAGCCCCATGGAACAGACATGGCTACTAACACCACTTGGATGAGCAGGGAGATTCTGACTCTAATCCTTCTAATGACATGGAAGACCACTAGCTCTTATTATGTGCCCCACTGGTGTGTCCTTAAAGTCCTTTAGACCTTACTCTCTTCCCCACTTTTATAACATCTAGACTGTCAGGCACTACTATCTGACCAACAAATGCCCCCATGAGGATCTTTGGTCCCTGCCATCTGCCCTGAAGATGAATCCTCCAATCTGTGCTGTCTTTCTCAATTTAAGTATAAATTTTTTTAAACCCTTATCTTCCACCTTAGAATCAGTTCTGTGTGCGGTTCTAAGAGTCTTATGGGCTAGGCAATGGGGTTTAAGTGACTTGCCCAGGGTCACATAGCTAGGAAGTATCTAAGGTCAGATTTGAACCCAAAAACTCCTGTCTCTGGGCCTGGTTCTCCATCCACTGAGTCACCTACATGCCCCCAGGATGAGTTTTTTTTTAATTTTTTTAAACCCTAATATCTTTTATATATATCCTTCTATATTAATTTTATTTGTTACAGGGCTAGGCAATGGGGGTTAAGTGACTTGCCCAGGGTCACACAGCTAGGAAGTGTCTGAGGCCAGATCTGAACCCAGGACCTCCTGTCTCTAGGCCTGGCTCTCAATCCACTGAGCCATCAGCTACCCCCATGAGTTTTTTTTAGAGCAACAACTGTGCCACTTTTCTCGGAATAAAGTAAATGATTAATGCTTCTTCACTCATTCATTTAGAATATGGGAGGACAAAATATCAACACGATGCCAACGGAAGGACAGAAGTTGAAGAAACGTAGGGGAGTAGACTGGCTAAGAGCTGGAGTGACTGCTCAGGACCAACCCACTGTTCCAAGAAGCCTTGAACATGGCTAGAAATGAAAATGGTGCAAACGCGAGCTCACCAGTAGAACCTGATCTTCCCAAGGACCGGTTGGTTGAAAATTACAACCATATATGACTTGTGGCCATTCCAAATGCCTGATCACCCATTATCAACAAGGACCAGTCAAGATGATCCTGAGGTCAACCTGAGGCCTCCTTATCTTAAAAGATAAGCAAACAAATCTCTGCCTGTGCTTCAGCCACAAGGCCTGGATCCCAAAGGGTAGGGGCCACCTAGGGCAGGTGCTATTACAGATCTCAGGGATGCTTAGTATTTCCTCCTGCCTTATCCAGTGAGGGCTTGCAGTGCCTTTGGCTATCCTTCCCTATCTCCAGCCCATTATTTGCCTTATCTTTACTCTGTTTTCCTATCCTTAAAGAGGATGGTAATATCTCACCTGTCTTTAGGTCATTTTCCCTCTACTATTTGTCCTATAACAACATTTTATTTATTTGTTAAGTGCCTACTATGCATTAGGCAGGGTGCTAAGAACTAGTGAGCTAAAAAGAAACAAAGAGGGCAGTCCATGCCCTCAAGGAGCTCACATTCTAATGGGGAAGACAACATGACAAAGAAAAAGAAAAAGAAAAAAAAAAAATATATATATATAGCAAGCTCTATACAGGATAAATAGGAAATAATTTTAAAAGGGAAGTCAGTAGAATTAAGAGAGGTTGGGAAGGGGGCAGGAGATCCTGGGTTCAAATCTAGCCTCAGACATTTCCTAGCTTTATGACCCTAGACAAGCCACTTAAGTCTTTACTTTACCTCCCTTCAATCCAATACATAGTGTATTGATTCTAAGATATAAGATAAGGGTGTGTGTGGGAGAATGGGAGAGGGAGAGGAAAGGGAGAGGGACAGAGAGAGAGAGAGAATGGATATGTATGTGTGTGTTTGGAAAAGGCTTCCTATAAAAAAAAGGGATTTTAGTGGGAACTTAAAGAAAGCCAGGGAAGGGAGTCAGTAGGAGGAGTTGAAGAGGTAGAGTACTCCAGGCAAAGGGGTCAGCCAGAGTAAATGCTCAGAGCCAAGAGATAGGAGTGACTTGTTTGTAGAACAGTAAAGAGGCCACTGTCACTGAATTGAAGAGTATGTGGTTAAGGACTAAAGTATAAGAAGACTGGAAAGGTAAGAGGAGATTGGGTTATGAAGGGCTTTCAATGCCAAACAGAGAATTTTGTATTTGATCCAAGAGGCAAGAGAGAGCCACTGAAATTTATTAAATGTGTTGAGTAGGGTGACACTGTCAGACCAGATTTTAAGAAAATCACTTTGGGGCTGGATGGAGGATGGATTGGAGTGGAGAGACTTGAGACCCACCAAAAGACTAGTGCAATAGTGTAAGCATCAAGTGATAAGCACCTGACAGCCAGCAATGATTTTAGAGTCAAGAAAACTTGGGATCAAATTTGACTCTGAAACTTATCAAAGCTGAAGGATCCTGGACAAGTCACACAATCTCTAGGTGTCTTGGGCAACACAGGATTTGTTGACTAAGTCATAGACTGAGATCTGTATTGGTGAAGAAGTTTCTACATTTGGAGTTTCCTATATCAACATGTCTTCAGGTCACTGTATCTACCCTAGATGGGACATCTTCATCTGAATCCAATGAATGGAGGAGAGACACTATAGAACAAAATGGTGGACCTAAAGTCAGGTAAGAAACAAGTTCAAATTCTGTCTCTGACACTAGTTGTGTGATGATGGGCAATCTACTTAACCTCTCCAATCCTCAGCTTCTTCATCTGTAAAACAGAGACAATAAAACTGCAATACCTACCTCATAGAACTGTTGCAAGAATCAAACAAGATGACATTTTACTACATAAAGGTCAGCTATTCTGGCAGATTGGTTGATAGTTGGCCTTAAGAGTCAGGAAGAATTGAGTTTAAGTCCTACCTTTGAAGCAAATGGCTGTGTTAACCCTAGATAAGTCACTTAATTTCTCAGTTTAGTTCTAGGCAATTCTCTAAGACTATACGTGATAGAGAAAAGTGGCAATCTACATTGGTAGAAGGTGTTTCCTCATCAAGGAGATCCCTATGCCAATGGAATCACCACTCCAGTTCTTAATTTTATTATTAGACTACAGACCCCTACACCAACTCCCAACTTTCCAAGGGCATGGGCCATCTACCCATCCCTGCCCATCTCTGTGACTCTTCGATTCCTAGCATAGGTATATAATAATGGCTTTGAGATGCTGATAATGAGAAGTATCCCATTAGTGCTATGAGATTTTAGTGGGAACTTAAAAATTCTCAGAGCATTTCTCTCAAGACTCAAGATTTCACCTGGACAGCAAAGAAAAATAATAATTTTCCATTTGGACAATTTCTTTGATCCCTGTTTTGTAATTTAATAGAATGCAAAAAAGATGGCATCAGAGAAATATACAGCTGGGGGGCAGTGGGGAGTGAAGGATGAGCTGGTCAAATAGGAGGGGGGGGGTAACTAAGAGACAGCTCTCAAGCTACATTGGTTGACACACAATGTCAAGAGAAGGTAAAGAGAACTCCTCCCCGATGTACTGAGTGTTCCTCCACACTATACACCACAAGGAGACTTCCAGGACATGAACAAGAAATACTGGACTGGGTAGGATGCAATCGACATCACCGGAAAGAGCACCCACATGGCAGATCCATTGCTGTAACCATTCTGACACCATCCTTTCCTCTAGGCTGCCCAAACTGCTGCAACTTTCCATGTTGGCCAGGAAAGCTTTGGGAAGACTCCCCATGTCCCTCTTTCATAGTTGGGGTCTTACAGAAGAGGAGTGGCTATCTAAACAAGACACCTTTCTGTTAGGAGAGCTGATGCTGCAAAACCACAGGCTCTAGGCAAAGAAGGACAATTTGAAGACAAATGCAATCACAACATGCCCACATGGCAAACTGCCAAATATACCATGCCCAAGCAGGACTTAGGCTCAAAAGAACTTTAATTGAATTCTTTCAGCAAATGCAGCAGAAAAATTGATAATAGGATCCACCCCCACCAAGCCAAGTCCAATCTTCAGGTGTGTGGACCGAAAAGAAAAAAATCTGGGAGTGAACACAGATATTATGTTAGATGATGCCCACAGTGAGGGGGGGAAACCCGATAAGCAAAACTACACGTTTGCTCTGTCCACTTTTATTCTCAAGGCTATTTAGCAAAAATCTTCTGCTTTGATGAGGTACATTAGCACACAAAAAAGTTTGCTAAGTTTGGATTCCTTGTGGGAAGCCCAAGATTTGTATGGTCATATTTGAAAGACATAAATACACTAAAATTTGCTGAAGGCTCCCTCATCAAGTTGTTAAAGCCCAGGATTAGCTTTGGGAATAAACCTAGAGAAAGAAGTATATCAGTCTTACAAAAAAAAATCACTTTCCAATTGTTCCCAGGACCAAGGAGAGATTAAAACATACATACACACATTCACACACACACACACACACACACACACACACACACACACACACACACACACACACACACCAATCCGCTATTTTCCTTCATGTAGCCCAAAAGGAGAGAACAGGCTTAATTGGTGTCTCCTTGTGTTTAGCTGTTGTTTTTTGTTATGTATAGGCTAAAAAGATTTTTGCCTTAATCTGCAAATAATATAAATCACAGAGAGAGGCAGCAATAAACATTCCCCCAACCCCCAGCATCTTTTTTCTCAGAAGGTGTCAAACTACTCTTTGAAGCCTTGGTTCATTTCCTGGGCCCTACTCATCCTCCCTCCTGCAGAGCTATCAGGAAGACTTCAGATGGAAGCTCTCACCCTCTGCTGGGTGATGGAGTTGGGAGGCAATGAATGGAAAGGAGTGATCCAGGTTCCCACAGTGAGTAAAATCAGGGGATGAGGGGGAAATAGCCAGATTTCTATCTTCCTATCAGACATCGTAGGTTCCTAACACCTGGAACAAGAGAATGCCTTTTGATATGACCTAATCCAATCACCTCATTTAATAGATGAGTAAATTGAAGCCACTTACCTAAGTTCTCATAGCAGGGCTGGGACTCAAAGAACCCATGTCCAGTGGTTCATTTTCATTCCTCTTGCCACCATTCCACGACTTTCTCTCTTCCTTTCTTAGCTGTTGCAGCTTCCCCTTAAAATCTGGGAATTCCTTCCATCTCTTACAGAATTACACAAATGGGAATATAGAGGGTGGTTTCCAAGGGACTAAATATTTATAAACTGATTGCTGAGATGACCCATTTGAACATTCCACTTAACCATGGATATTAATAGGGTTCTGAGTTTGGGACGTTAAAAAAAAAAAAGCAACCAAAAAGCTGGCAGGAGCTTGCTTTCCATGTCCCTGGTATCTATTTCAGAGATATTGAACTCTCTTGGCAGATGCTTTTTGCTATCCCAATTGTGCCTAGATCCATGATGTCAGCCTCACGTGCCAATGACCATCACTGTACCAGGTAGCCAGAAGAAGAAATAAAATGCTTCTTGGCTTAAAACTTTCACTTCTGAGCAGAACCAGGAGAACAATGTATTCAATAATAAGAGCTAACATTGCCATTGTGCTTAATCTACGCCAGGCACTGTGCTAAGTGCTTTGCAATAAAATTGTGAAGACAAACAACTTTGAAAGACTTAAGAACTCTAATCAATGCAATGGCCAACCATGATTCCAAAGGACCGATGATAAATACTACCCACCTCCTGACAGAGAGATAATGGATTCAAGTTGCAGAGTAAGACATATAGTTCTAGACATAGCCAATGTGGGAATTTGTTTTGCTTGTCTATGCACATTGGTTTAAAGGACTTCCCTGCCCCCATTCGGTGTGGAGGTGGGAAGGAGATAGGATAGGGAACGGGTAGGAGAAAAAGAAAAGAAAGAAGAATCATGAAGTATTTTTTTTCTTAATTCCCAGAAGAGAACAGAAGGGAGGCTAACAGGACAACTTTGAAAGTTATATATTGAATTTATCATATGTTTAAGAAAGGCCCTACAGAAAAAAGAAAGACCTGCAATTTCATATATTTCTTTTTCTGGTCTATACTCTTGTATGAAAATGTTCATTTTATTTGGTGTCTAAATTCAGGCTAAAAATTATTTTTAAGAAAAAAGTTTCACTTCAAGCAGGCAAGAAAAAGAGTGGGAAACCATGATCGGTTAAAGCCAGAATCTCTACAGAAAAGATATTTGAAGTAGCCTTAACCAAGGTCCTCCACATTCAACTTTCAAACAGAAAGCCAGAGAAATAAGACAGAGGAACATGTTTATAACACACACGCACATACACAATCTCTCACTTAACCCCAGAAGCACAGAAGGATAGAAATTCAACCGAAATTAAAGGTCATGGGAACTACTTTTTCACTAGTTCCTACCTAGTCTCCTTCATCCCTATCCCCACCCCCCAACCAGCCTAGTCCCCTCTTTAACATCACTCAGCATCACTTTTTGTTATACTAGTTCTTTTAGTCCTTTGCCCCAGAAGTCCAACTAAAGTTCTTCCTATTGTTTCAGCTGCGCAGGGTTCTTTGGGACCAGATCAAAAGACCTGACTGAAAGAAGCGAAGCCGTTTTCTAGTGGGTCCCCTTGACTCCCTTCCCTCCCTTCCCCTCTGCCAGCATTATATTCTTCAACACCACACACACTCACACACATGCTGCTTTGAAATTAGTTTACAAAGTGCCAGCAATGACCAGAAGAAAACAACTAGACTGCAGGGACCCAGAAAGAATAAGTCATTTTGGAGAAGGGAAAGGTCTTACGTACAGACCTAAAACATGTTTGTTTTTTTTTCCTGTCCTTAAAACAAGAAAAATGCAAAAACCAAGAGGAAAGAGGGCCCAGAGAAGAAAGAACGTGAATCCCTTGACCCAGAGGAATTTTTTTTTATATCTGTTCAAGAGCTTTCTCCCCAGACTGCATCATCAAGCCCATTTTATTAGATATTTCTAAACCCTTGAAATTGTCACATAATTGAAACAGAAATAGCCATTTGCGGCACTGAATGGATTTCTAAAGAAAAAATGAATCTGTTCACTGGCCAGCCCTTTCCAACACCCTCCCTCTCACCCAACCTAAATTTAAGTGTCTCCCGTACACACAGACATACATAAGAACCCTCTGTTTATTTTTTACATCCTCCCCCTGCCATAAACGTTACACGCTTCCTTACTGCCTTAGATTTGGGGACATCTGGGAGAAACTCTTCCCAGACAAAAGGCTAAAAAAAGAATCCATTAGGATTAACTTGCCTGTCACGGCCAGTGACAAATAAATGAATTTGATGGTTTTAGATCAGTCATTAGTGGACCTACCCCCAGGCAGATAAAGCCCAACTATTCAGGAGAGAAGCAACTTCAGCCTGGGAGCCTCACAAACACAGAGATGGTGTTTCCACCTTTGACTCCCAACCTCCAGAGAAAGGGAGGGAATTTAGTACTGTGAAACCACCCAGATCTGAAATCAATGAACCTGGGTTCAATTTCCAGTTTTGCCACTTCCTCTCTGTGTGACCTCAAAAAAGTCACTTCATCTCTCTAGACATCAGTGTTCTCATCTGTAAAATGGGGGGATTGAACTAGATAAAATCTGGTGTCCCTTGAAACTCCAGCTATGGATCTATGGCCACTTGTCCTTAGAGAGGTCGAACAGATCCTCCAGGAAGAAGACAGAAAAAAAAGACAGAAAAATAACTCAAGTTATTTATCAATCAATGAGTATTTTTTAAGCACTCAATAAACACCAGGCAAGTGTTAAGTGCTAGAGATGTAAAGAAAAAAATAGAAATAGTCATCTGGCCTCAGACAATCCTTAGCTGTGAGATCCTGTGCAAGTCACTTAACCACAATTGCCTAGACCTTACCACTCAAAATTCAGTATCAATTCTAAGGCAGAAGCTTAAAAAAAAAAAAAAAAAAAAAGCAGAAATGAACCCTGGCCTGGCCAAGGGCTTATATTTTAATGAGGCACCATGTCCATAAATAAGCATATACAAAAAATACACACAGTAGAAAGATCCCAAAGATGGAATACACTGAAGGTTCCTTCTATTCTTCCTTACTATTCTACCTTAAAGTAAGACTCAGTAACTTTTCGGGCCACCAGCAAATGATTCAGCCTATCTAAGGAGTCTCCTCAGGGCAAAGGGAGATAGAGTATTAGCCCTGAACAATTCTGACCCAGAATGTGGCCGCAGAAAAACAACGGAAAATAGAGGATAATTCAAAATACTGCAATGTACCAAGCCATGGTTGTTTTTTTAAATTAGCATCCCTTTTTTGTGGGAAGTGGGAGGAGTGGGGGAGTAGGGATGTACCGGTCCCAGCCATCTCTAACCTCAACCTCCAAAGAGAAACTGTATATTGTGAGTTGTTGGCCCTACTTTCATGCCCTAGTGCCACCCTGCCTCCTATACCAAAGGGGAAAAAAGCAAGTTGCTTTGTTTTGCATATTTCCCATCCAAATCAGATGGAGGATTGAGGAAAAGCAGAACACAAGGAAAAGGACAGAGAATTTGGAGTCAAAAGAATTGAGCTCCTGGACATTCATTCATAGTCAAGTCTGTCTGTCTGTCTGTCTGTCTTTCTTTCTTTCTTTCTTTCTTTCTTTCTTCCTTTCTTTCTTTCTTTCTTTCTTTCTTTCTTCCTTCCTTCCTTCCTTCCTTCCTTCCTCTCTCCCTCCCTCCTTCTCTCTCTCTCTCTCTCTCTCTCTCTCTCTCTCTCTCTCTCTCTCTGTCCCCTTTTTTAATCTTCTGTCTTAGTATCAATTCTAAGAAGAGAAATAAGAGCTAGGCAATGGGGGTTAAGTGATTTGCCCAGGATCACACAGCTAGGAAGTGTCTGAAACCACTTTTGAACCCAGATCCTCCTGCCTCCAGGCCTGGTTCTCTGTCCACTGTGCTGCCTAGCCTCCCTGGTCCTTTCTCCTCCCTGCATCTGTATTTGATCATCTATAGAATGAGGGGAGGAGGGCTTAAACAATCTCTAGTGATAGAATCACAAGGTTTAGAAGTAGATAAGACCTTAGAGCTGGTTTCCTCCAATACCCTCCTATTAGACTCTCTTATGGTCCCTTCCAATAATCCATCACATGGTTCTCTGAACTTTCCCAAGGCAGGACATGTCATCTGGGACTGCTTTCCTGACTCATCGTATTTGTTTCACCCTCACATTTGCATGTGCTTGGCACTTAGAGACAGCAATAGTGGCTGAGGCTAAAAGCAGGAATTGGGGATTATACACCTGTTGGTCTGACCACTGCTCATCTACCCTAGATGGCTATCAGTAGAAACTACTAAGGAGACCCTGCCCAGTGAAAGCAGACCCCTGAACTTACTCTTTTCTGCCTGATGAGCTCATGAAGAAACTGGCTGAAGAGCAGCTCAGAGATGGTGTGTTCAAAGGAAATGTTCACCAGCTAACTGATTACACAAGCAAAGCAAAAATCTGTCTCGAGGCAGCTAGGTGGCTTAGTGGATAAGAGGTCCTGGGTTCAAATCTGGCCACAGGTACTTCCTAGCTGTGTGACCCTGGACAAGTCACTCAACCCCCATTGCCTAGCCCTTACCACTCTTCTGCCTTGGAACCAATACTCAGTATCGATTCTAAGACAGAAGATGAGGGTTATTAATTTTTTTTTTAAATCTGTATCTCAATATAGGTATGGGTAATACTTCACAAAATTAGAAGTTGTCATACAACACTGAAGAGGGAGAAGAGAAGGGAAAAAAAGTTTCAGAATTACTTCTGGATCATAATTAGTTGTGGAAGAGAAAGAGAGGAGAAGCAAAGTGGAAGGCCAGATATTTAGGAGAAAGGAACTTTGGGGTTGCCTTCCACATGGCCAAAGGCTAAAGGTCAAAATGGTACACAGTATCCATGAGAGTCACCTGAAAAGTACGCCTCTGTGGCTGGTGAGGAAATGGGATTTTTTTTAATAAAGACCAAGGTCACGGGCACCATCTGGGAACCCACGTGAGCCAGTCAGCTTTGCTCTGTTTCACAGCCACAGACTGGGACTCGAAATGCTAGCCAGCTGTCTCAAAACTGTACCACTGGCTCAAAGTGTGGCTGGCTGACAATACAGATGTGTCTAAGAAAACCCATTTGTGCTCCTGGGGGGAGGAAAACCAACACACTAAAGCACATATCCCAGCAATGGGGTGACCCAGTGACCTTTGGATACAGATCAACCAAAGGGGATATCAATCAGGAGACAGGTTAGGTTTGGGAACATCCCTATCTAGTTGCTTTAGATAGTGTCATATTTGATCCTAGAATCTCCCACTCTTGGCACAGCAGATCTCCGAGGATTATCCATTTAGAGCTGGAAGGAGTCTGAGAGGTCAAGTCTAACTTCCTCATTTTACAAATGAGGAAACTGAGGCCCAGAAAGGACAGCTCAGAATGAAGGCTCAATTTCTGAGGTATTCCCATGATGCATCATCAATGGCAACCTGAAAACGTTCCATTCCATTCATGGCTGCTGCAAATGGACACAATGGCTCCCCATGGTCTACTCAATAAAATCCCAACTACTTATTCTTAGCCTGATATGTAGTGCCCTCTCTCATGTAGCCTCAGGCTACTTTCCTACCCCTGTCTATGATTGTTCTCTTACAAATACTACGGACTTTAGCCAAAGCAAACTATTACCCTTTCCCTAAATATGCTCCAATACTCTCCTGCCTCCTTGTGCCCACTGCCTGGTATGCCTTCCATCTCCAGGATTAAAAATCCTATTTATCCTCCCAAGTCTATTTCCAATACCACCTCCCCTCCGAGGCCTCCCTCAAACTCCTTTCACTCTCACCGTCACCAATAAATGGCGAGCTCTCCTTCCTCTAAAATCCTATAGCTCTCTCTTTACAGCCTTTTTACGGCATTAAAAGTCTAATTATAGTTCCTGGTGGATGTGTCTCATCTCTCTACTGGATATAACCTCCAGGAAGGAATTTATAGACTTAGGCATTTTTTTTAATCTCCCATGAACGAGCACAGGGCTTTGTATACAGTAGGAGCTCAAAGCTCTCAGTCAGTCAACAAACATAATATATTAAGCATTTATTATGTACCAGGGAACTATTTGTTGAATGAATGGATAATAAGTTACATTTGCTTTAAAGTTTACAAAGTGCTTTCCTCATAACAAGCCTATTATTTATGTAGGTAGGGCAAATATTATTACCCTCATTTTACAGATGTGGAAACAGAGGCTTTGAGAAGTTAAGTAGCTCATTGATGCTCACACAGATTGTACATATCAGACGCTAGTAGGTGGCACTGTGGCAGTGGATAAAATGCCGGATTGGGAATCAGGAAGACTTGAGTTTAAATCTAGTCTCAGATATTTACAAGCTGTGTGACCCTGGGAAAAGTCACTTTATTTCAGCTGGCTTCAGTTGTCTCTCATGTAAAATAGGATAAAGACAACGTCTACCTCCCAGGTTGTCATGAGGATCAAATGAGATTGTTTTTGTTAAGTGCCTTGCAAATATAGAAATGCTAATATTGTTACTGTGGCTGGATTAGAATCCAGGTCTCCTGGCTCCAAGTTTAGTGATTTCTATCTCTTACCTCATGTTGTCCCTTATGGATGGATAGATAGAAAACTAAATACATCAGACCCAGTTGCATAAGGAAATCACCGATTCAGATATGGAAGGAATGGAAGAAGCCTTCCAATCCTGTCCATTCATTTTACAATTGAGAAAACCGAAGCCAAGTGACTTACCCAAGGTCACAAAGGTACTAAAGTGGCAAAGCTGAGATCCTCCAGCTTCAGATTCATCACTCTTTCCACTGGCCCAATCTATGCCTCAGAACATAAATACCGCTTGTTTCTTAGGTGCTGAATGGCTTCTAGCACAGGAAGGTTATTGGGACAAATAATGCAGAACATGGAATGATAAATGGACACCATTTCAAGGGAGTCACCTAAGGGGGGAATCTGCCCCATAAGAGGTTCCTTCCTCCCAGCTCTCTCTGACCACAGGACTCTTCCTTTTCTGCTATAAAAATTTTCACGGAGTAAAAGAGCTTCACTTCTCTAGAAGGGACTCAAGGGACCTTCGTCTTCAAATCAAAGGATCTTGTTTAGATAGGGAAAACCTACAGTAAGCTCATTCAAGCTTTGCTCCTAGTATAGGCCTTTCCCCTAGTGAGACAAATGCTTGTAACACAGGGTACCTTTTTTAAAACACATTTTCCATCTTAGAATCAATACTGTACAGAAAAGTGGCGTGGGTAGGCAACTGGAGTTAAGTGACTTGCCCAGGGTCACACAGCTAGGAAGTATCTGAGGCAAGATTTGAACCTAGGTCCTCTGGACTCCAAGCCTGGTGTTCTACTCACTGTGCTACCCAACCAAGCTGCCCAACACACAGTATTTGTATTTTAATCCCCTTATATTTTTTTTTTACACTTGGTTGAATATTATCCTATCCTTAAAGACAACCCCAAAAAGGCTGAGACATGTAACAAATTGCTGTCATTCCATTGTTTCAGGTATGTCTGACTCTTTGTGAGTCATTTGGGGTTTTCTTGGCAGATACTGGAGTGGTTTGCCATTTCCTTCTCTGGCTCACTTAACAGATAAAGAAACTGAGGCCAAAGGGGTGAAGTGACTTGCCCAGGGTCACACAGCTCCATTTTCAAACAGAGAAACTGAAGTGTGGAAGGGTAAGGTGACTTTTCCAAAGTCACACAGTTATTCAATGTCAAAAGTGGGACTTGAACCAACTCCCCTGTCACTGACTCCTATCATTCTCTAATGTGCCACTGATTAAGGCTGAGGTACAAACACACAATTTCTAGGATTTCCAAAAGACCCAAATCCATGTCACCAAATTCTTTCTGAGAATTAAAAATTTGGGAGCAAGTCAGTCAAATCTGACTCTAGAAATGTCAGTGGCATATTCTTCACGTGAACTAGAGTAACTCTACCCACAGAACCTCTGAACCACTCATTCAGTGGAAGGAGGACCCAAGGCCAATGAAATCCTAACTCTTCGAGGACCTGCAGCATGACGGAAGAGGCTGCAAATCCCACCTCTGCTACCAACTCCCCAGAGAACCTCAGAAGAGCCTCTGGGCCCCATTTTCCTCCTTTGTAAAATGAGGGACTTGAAATAATTGATCTCTAAGGTTCCTTTCCAATCATAAACTCAATGACATTTTAAGTCACATAGGATATACTAGAAACAGAGTCCCCCCAAGGGAGGAAAAGGGGGGACGAAGAGCAAAGTCCTCCCCCAAGGGAGGAAATGGGGGGACTAAGAGCAGAAGCCAACCAAAAGGAATCATTTATAGTAAACTAAAAAAAAACCCACAGTAGTAATAATGATAATGATGATGATGATAATTATAATAATAACTGAAGCTATCATTTGAATAGCATTTAAAGGTCTGAAAATGCTTTACAAATATTATCTCATTTGAACCTCATAACAACCTTGAAGTGGGTGTTATTATATTATCTTCATTTTTACAAATGAGGAAATGGAGGCAGAGGTGAGTGACTAGCCCAGGGCCACATAGCTAGTAGGTGTCTCAAGTCAAATTTGAACTCAGGTCTTCCTTACTCTCACCTAGTACTCTGTGCAGTAGGCCACTATGAACACCTGTCTCTGAAAAATTAAAAATGATTATCACACAGACTTCAATGAAAAGGAACATGGAGGGTGAGAATAGGCTGAGACATGTAACAAATTGTTGTCATTCCATTGTTTCAGGCATGTCTGACTCTTTGTGACCCCATTTGGGGTTTTCTTGGCAGATACTGAAGTGGTTTGCCATTTCCTCCTCCGGCTCACTTAACAGATAAAGAAACTGAGACCAATAGGGTGAAGTGACTTGTCCAGGGTCACACAGCTAATAAAGTGTCTGAAGCCGTATTTGAATTCAGGTCTTCCTGGCTCCAGGTTGGGTGCTCGAGTCATTGTACCACCTAGTTTAGGTAACCAATAAGGAACTTCAAAAAAAGAACTCAAATTAAAAGTTTTGAGGGTCATCAGTTTAGAGCTGGAAGAGCCCTTGGAGGTCATTAAATCGTATCTCTACATTTTACAGAGGAGGAAACTAAGGTCTAGAGTACTTAAGTGACTAACCCAAAGTCATCCTTATAATGAGAGGCTGAGCTAAGATTCAAGCTTAGATACCCCAACACCAAAATTCAACTTTTCCCACTGTACTTCAGTAGACAACAGTCAGAAAACATGACTGAACAAGAAAGGATGGTCTCGTGACCAGAGCAGGGGATTGGTGGGCAGTCTAGATGAACCACTGATATTGAAGGGCCCACTCTCCATGTTGGGTGGACCAACTGTGGTGAACTTATGGGAAGGCCTGGACAAAAGTCAAATGATAGGAAGCAAGCATGAATGGGATGCAATTTGCATCACTGGAGGGAACAATGATAGCAGGGAGAGCACAGATCCACTAGGCAGATCCCCAAACCACTTGAGTTTTCTGATCCAGTATCCTACTGAAAACCTGAGTTCTGGTCCCACTTCTTTCACTACCTCCCTGAAGGACCTCTAAGAGTGATATTTCTTTCCCACCCCAAAAAAAAAAAAAAAAAAAAAAAAAAAAAAAAAAAAAGATGACCAAGATCCCTTCCATTACAAATAACCTGGCTCTATGATGGATGAATTATAGATATGGTAGGGAATTCAAATTAAAATAAAGCATTTAGTAGACAGCTGGGTGATTCAGTGGTTTGAGAGCCAGGTCTAGAGACAGGAGGTCCTGGGTTCAAATCTAGCCTCAGACACTTCCAATTTGACCCTGGGTAAGTCACTTAACCCTCATTGCCTAGCCCTTACCATTCTTCTGCCTTGGAACCAATACACAGTACTGATGCTAAGATGGAAGGTAAGGGTTAAAAAAAATAATAATAATAAAACAAGCATTTACTGAGTACCTAAATTGTTGGGCACTGTTCTGTGCACCCTGGATAAGAAGACAAAGATAAAACATTTCCTGCCTTCAAGCATCTTCTATTTACTCAGTGAAAGCGAACACAAACATACATAAATAAGTAAATATAAAAGATACAAATAAGCAAGACTCCTCTCCTTTTACACTTTGGGCAGCCAAAATCCAACAACAAAAAATTAGCAAAGCACCTATCTTCACCGTCATGGAGTTTAAATTCTATTGTGAGTTGGAGGCAGAGATAGGGTACCTTAACCGATTGGAACACTGAAGCTCCTTCCTTCCAAAATAAAGAAAGGTAAGAATCTTCTTCCATGATATGGTGCTCTAGCCCACACAGAAATAAGAGAAAGATATCTAGAAACTCAGTGAGAGGCTAGAGAAACACAGGCTATAGTACTCTGATCTCCCAGTACTCAAACCCAGAGATTCCCTCAAATTCTCAGGTCAAGAGGCCCAACTCAGAAACTGAAGGGAAGGCTGCATAGTTACTATTTACAACTAAAAAGGAGGAGAAGGAAACAATTGCTTTCCCAACCCCTTTGATCTTTGAAAGCAGGATGCCTTCCTAGGAGGACAAAAGAGCTTCAGTTTATAAGAAGAAGGGGGAAGGGGGGGAGAGAGAGAGAGGATGGGAGAGGAAAGAAAGAGAGAGAGAGAATAATTCCAAACAAGAATGAAAGAGTCCTCAAGAGAAAGATGAGGCTGTGTAGCAGACATACATCCTCATCAAAATGGACTGAGGTAATTAGTGTCCAGCAGCCTCTGAAGACTCGACCCTCATAATTAGTTAATAAAATCCAACTGTACTTTTCCGCTGTAGACACTGATCATTTCCTACACTACAGGGATAAATGAACAGCTGAATTCAAAATCCTTAATTCAGCAACTCATTAAAAAGCAGATCAAAACAGATTTTTATTTATAAAATGCATTAAAGAATATTATGACAGGACGAATATTAAATCTGTTCTTGGCTGCCACTAATTCTCTTCAGCATTAAGTTACACTTTCTCCCTGTCATCTTGCCTGAACCCCTCTGCAGAGTGGTCCTTGCTTAGCATTAGTGCGGCAAGCCACCCAGAGGGTACTAGAATTGACAGTTCATGTTTCAACAGCATTTTCCTTATAACTACCAGAGAGGAGGCCATGAAAGTATAATTTCCCCCATTTCACAAATGAGGAAACCAAGGTCTGAAAAAGTGGCACAACCCATCCGAAGACACAGGCCAAGGAAGTACCAGAACTGGGCCTGGAACCCAGGTCTTCTGGCTCCAAATCCAGGCCCCTCTGTCATGAAAAACTGAAATATTTTGCCATGTCACTGATAGCCATTCCACCAAGAGAAGAAGGCTAGACACAGTCTACCTCTCTAACGTACAATTCTGAAATGAGCAGAGGCCTTATGAAGGAAGATAAAAGCATTTTGCTTAAAATTCTCTGTTCCCGCCAAAATCACTTTTGTCAACAGAATATCATTAGCCCATGTTGCAGAGAAAGAACTCTTGGTCAAGTATAGACTGAACTAGAGCTTCTCTGGAGTTCCTTTCAGCTGGGATTCTGATACAACATCTTAGTGACCAGGTTCCCAAATCCTCAGCCTAGTATTTAAAGACCTTTATAATCTGTCTTCTAATATCTTTCCTAGTCTTTCTTCAAGGTACTCCCCTTTACACATTTTGTTTCAATCCATTGGCCCACAGCATGACATTCCATCTCTAGTCTTAGTGTCTTTGTACAGGTGTTCCTCACCCCACCCCACATCTGGAACGTACTTCCCTCCTTTCTTCCACCTCTAGCAATTCAAGGAGTAGATCGGGTACTACTGGTCACATAAGGCTTTTCTCATTCCCTCCAGTTGTTAATTCTCTCTTTCATAAAACAGTCTTGTATTCTCTTGTACATACTTTCTATTTACTTAGTTATTATCCATGTGCTATGTCCCCATTATCCACCCTCGGAGTGGGATGGAAGCATGGCCAAGGATTGTTTTTTCATTTTGTATTCGTGTGCCCAGAAGGTGGCCCAGAACCTTAAAGGCAGTGTGTGTTTTAACAAATATTTCTTGAATTGAATGAATGACCTTAATATAAGGCATGTCCTCCCTGTTCTGCCTTATATATTCTCACTCTAGAGAACAAGGAAACTCACAGGTCCCTGTCATTTGTCCAATCACCTCACTGAGGTTTTGTAAAGATGGACACATTTGTAAAAGGATCTTGAGGAGGTCTAATAGGAAGAAACTGGCCAAGGAAGACACAGTAACATGACATCAAATGACAGAGGGGATGTGTTAAGTTTCCCTTTAAATGAATGGCATCCCAAGATGAACTGTCAATTTCAGATAAAGGCAGCTTTTAGGGTCCCACAATTCGATTCTAAATATACTATATATGTGGGGAACATTTGGACAGATATTTTAGGAACCTGAAAAACACTCTCTCATCCCGGTCCAGAAGTGGGTCATTGAAAAACCAAGCAACCTATCGTATTGTATAAAAGTAAATGAATATATCCCAACTCTCCCTCTTCTCCCTCCCTCTCTCCCCTCATATCTCTCTCTCTCTCTCTCTCTCTCTCTCTCTCTCTCTCTCTCTCTCACACACACACACACACACACACACACACACACACACACACACACACACACACACAAAAGAAGAGAGTGTAAGGGGGAGGAGAGAGTAGAGGCCACCCAGGGTTAGTGTCAGAGATTTTTTTTTTCCAGCTTCCTTCTGGAGTAATCTGACCCTAGCTCTCGGCAATCAAATGGGTAACCTGGAAATTTGAAGATCCACATTTATGGAGAAAAAGCAATTTGACTAAAGGCAGGAAATACCGCTAATTCTGTTCGGACTCCTGAAATTCTGGGCCACACACTCTGGAGTGCAACTCTAATCCAACGGCCTAATCCCAAAACCATAAAACCTTAAGAGTACAAACCTTTTGATGAGGACAGAAATAACCTTGCCCCTTTGGCTCACTAATTAGTATTCACTCTTACTGAAAAGACTGCCCTGAGGCAGGGCAAAAAATATCTGACCACTTTTGCTTAGATTTAATTCCTTTAACATAGAAATAACATTTTTTTAAAGAGCACCAGCCTCTATCTTACTTCATACGTGCAGTACTTAAGCCATCATACCACATGCCAACCAACTATTTTTCCTGGGTGGGTTTTTAAATGTGCAAAACCATGCCTCTCCACACGCTAATAAAATGTTCCCCAGCTCCTGGGAGACTGTGCCTAAAGAAACAAATTGAGTTTGTCTGCCTGCTGCTCCTCAGCCCCTTCCCTTCTGGCTCACAATCAGAAGTCTCAGCTTTTCTCTTTCCACCAATGAAGCCCCAGGAACACAGTGCACGTGTGTACACACACACACACACACACACACACATACACACACTCTGTGAATCACATATAGAAGAAAAGTTACAGGAAACTTTTCAGTTCAGTGTGAAAATTCTGAGTCCCTGTTTTTGCCGTCACGTGAGATGTAGCTGTTTTCTCCTTCTAACTTGGCAATCTAAAAACTACTTTGAAACAGAAGGAGGAAAAAAGTGCTCTACATACTCATGGAAAAGTCAAGTCTTGTCTCAGTCCTTCAAGCAGCTACTCTAGTACCACTTGTACAAGGTTACATTTCAAAACTTCTCTGCCCAGGGACTGGCAAGCTCGCTTGAACACGAATGCATGCACACTCGAACGCGCACATGCACACACACACACACACACACACACACACAGAGTTTCCAAGGATGGCCTATAAGCAGAGTGTAATTTTATCCAATCAGATTGAAACCAATACATTCATTATCACCTTTCTAAGGTCCAGAGAGGTCTGTGAAGCTCTTAACATTTATTTTCTGAGGAAAAGGCATGTGACTAGCTAAAGTTCTCCAGGATAAAGCATGAGGTGCCCCAGAGCTCTCCAAGCTCCAAAAGAAACCATTTCCCATCCAAATAAAGTACCAGTAATTATTTTCCAATGCCATATGATGCCCTACACTTGCATATGATGCTGGAACAACTACGACACCAGCTCGAGCCCTTTGCCCATGGAGAAGGTGCTCATTCTCCCCTGCCTCCTGCCCTTCTCCCTGAGGCAAGCACCGGGAATCCACTTCAAGCTGGTCAGATCGGACAAACAAAGGCTCCTCCTGTACTTTCCCCGACCATATGTTGATACCCTTTAAGAAGCCATAGGCTTGGGCTTTCAAAAAGCTTTCATTACCAATAATTCCTCATTTGAAACCTGAACTGCCTGGCAACGACTGTCCACATGCCAACAATCCTACTATTGAGCCTCCTGACTTACCTTGGGCTGTGCTCGACGAGGAAATGCAACTTTGGGGTCAATCTGAGAAAAAAAGGGGGGGGGGGGGAGAAAGAAGTTAATGTTGCACTTTAAAAGAAAGAAAAGAAAAGAAAAACACCAAGAAAGCACCTAATTATGAATCACTCATTTCTCAGGCTTCCAGATCAGCATTTTAGAATCTTCCTAGGCAATTCGCAAGTCCCCTAAACTTTGATCCAGCTTAACTTGGAGTAAAATAACAAACACATTGATCTTTTCCAAAAACCAACTGTGTATTTCAAACTGTAATTCTCTTATGAAGAAGATATTATTTGCTATTAATTATTTAGGCAAGGGCTTTTCCTCAAGTCAACACTGAATACTAAATGCTACCTGCTTTCTCATCTGTGGCGCACTGCTGGGAGAAAAGATGGGACTATCATCTGGGGTTTTAAAAAATTATAACTTGCAAATTAAATTTAAAGCTTCTTCCAGCAATAGGTAAATGGGTGTTTTCTCATGCCCTGCCCCTCCTTCACCTAAATAAATAAAACAGGAAGCAAGGCAGAGGAGTTTCAAAAAGAAATAACCAATCCAAAAGGAAATACGAATCAAATTATTCATTTTTGTTTAATTACTAGAACTGCATTTAAAAAAAAATGAATCTTATCTGTTGATGAAGCTTTCCAAAAACAACTTCAAAACTTGACATGATAAAACAAAACAAAAATCTAAAATACCACACCAGGTAAACACACCTGGCATTTAAAAACCAGAGATCTTTTTATGGGGGTGGGGTAAAGAGAAGTTACCTTTCTATGAATCAGGAAGGAAAATTCAGGAAGACAGCGAGCAGTCACAGGGAGAGAAAAACTAGGCCCTATTATGTTACCTGAAACCAAAATGGTAGGGGGG